>NC_139643.1:14768490-14788490 GCF_964638095.1 Poromitra crassiceps
ATAACTGGAAAACATTTGATTGATATATTAACGTCAGAGGAAGCCAGGATTAGTCAAAACGATATGAGAAATACACAGCGCGTCTGCTGTGTGTCTTTTCCGGGTTTAGTGTCCTGCGTGGGGGGGTACACACGGAGGTAGGGGGGGAATTTCGAGGTTTGACTGACAGATTGAGGGCGAATGGCGTTACGAGATTTACTCACAAGCTCGTTTTAATGCTTTTCCATTGGTTGCATTTGTTAAAAACCACACAGAGACGTGAAGGGTGACCAATGGCATTGATTCATGACAAAAAGTAAAAAAGTGAAAAAAGTGACATTCGAGGTCCTGGCCCGACACCGACGATATGCTTTGGGGCATGATGGCCAAATCACCTGTCCAGTGATCGTGCAGCTTGCTGATCGTGGACCAATAGCAGACAGCGTTGCAGCTCTGTCTGGCTCAAAAATAATAACAAGATGCGACGGTCAAAATGCCAAAGCGGGAGTCCACAAACCAATGGGTGACGTCAGAGTGGCTATGTCCATATTTGTATACAGTCTATGACATACACACAGACACACACACACACAGCAGTGTCCTCACCTCGTCCACCTGGGCCTGTGTCTGCTGCAGGCGTCTGTTGCTGGTCAGGTTGGGGGCCGCAGACGGAGCCCCCCCGTCCCCCTCCGGGCCCCCGGGGGCACCTGGGGTTCCTGCATCTGGGGTGGACCTGAGAACGTTTATTTTCTTCTTAATGATTTATTGGACAGAAAAGGCGACACTCACCACGCTAAGGACATTTGAGGTCCTCTAACTGTAGCCTACAATGTAGGCTACAATGATGTGTATACAATGTATACATCATATATGTAGGCCCTACATATATGATGTATAAATTAGTACAGTACACAGATGTTAAAAAGTAAACCATAATTAGTTAAAGGAACACTCCGCCCATTTTCAACCAGCTTTGTATCATTAGAACATCAGTAGTATATCAGAAAACTGTAAACGGTTTTGAAGTCTGTCATTTAATTTGACAGTTATTGAGTGTTAAAGTGTGGACCAGTGACATCACTGGTCCACACTAACTCAAATTAATAACTCATTAACTCAAATCAACTCTCAATAACTGTCAAACTAAATTTGAGTTAGTGTGGACCAGTGATGTCACTGGTCCACACTTTAACACTCAATAACTGTCAAATTAAATTATAGACTTCAAAACCGTTTACAGTTTTCTGATATACTACTGATGTTCTAATGATACAAAGCTGGTTGAAAATGGGCGGAGTGTTCCTTCCTTCCAAGCAGCACAGACATGTGATGTCACAGGTGTTCACCGCCAATTTAAAATGCTACCCTTTTCTCCATATGTGTGCCCTGGAGCCTTGCAGAGAAACAGAGCAAAAAAACTCTTGATGGTGGTAATCATGAGCCCAAAATGTAAATTAATTCAAAATGTCAGCCTGCACTATGCTCTTTAAAAACTTTCTAATTCAAGAAATATGAGTCAACTAGAAAAACCCAAAATAACCCACCAACGTAAACATAATTGCAACATCAGTTTAGAATAATAATGGAATGACAAAACAATAGAGAGCCCCAGGGATGACGTTTGTAGGCTGAATGCGGAAGTCCCGAACTTCCTGGTTCTTCACTGTTTCTGTCTATGGGATTTTTGAATGGGTTTTTGGCGCGATGCTTCAAATAATGTCTGTGGGCAACGCAAGTTTAATCAAACGCGAACCAAGGTTCAGCGGGATAATCTTCACACATGAGGACCACTTTCATGAGTTTTGTAGCGTAACTGCGAGCCCTAGAAGTAAAAAGCTCGAGCTAAGCTAATCCTGAACTACACACTGTCGCATAGGCTTCCACGTCACGTCAGCACTCAACCTGGACTGTTGTTGATGTGTGCACTGATTACCCCGGGCTGAACGGGGCTGAACCAGGTGAGGGAAAGAGAATTTCCGTGTTCGTCCTTTGAGTGGTGACATTATTGACGTATATATCTCCATCGACTCAAAAGTGTAGTCTCATTTAGCCGTTTGCTAGCTAGCCACCCTTTTAACGGCACATAAAAGCTTCAAAACTCATAAAAGTGGTCCTCGTGTGTGAAGACGATATTACTAAACACTGGTTCGCGTTTGATTAAGCCAGCGTTGCCCAGAGAGATTATTAGAAGCATCGCGCCAAAAACCCATTCAAAACTCCCATAGGCGAAAACTGTGAAGAACCAGGGCTGTTAGCATCGATGATTTCCGGACTCGTTCCTGGGGCTCTCTATACAGTATCACATTTAGCCTATATGTTTTATAATCTGGGGAGGAAAGATTAGTGAGCTGAGGCTGCAGAGGTGGACTGAGATAAACAACATACAGACCACATCCTGCAAAAATCACCTCATAGCTTTTCCTGTCATCTCCCTAGTTTTGTTTATATGTCATCATCCCAAAAATGCATTACATATTTATGTATTTATTTATTTAATAAACTGGGCAGGGGAAGTGTGAAAAGGCACTTTTGCAGTCAGATCAGTGTATTGATGGAGGTGAGTCAGCTGGTGAGTCATATTGAAAGCTCAGACATTGCAAAAGCTCTGCTGCTACAGACTGCTACAGACTGCTATATAAGACTGCCAATAAGTTCCCTCCTTATATAATAGTGGACACATGCAGCGTTAACAGAATGACATCACTAGTTAAACTAAAGAATGAAAAAATATTAAAAATTCAAATGTTCCTTTTCAATAGAAGAAACAACCTCGACTGGGCTTTTGTCCACCATTCAAAATTATAAACACAAGGTGTTCTATATTGATTTAATTCTACTTTAAATAAATAAAAAATATAGATAGCCTATATGAGAGAGATTATTTAGAGTACTCACATCTCGGCGACACGCTGATGATGATAATCTGACTCCAACAGAGAGAGAGGGGGGGGGGGAAGGAAAGAGAGAGAGAGAGACGGAGAGAGAGGGGGAAAGAGAGAGAGAGACAGACACAGAGAGAGAGAGAGAGAGAGAGAGGAGGGGCGAGAGACAGAGAGAGAGAGGGAAAGAGAGAGAGAGAGAGGGAATGAGAGAGAGAGAGATAGAGAGAGAGAGAGAGAGAGACAGAGAGAGTGAATGAAGGCAGAAGCCGTCAGCAGGATGACTTCAGTTTGATCCGCCCCCTTTTTATTTGACACTAAACTGAATGCACTGCACAGATAAAGTCTCCTCCCACCCTGGCCCCTGTGCATTTCTAGGCTGGAGACCCTGGAGATGATGCGCCATGGCGCACTTTTTTGGGGGGTGTGATTAAACTCATGCTGAAATTCAGTTGGGTCCCCAGCAAGGCACCACCCATAGTTTGAAGTCGATCGGACGAACGGTTTGCGAGATATGTGAAAGCCATGTTCTGATTGGTAAAGTTGAACGAAATGACATACATACATACTGTACATACATACATACATACATACTGTACATACATACATACATACATACATAGACTACATACCTATATACATATCCAATCCAATTAGGACGTATAGGCCTGACATTGTGTTAATTGACAAACATCTAATTTATAAAGCCTATAAGGGCAATTCAATTACAAATTAAATTGTGTCACATAAAACCAGGAATTTTAGATGGGCTGGACATTTTCAAAATCATTAATTCACATCTTGCATCTTAAAATTATGAGTTGAAAGAATGCATTTAAGAACTCTCCAGAAACTCTTCCTTCTTCTGGCTTGAATGAAGTCACAGGATACAGACTTGTTTTGTAAGTTTGGTGAATTATAGGTCAATTTCTGATTAAAAAAGAAAAAAGAAAAAAAATATATTTTATCCATGTATCTGGGAATTCACAATGTCACAATTCTCTCTGATATACATGATGTAGAACCCAACCCACTAAAGTAAGTGTACTGCAGCTACATACTATATGCTGAGCTGTGTTTTGTCCATAATGATACAAGAGGAACACTGGATTTCACTTCACTTTATGCATTCAGCTTGGAAACACGAATCAGCTATTTCCCCCCCAATTAGAACTAATGATCGACCTAAGTATTCAGTACTGCAGTCCTACAGTCAATGCACTCTTTGAAACGAGCAAGGAAACGTATGTTTTTAAGTTGCGCACACACACACACACACGCACACGCACACGCACACGCACACGCACACGCACACACACACACACACACACACACACACACACACACACACACACACACACACACACACACACACAGTGTTCTGTCAATAGGTGCATGTTCACCTGCCCAGGTAAGCAATAAATCCGGTCCATGCAGCAGATCCTGTGAGTGCTCAGCAGCTCTCTGTCTCACTCAGTCTCATGGGGCAGGGCAGTGTGGAGTACAGGGCAGTGTGGAGTACAGGGCAGTGTGGAGTACAGGGCAGTGTGGAGTACAGGGCAGTGTGGAGTACAGGGCAGTGTGGAGCACAGGGCAGTGTGGAGCACAACATCTTTTTTAGAGGAGAGCAAAATGAGTCACCAAAAGAGAAAAAAACAACGAAACAAACAAAAAGCATAATTCAAAGTGCTCTGAAATGAAAAAATGTATACTTTGTATGTCAGCATGAAGATGCTACATGGCTCCTGCTGTGAAATGTTGACCTTTGAACCTTGACCTCGGTGCATATTTGAATGCTCATAATTCAGCAACAAAAGGGGTTGCAGACATGGGCCCAGGTCTTGACCTCATCCAGGGCCGGCTCTAGATATTTTGCTGCCCCCCCCCCCCCCCTTCCTTTTTTAGGGGGCAGGGGACCTTCAGGGTGAGATAGCCGCTATAGGTCCAAAGTACATAGAAGTGCTATGTGTCAAGGTTTTCTAAAAAAATATATAAATATATATATATAAATAAACATTGTGTTTTGGTTAGGCATCTACTGTATTTATAGCCTATTCTATATGCCAATTGTGATGTGAGAATTGAATGTTGTATTTTCTAGAGGATACCAAAAAATACCATTTGTTTTCCCTCAGCAGCTCGTTCTTCTTCTGCTGTTCTGGAGACTTCATTGATTTGTTGTGAAGTAATTTGTTTCACCGCTTAACTGCTTCCTGCTTAGTCATTAAAAGTCTAAAGGGAAGCTTGCAATTCATCTGAAATCATTAGGAGTAATGAGACGGAATTAAATGAAATAATTACATAAACCAGTGCTGCCAAGACTAAGTCAGTTATACTATACATGTATATACATATATTTTGGGTGAATAAAGTGATTGTATTCTTTTCCCAATATTCCATACTTTTTCTCCAGAGCTTGTCAGCTGTCAGCTCTACTGTATGTAGTTGACATTATTCTCGAATATCTCAAATCTGAAATGACAGTGGCTCAAAAACTAGCCTACACAATGTGTATTCATCAGAAGTGAACAGAAACTCACAGGAACATAAACTCTTTCAATGTAATTTATTTCTGTGCCTGGTTTTATTTTGCTTCAGTAAAGTGATCTGAAATACAGTTCCACACATTGTGACTGAAAAGCACATCAAAGACCCCATGAAAGCAACAATAATGACTTGCTGAATTCAGTCATGTCACTAATAGGACAACACAAAAGACTTGTGCCAACAAGGAATCTGCAAGTCGGCAGGACACATTGCTGCTGATGGAAAGAGTGGCAGTTGTGGGGATTGAACCTGCGGTCTTCTGGTTACGGGACATCTCCACCCCTGTTGGCTCCCTGTCCGACTTGTCTATCTCCCTCCCTTTCATTTTCTTCCTTTTCTCAGATTATTCTCCCATTTTCTCCTTAATTGTAATTGGCTAATTCCCCCTGCTGTCCCGGTGGTTGCTCCACCCCCTCTGCCGATCTGGGGAGAGCCATGATAGTCTTAGCACATGCTTTCTGCGATACACGTGCAGTCGCCAGCCGCTTCTCTGCACCTGACAGCGAGGAATCTCACTGGCAGGACACAACACGTGGGAGGATCACGCTATCCCCCCCCCCAGTTCCCCTCTCCCCCAATCGGGCGCTCCGACCGACCACAGCAGGCACCAGTGCAACGACCAGGACTCATACTCCACCGGCTTCCCACCCACAGACACGGCCAATTGTGTCTGTAGGAACGTCCGACCAAGCCGTAAGTAACGCTGCTGGGAATTGAACCCGGGTCTCCGCAGTGGTGTCTTTTACCTCTACCCAGACAGCCACATTTCCTTTTCATTCACTTTTTTAAATCAGAGATATTCTTACTGTATATTTTTGAATGAATTTGTGTTTCATGGAGACTTTAAGGCTTTCTTTGCAATCCTTTTCACAGTTTGTCTTTATATCTCCGCCGTTTCTTTTCTTTTTTTAATCTATGTGCCATTCTCTCAACAGATGCTATTTACACTTCGATAGTATTGCTGTCAAAAGTTTACTTCAAGCAGCATTTGTACATAGTGGCATGAGGGTGGTTTGGTGAGTGATCTTTGTCCATTTAGCTCAGCTATATACATAGAAGTTGCTTTTCTTTGTTTCTCCTTCACTTTAAAGGAACCGCCTGACATTTTTAATTTTAGTCCACTTCCTCCTCAGGCACTTGTCACGTTGCATTAAATGGCTTCAATGTGTAGTAGGCTATAGCACAGCAGTGTAGAGTAGTGTAGGCCTACTGTCGTAGAGGTGTGCTACTGAAATGCTAGCCAATGCTAACAAGTCATTTCTGGTAAACGGGATGTTTGTAGAGACTTTGAAAATTGATACAATTTGACAAGTGGCCGACAAAGAAAAGCAATTGACTAAAACTGAAAATATTCCTTACATTTTTCTAGGTCTATTTTCTATGGTGAACATGACAATTTTCAATTTCCAAAGAGTGAACTGATCAACTGTGAAGCATTCATCGCAGTAGTACATCGACAGACAGGCTCATGTACATGCATAGTTTACCTGTCGATCAGTTTTGCTGCCTTCCCCCTACATGTACATATCCTCAAACAAGAAACTGAAAAACCAATACTGAAAGCCTTTTTGATCATCAGCAGCTGCAGCAGAGGAAGGCTGTGTCAGTTCACTTCACATTTAATCACTTTTACATGTGGGCTTTCTGTTAAAATCCCCAAAAATAAATTAGGGTTATATAATATTGTTATACATATATATATATATATATATATATATATATATATATATATATATATATATATATATATATATATACTGTATATATGTAAATAATGCATAAATTATTAACGTTGATGATACTAGACTACTAGGCCTACTTCTAAAACTGAACGCATAGTATGCATTAAATGTAAAATGCATTGATCCCAGCCTTGGTGCAGAAGATACATAACATTTACATTATAACTACATGAGGCTACAGCATCAGCTAGTTCAGCATTGTGTACTGCCTTACTATGATATATATTCGAATTTTACAAACTGTACATTTTTGAAGACAAAGATTTCTTAAAATAGGTTTTCATTTTAGTAAAATAAAGAACAGTTGACGCCAACTGTCTCAAAATCACATAGAAGTCCTTTCAAACAGTTCTGTCACTCATTATTTCTACTAGCACAGCAATAATGGGTTGCATGTGACTTTGAGGGTAATTGTTCCATAAGCCATTGATTCACTAGCATGGCTAATGCTAACAGAGAGCTAGATATCTTGCACCTTCTCTTTAAATTTAGAGGAAAAATCCCTATGAATTGTAAGTTGGCTTTATATGTCTTACAATTAAATTCATTTGTAAAAACAACATTTAACATAACAAACAACAAAACAAACACAATACAACAAAATACAGAGTCTTAAATAGATTTTTGGTTGATTGGTCTGTTATACGGGAATAGTTTTTACAGGCTGGATTTACACACAATGCAAATGCAAATGCAATAAGTAGGTTTTTCTAGTAGTTTTAATTGTACTGTATTTTAATACAATTTCAGCAAGGTAGCAGTACTTCCAGATGAGGGATGACCCATGTGTGTCATGACACTCTGGTTGCCATCAGTGTGGAAGCCTCGGTGTGAGATACCAGCAGAAAGTCAGGTTTCTTTGCCTGCAGGTGTAAATCCAGCCAAGTCTAGAGCAGTGTTTCTCAAACTTTTTCAGACCAAGGACCACTTAAACCAATGAAAAAAAAACTCGGGGACCACCTAACTCCCAAAACCTCCCCAAAAACAATAGGCCTACTACTTCAACTGTAAATTACAAATTACAGGCTAATTAAATGACAAATAGCAGTACAATTAATCAAATTTTTGGCTTCCCACAATTATGAAAACAAGATAACCGATATAAAAAATATATCTGTAATTTATTTTAGTTGGTCCATTTAACTTTTTTTTACATTTATTTCTCCTGTTCAGTTCAAATATATTCAAAGTTCAAAGAAAGTTTTTTCAAGTTCAATAAATGCACAATGTTGCCAAAGTCAAATAGGCTATCTTTTGCCATCTTCAAGTTGCATTCAGTGATGTTTTTGTGTTCAAATTAGTGTTAAATGGCTCTTTATTCTGACAGCAATTACTGAAATAGAGTGTTTGGTCAGTAACTTGGAACTCCCAACCACCCGCTGTACGCTGTCTCTTTCCTGTAGCCCTGCAGGCAGAGTGGCCGTATCTCCGCAACCGTAAGTCGTATAGAGTCAAGGGTGGTGGCATTGGATTCGGGGTGAAAAAATACATATAGTTCCTTCTAAGCAATGTGATCTGACCTTGAGTTTCCCAGAAAATGTAAACATTTCTCTGATTGGATAGTGGGAGGTAAAAAAAATGAAAAAAAGTATAAATCTACTCGCGGACCACTAGGGGGCGCCCGCGGACCACCAGTGGTCCACGGACCACTGTTTGAGAAACACTGGTCTAGAGTGACGTTAATGTGGACAGCCTCGGAAAATCCTCAAACACCATCAGGGAAATTCTATTTGGTGCGTTGGATCGCTGGTGTACAGTTAGACCAGTAGAACGAGCCACAGAGCTCAGTTAGACCAGTAGAACAAGCCACAGAGCTCAGCGGTCACAAAGCAAATTTTGAGTCAAACACTTGTGCCGTTGACATCAACTCAATTATTCTTTTTAAATATAATTTCAAAATGCTATATGTCCATTTTGGAAAACCTGTCATTCATTGCAAGATATTTAAAAAACAGAAGATTACATCCTCAGAAATGCACTTTTCTTTTTCGGCTCAAGGCTCAAGAACATTCAGTACAGTAGTTTAACTTTCATGCCAGCGTCATTTTGTCAGACATTTTTCAAATGGTGGATATCTCGTTTTGAAAGGAAACTCTTAAGGTAGGCCTACAACGCCTACATCTTTATTTATTTATTTTACAATCAAACACATTGGGCTTTGAATAGTTGGATATGTAGTTTAAAAGTGCACCTTGCTTTACTTACTTACTCATGCCTGCCTTATGGTTAGTGTACTCATGGTACACGAGAAAAGGATGCCAATCGCATTGAATTCACTTGAATTCATCTCAATTGCTTCTTAGTTGCAGCGGTTTTCAAGCTACTTTACACATGGCATGATTGTAACCAGCAGCAGTAAAGACCATGAGACAACAGATAAAAGTGTCAATTATTAAACTAAATTGTTTCGTTTGATCAGTGTCTTAACCACCATAACGAACAAGTATTCATGTGCAAGCTACTGGATTAGTTTTCTCCACTGTTTGTGCATTCATGTGCCTTTTCTGTGCACAGGAGTCGACCTGTTGCTGCAAGGCATTACAGAGCTGAACAGTCACGTGACATATCTTGCCCCGGAAGTGAGTTCCCCATTCACTTTCTCCATAGACATTTAGAAAAGTCCTTATATAGCTAGTTTTAAGGCTGGAACCAAGTCAACCTGTGACCTACTGAATCGTGACTGACCACACAAAAAAAAAAAAAAAAAATGCTCCAACTGAAATGTTTTATGGTCACTCACGATTCAGTAGGTCACAGGTTGACTTGGTTCCAGCCTTAAAACTCGTTATTATAAGGATTTTTCTAAATGTCTATGGAGAAAATAAATGGGAAACTCACTTCCGGGGCAGCAGATGTCACGTGACTGTTCAGCTCTATTGCAGAAATTGTGCAAATGATCTTCTCCTCCTGCGATAAACAGCGAGATCAGTGTGCAAAGTCAAGCAGAACCTCCTTCATCTCGTCACACAGGGAGACTCAAACACAAAGTCAAGCAGAACCTCCTTCATCTCGTCACACAGGGAGACTCAAACACAACGCTGACTGTGGCTTCCCAACTGCCCTTTTGTGAATCTACATAGAAGCTTTTCACAGCAACTGCTTTGAGCTGGTAAAGCAGGAGGTAAAGCAGGTGTGTAACCAATACCATTAATGATGGTTCCATTCCATGTAGGTGTTCCAGTGCCAGGGCCCTCATTAATGCTATAGTGGTTACACCTGATTTACCACCTCAAAACGGTGCGAAAAGGACCCATGCAGGTGCTTCAACTCGCCGTAGTAACGACTCCCAGCCACAGGAGGGCAGTGGTGAGGCATCAAGTGTGCAGAATCACTACCGCGCTTGCTGATGAAGTGCAGCTGAAACCTTCACTCGCAAAACAATTTGAGCATTTTCCTAGAGACTTGCAACACAAATCATGGGTTTAAAGGAAAAAGTACAAGTTACTTTCCTGCTAAATGAAAGAGAAAAAACCTGCCTCGATTCTCCTGCTGTCATGTTTACTGGTTTGTAACTGATAATAATCAGTAAAATAATCAGAGATCATGATTTGAGATGTGCAGTTTTTTCTAGAGATTTGGTTGGGGCCGTTACATCGATTGTTTTTATTCTAATTTCTATCTCGGATCAAAGAAACAACCGAGAGAAAACTCCTGTCTGCGTATCATTTTTAGGCTCCAAAAACGTAACCAGCACTAGAGGAGGTGCAGGGCGACGTGTGTGACATGGTTTGAGCGTGGACAGGAGTTACATGGTTGGGAGCGTCAGGGCTTCCTCCAGGTCAGAGGGGGGATGGAGGCGTTGGCATGCGTGTCCCGGTACGGGTGGCCGCCCGCTGAGCCAGCGGGCAGAGCCGGCTTCTTCCTGTCCTTCTCCTCGCCGTCTGAGTCGTCCGCTGTCAGTGGGACGAGCGAGGTGGACTTCCTGAAGGGGGGAAGAGAGAGAGAGAGAGAGAGAGAGAGAGAAAGGGGGGGGGGGGGGGTCATGGTAGATCAGCTATGGTTCCTCTGGTTGTAGATAGTATGAGGGATCAGCCAAGGAGCATTTTGGTAAACAAAATGCAACAGTAAAATAACAAACATTTCCAACAACTTTAACACAACATGCATATATTATACATCAGACTCTTGAGCTACTTCTGCTCTCACTCACTATGTCAAAATATAAGCGATGTGATGTATAGTTTTAGAGATATGAACGTTTGTTTGGCACAACTCATACTAGTTAACTGCTGCGCTTCCGGGGGATTTGCGGTGTTGTGATGTCACGCTGATTCCTCGTATACTCCTTTCAGACTGAAGTCTATGAAGATGTTTTCCTATCTTTAGTCAAGAGCGCGGTCTGTCAATGTGAGAGTAGGATTTATTGGTTTCACCTTGAGACTCAAATCCCGCTCAGGCTTACATCTGCTCTGCTTGCACTCAAACATATCGTTGCTTGGACAGATTTCCTGTCCTCGCAGTCAAACTGCGTCTGTGCGCTGGTGAAACGTCTCTGCGCTCTGCAGTCAGATAGAAGACAGTTGTTCGTTGTTTCCCGTGGCATTTCGCTGCATCCGAAATCCCATACTATGCAATAGGGCTGGGTGATAAAATGATCATTTGCAGTGTGTGTGTGTGTGTGTGTGTGTGTGTGTGTGTGTGTGTGTGTGTGTGTGTGTGTGTGTGTGTGTGTGTGTGTGTGTGTGTGTGTGTGTGTGTGTGTGTGTGTGTGTGTGTGTGTGTGCATGCATGTCACCTCACCCGTCCCCGCTCTGTGTGATGAGTCTCCTGCAGGTCTCCATCTGGACGTCCAGGCCTCTCTTCATGGAGCACATCTCCATGTACTCATGCAGGTGACGGTTCATGTCACTCTTAGCTGTGGCCAGCTCCAACTGAGGAGCACAAACATGCACGTACACACGCATGCACGCATGCACACACACACACACACACACACACACACACACACACGTGCAACACACACACACACCACGCCCACGCACACACACACACACACACACACACACACACACACACACACACACACACACACACACACACACACACATACAGATGTATGTATTTTAATGCCTGTGTCTCATAACTCTCAATGAGTGGTCCTCAACCTTTGTTTTGACTGGCATTTGTTTGTCCAGTTGAGGAGTGACAGTAATAACTAGAACGACCGCAACGCGGACTTATGCCTCCGCCATTAGTTCATTATTGAGTCCAAATCGCCATTTGAGGCAAATTGGAAGAGATTCCGTCAAGGCGCTCCTGTGATGTTGCGTTACAGAGCTTGGAAATTGGGTGTGTGAGAGGTCAGTGACCTTGAACTTTGACCACCAAAATGTAATCAGTTCATCCTTGAGTCCAAGTCGATGTTTGAGACAAGTTTGATTAAATTCCGTCAAGGCATTCCTGAGATATCGCGTTAACACATTGAGTGCCACAGCGCTTCAGTAAAATTGTCTGGAGCCTGTGCCAGATTCACTTCCATTCAGATGAAAACAGCTATAGAATTTTTTCTATTAGGGCTATATGAACAGGGTTGGACTCTAATGAAACATTGGACACTCCTACTTCTTTCAAAGAAGAAATTTTGTTTCTAGACAGTTCCATTATGAAATGACAGCCTCTGAAAGCAGCGCACTTTCAAGGGTTTTCTGCTGTCTTTTTTTACTTTTCAAGATAAAGTCACTTTTATGAATACTCTAATTTCAAGCGCATTCACTGACTCTGGCTGGTGTGCGTGCAACACCCCCCCCCCCCCCCCCCCCCCCCCCTCCACCCCGGAGCTGCGGGCTCCTCCCCACACGCACACAGTCTGTCTTCGCAGCCTCAGTTTTTGCCCCGGGCGGATTTCAGTGCAACAAGGAAATAGCAGGCGGGACTGAGGGAGAAGGTTTAGCCGTTCGGCTTCGGGTGCTGCCTTTCTGGCGGGTGGTCGTGTGGAGGGGCTGTGTGCAGGCGGATAGACAGCGGCGGAGGAGCTCAGCTGTGGGCTCGGATCGCAGCCAACTGTCGGCTGCGGACAGAGCAATCTGTGTGGCTCTGGCTGCAGCATGCGTCGGTGTCTCTATGATCACGGCTTTCTCCGTTTTCTCCTGCACAAAGTAAAGGATCTGAGGTGGGTGGTGCAGCTCCCGTATAGAGTATTAAGGTGGCGCCGTGTGATCCCTTGAAGAGATTCATGCTCACTGGCTGGGTACGACCTTAAACAGCAGAATTATGGAATAATATGAATTATGATTTTAGGACGTCCACAGACGTCCTTGGCACTCCTCGTTACTTTTTTTTAGGACGTCCAGAGACGTCCTTGGCACTCAATGTGTTAACAAGCTTGAAAATGGCGTTCGAGAGCTCACCTTGACCTTTGACGTTTGACCACCAAAATCTAATCAGATCATCCTTGAGTCTAAGGCGATGTTTGAGGCAAATTTGATGAAATTCCGTCAAGGCATTCGTGAGATATCACGTTAACAAGCTGGAAAATGGCGTTTGAGAGGTCACAGTGACCTTGACCTTTGACTTTTGACTACCAAAATGTAATCAGTTCATCCTTGAGTCCAAGTCGATGTTTGAGACAAGTTTGATTAAATTCCGTCAAGGCATTCCTGAGATATCGCGTTAACAAGCTTGAAAATGGCGTTCAAGAGGTCACAGTGACCTTGACCTTTGACCTTTGACCACCAAAATCTAATCAGTTCATCCTTGAGTCCAAGTCGATGTTTGAGACAAGTTTGATTAAATTCCGTCAAGGCATTCCTGAGATATCGCGTTAACAAGCTTGAAAATGGCGTTCAAGAGGTCACAGTGACCTTGACCTTTGACGTTTGACCACCAAAATCTAATCAGATCATCCTTGAGTCTAAGTCGATGTTTGAGGCAAATTTGATGAAATTCCGTCCAGGCGTTCCTCAGATATCGCGTTAACAAGCTTGAAAATGGCGTTCGAGAGGTCACAGTGACCTTGACCTTTGACCTTTGACCACCAAAATCTAATCAGTTCATCCTTGAGTCCAAGTCGATGTTTGAGACAAGTTTGATTAAATTCCGTCAAGGCATTCCTGAGATATCGCGTTAACAAGCTTGAAAATGGCGTTCAAGAGGTCACAGTGACCTTGACCTTTGACGTTTGACCACCAAAATCTAATCAGATCATCCTTGAGTCTAAGTCGATGTTTGAGGCAAATTTGATGAAATTCCGTCCAGGCGTTCCTCAGATATCGCGTTAACAAGCTTGAAAATGGCGTTCAAGAGGTCACAGTGACCTTGACCTTTGACCTTTGACCACCAAAATCTAATCAGTTCATCCTTGAGTCCAAGTCGATGTTTGAGACAAGTTTGATTAAATTCCGTCAAGGCATTCCTGAGATATCGCGTTAACAAGCTTGAAAATGGCGTTCAAGAGGTCACAGTGACCTTGACCTTTGACGTTTGACCACCAAAATCTAATCAGATCATCCTTGAGTCTAAGTCGATGTTTGAGGCAAATTTGATGAAATTCCGTCCAGGCGTTCCTCAGATATCGTGTTAACAAGCTTGAAAATGGCGTTCGAGAGGTCACAGTGACCTTGACCTTTGACCTTTGACCACCAAAATCTAATCAGATCATCCTTGAGCCTAAGTGAATGTTTAAGGCAAATCTGATGAAATTCCGTCCAGGCGTTCCTCAGATATCGCGTTAACAAACATGGAACATCGTACGGACGGACGGACGGACAGCCGTACGGACAGCCGTACGGACGGACAACCCGGATCCATAATGCCTCCGGCCTGGCTATCGCCGGCGGAGGCATAAAAACATTCTTCATACTGTTATTATTACTACTAGTAACTAGTTACTGCAACTTAACATCACACACACACACACACGCACGCAGACAGACAGATGTTCACCAAACGTCCTCATGCAGCAACAAGCTCGAATGTTTTTTTCAATGATGTTGAACTGGAATTAGTATCCGAATTTAAATATCTAGGTGTGATATTAGACCCCACACTGACCTTTAAGAACCAGGTCAAAAAGGTTGCTAACTCAGTTAAATTCAACCTGTTCAACTTCAAACACATTAGGCACAGCATGTCTGTTGGTTCTGCCAGGACATTCTTACATGCCATGATATTCTCTCACCTGGACTACTGTGTGACCAGCTGGTCTCTCACGAGCACATCCACTCTCAAACCACTAGAGTCACTCTATAAAAGAGCACTAAAAATATTTGACAAAAAAACCCGCTCCTACCACTACTGCAACATCTTGGTCAAACACAACCTATTAAGTTTCAATAATTTAATCTCCTTTAAATATGTATGCACCATTTTCAAGGCACTAAATGGCCTTGCCCCTCCCCCGCTAAATGAGTACATCCATCAGAGACCTATATCTGGTTCCACAACCAGAACCACCAGAGCCTCAGTCAGAGGCGATTGTGTGATACCGTACAGGCGCACCACCTTTGGCCAGACAGTTCTATCGGTCAAGGGTGGAAAACTCTGGAACACAATCCCACCGGCCATTAGGGAATGCCCAACACTTGGCATGTTCAAGGGTCAAATAAAGAGATGGCTGAAGTCCACTCAACAATGCACACATCACTAGGGCATAGAACAGTATGTGTATACTATATGTGTTGTATCTGTTTTTTACTCTTTATTTTTTCTTATATCTTGTCTGAGTGAGTCCTCTATGTGGATCTCACTTTTTAGCTGTATGTTGATCCTAAACTCAGGTTTTAGTATCAGACGGTAATTCCTGTATATTTTATTTTACTCAGCACTTCTTACTTAGCCATGTAGAGCTCTAACTCAGTTCTCATTTTGCATTGTGTTTATATTTTAATATGTTTTTGTTGCACTATGCTACCTTTTACCTCTATTAGGACTACCTCTCTGCATAAATGCACTTTGCTTTGTGTTTACATTTTAAATATGTTTTTGCTGCACTGTTACTTTTTACCCCTCAGGACTCTAAGCCTATATCATCGGGCAGGGGGACAAGCAATGGAAATCAGTCCTGTGACTGCAATTGTCGTGCATTTACATTTTTTTTAAATGTTCATTAATGTACACCTGTCCCCTATCGAACAAATAAACGAAAAAAAAAAAAAAAAAAAAAAAAAAAAGACAGACAGACAGACAGACAGACAGACAGACAGACACACACACACACACACACACACACACACACACACACACACACACACACACACACACAGAGTCTCACCTCTATCTGGTCGATGGTGTCCTGGTAGTCCTTCTCTCTGGTTTTGAACAGAGACTCGGTGTCTTTAATCACTTTCTCAATGGACTCGTCCTGCTGCTGCAGTGTGTGTGTGTGTATGTGTGTGTGTGCGTGCATGCGTGTGTGTGTGAGTGTGTGTGTGTGTGTGTGTGTGTATGTGTGAGTGAGGGAAGAGGAGACAGATGGAAAGAAAGACATAAGTATATAGAGTTTCAGGCATGCAAACCTTTGACAGAGTCAGAGCTACTCTGCTGGAGGCAGAGACAATCTGATTGGTTGAGTTAAACTTCAGTGGGCGGAGCTAAAGAACCACAGTGTGTGTGTGTGTGTGTGTGTGTGTGTGTGTGTGTGTGTGTGTGTGTACCTCTCCCTGTGTGTCCACTCCCAGTGTGTATCCGGGGAAGTCCTCCCAGAGAAGAAGAGTCTCCTCCGTCTCCTCCCAGGACAAACTGTCACAGTCATCCTCAAACTCACACTCTCGTCTGGACACACACATACATTATATACACATACAATATATACACATACATACACACACACACACACACACACACACACACACACACACGCATGCACGCACGCACGCACGCACGCACACGCACACACACACACACACACACACACACACAGTACATACACAGACACACATGCATACACGCACGCACGCACACACACACACACACACACACACACACACATACACACACGACATGTCAGTAATTAGAGGATTTCAGGGCAAAAATATGCACTCACACACACGCACGCGCACACACACACACACACACACACACACACACACACACACAGACACCACGGTACCTACAGCTGATTCAGCATCCTCTGCATCTCCTCGTTGATCTGATTGGCCGACGTGCTGCAGGACTCCTCATCTTTAGCCCCGCCTCCCTCACTGTCAGACATGCTGATTGGCTCGTCTCCGTCTCCGCCCTTCACCGGTTGGCCACTCTGCTTCCTGGGCCGGCGGATCAGAGTGGAGGGGGGCGTGGCTACCTGTTGGGAGGAGGAGACGCCCCTTTTTAAATCATCCCTAACCAGATTTATGGACATTGATTGTTTGTTTAATCTGATCTCTGCTCCACAGACAGTGAATGGGGCTCTGCTGTATTGTTGACCTGTGTTTTGTGTAGATTCTGGTTCGTACCTGTCAGTCATGCTTGAATACGAACATACATTTGATTGATGACTCAACTTAGCATCTTATGATAAAGTCAGATTCCCATTCATTGATTTACATGACTGACTGCAATATTCTGATATTAACCCGATGAAGACAATACTCTGAATAAGACACGGCCATGTAAACAGCATTTTCTGATGACCTTAATTAGAATAAGGTCATAGTTGGAGTAAGCAATAGTCGAATTAAGACGTGGAGTATTCTGATCTTAGTCGTATTGTTTTTTTATACTTTATTTTTCCAAGATTTTATGTAAACAATAGGGCTGTCATCGCGATGCGATTAAGGGCCGACCATAACGCCGCTATTTTGTCCCTTCGTCGCACCCGTACTTGTAGTCAAGCCATTCGCAGCTGTTTCCTGTCTGTGCAGGCATGGAAGAGAAAGACACCAAGACGCTTCTAAATGGCTTGTTTTACTTTCAAGATACATTTTGTAGACATTTTACCTCCTGTCTACATTGCACTTCTATTGAATTGAAAATAAATCTAAAATTCCAGATCACAAAGTACATTTATTTGCATTAATTTGATTCCCAATCACGACACACTGGTAAAAATGATTAATATCTAATTAAAAATGCTTTGAAAAATAATAATAAAATTATGGGATTTTAAACATGCGAATGCAAAGATGCGATTAATCGCGATTAACTATACTTAATCGCAAGATTAATCGCGATTAAGAAAATGAATCGTTTGACAGCCCTAGTAAACAAGGTACAGTGAACAGTAAAGTGACGTGTACATCAAAAGCAAAGGGACCCAGGGACTACGGGCGGGAAATATCATTTTGCTATAACCTGCTACATGACATCTCTCCTTGTTCTACAAGGTTAATGTTCTTTGTATATTGTCCCTGTTCACAAATAACTCAATTCAAATCCATAGAGACAGCAAAGTACATCATAAAAGTAGGAAACACAAAGAAGGGGAAGAGAAAAAGGTGTGGGGGAGGGCTGTGTGAGTAGGTCGACTAGGACACTACAGTACTACGTATGTCTCGATTCCTAGGATCGCCCGCTACGCGGCCTCGCCTGCCCTGCAGCTCGCCTGCCACTGCAGCAAACCTAAACATGATCCTAAATGTAACTTTAATCCTGAGATCAAACCATTTTTTTTTTTTTTTTTATCACTTTATTTCTGTTTTCACAAAAACATGGATGTCACGAAATACAAAAGTGTATGAAAACTCTTTTTCTTTTTTCTCCCCCCTCCCACCACCCACCCAATGGGGACTGACAAAAAAAACAAAACAACAACACCAAAAACTGAGATCAAACCAATTCTTAAAGCAGAGGAACCAGCAACGTGCCCTCACTCTGTAGGATTCTCCTCATCGTTCCATCATTGTGAGGACAGAAGTATAGAAATAAAACACACACACAGACACAGACACAGACACAGACACACACACACACACACACACACACCGACACACACACACACACACACACACACACACACACACACACACACACACACACACACACACACACACACACACATTTACAGGACATGTACCTGGAAGATGTGCATCATGTCCTCACAGTTCCTCTGCTGGGCGACGTCACAGAGGCGGGCGGTGATGTCGATGCGGCGACAGATATCCATGTCGACCTTCATCGCCTTCTCTTGGATCTTACTGTCCAACTCTGACAGGTTCTGACAGACAGACAGACAGATAGACAGACATCTTAATGTCCAACTCTGACAGGTTCTGACAGACAGACAGACAGACAGACAGACAGACAGACATCTTAATGTCCAACTCTGACAGGTTCTGACAGACAGACAGACAGACAGACAGACAGACAGACATCTTAATGTCCAACTCTGACAGGTTCTGACAGACAGACAGACAGACAGACAGATAGACAGACATCTTAATGTCCAACTCTGACAGGTTCTGACAGACAGACAGACAGACAGACAGACAGACAGACAGACATCTTAATGTCCAACTCTGACAGGTTCTGACAGACAGACAGACAGACAGATAGACAGACATCTTAATGTCCAACTCTGACCGGTTCTGACAGACAGACAGACAGACAGACATCTTAATGTCCAACTCTGACAGGTTCTGACAGACAGACAGACAGACAGACAGACAGACATCTTACTGTCCAACTCTGACAGGTTCTGACAGACAGACAGACAGACAGATAGACAGACATCTTAATGTCCAACTCTGACAGGTTCTGACAGACAGACAGACATCTTACTGTCCAACTCTGACAGGTTCTGACAGACAGACAGACAGACATCTTAATGTCCAACTCTGACAGGTTCTGACAGACAGACAGACAGACAGACAGACAGACAGACATCTTAATGTCCAACTCTGACAGGTTCTGACAGACAGACAGACAGACAGACAGACAGACATCTTAATGTCCAACTCTGACAGGTTCTGACAGACAGACA
>NC_139643.1:14793490-14989581 GCF_964638095.1 Poromitra crassiceps
ATACTATTTTAGTGATAGGTGTCATGCTAACACTTGAGCGTACTATTTTAGTGATAGGCTTCATGCTAACACTTTAGCATACTATTTTAGTGATAGGCTTTATGCTAACACTTGTACATACACTTTTAGTGCTAGGCTCCATGCTAACACTTTAGCATACTATTTTGGTGATAGGTGTCATGCGAACACTTTCGCATACTATTTTAGTGATAGGTGTCATGCTAAAACGTTAGGATACTATTTTAGTGATAGGTGTCATGCTAAAACGTTAGCATACTATTTTGGTGATAGGTGTCATGCTAACACTTTAGCATACTATTTTAGTGATAGGTGTCATGCTAAAACGTTAGGATACTATTTTAGTGATAGGTGTCATGCTAACACTTTAGCATACTATTTTGGTGATAGGTGTCATGTGAACACTTTAGCATACTATTTTAGTGATAGGCGTCATACTAACACATTAGCATACTATTTTAGTGATAGGCTTTATGCTAACACTTTAGCATACATTGTCGAGTGACAGGAAGCTCCACGCTAACTAAATTAGTGAAATTAGTTCTCAACGGGCCTGAAAATTCAAACCCAAACCAAAACTGAGTTGAAGCCCGAGCACCTCACCCCCCCCCCCCCCCTTCCCAAGAACAAGAAGAAAAAAATATGGCAGCAGCTAAAATCACATGGCACAAAGGGGAGAGAGAGAGAGAAATGGAGGGTTGAAAGAGCGAGCGAGCGAGTAGGAAGACCTCAAACTAGCTGTTTATTCGCTTTAATGGGATATAATCATTTCCATCTCACGGTCATTTGTCTGGGCAAGGCAATGACAGTTTTCCTTTCCTTCCCTCTCTTGCTAGCTAGCTCCTGCTATCTTCTTTTGCTGAGCCTGTCTCCACAACATGCAGGTCACAGTGAGTTGCTGTCCTAGGTGGTCCTGCTGCTTCTGATAAGTCTGGGAAATCAATATGGACAAAGCCTTGCCTTGCAGACTGCAGCACAGAGCTCAGGGCTTTATATACTGCCTACCTCAACAGGACGAGTGGGATGCTACACATGTGCAGCAGGGCGGTGCTGGAGAGTAAGCGGAGCAAAACGCTTTCCTGAATAGCTAAAGGTTAAAATATCACAGCTTGTTTGTGTGTACATCCTATTTCTCTATTTAAAATGACAAAAATGCTGCAAAACATAAGATAAAAACCCTTTTTTGTCTGTTGTGTTTGTTTGGGACATCTTACAGTGGGCTAATCTGAGATATATTTCCCTGCTGAAAAAACCAGCATAGACCAGCATGAATTTCTTGCTGGTCTATGCTGGTTTATGCTGGTTAGTGCTGGTCTGATGCTGGTCTATGCTGGTTAGTGCTGGTCTGATGCTGGTGGACCAGCATTACCTTGCTGGTCCACCAGCTAACGCTTGCTGGTGAAGCTGGTAAACTACCATGGCCTTGCTGGTGAAGTTGCTGGACCAGCATGGTGAAGCTGGTGGACCAGCATGGTGAAGCTGGTGAAGCTGGTGGACCAGCATGGTCATGCTGATGAAGCTGGTGGACCAGCATGGTGAAGCGGGTGGACCAGCATGGTGAAGCTGGTGAAGCTGGTGGACCTGCATGGTGAAGCGGGTGGACCAGCATGGTGAAGCTGGTGGACCTGCATGGTGAAGCTGGTGGACCAGCATGGTCATGCTGATGAAGCTGGTGGACCAGCATGATGAAGCTGGTGGACCAGCATGGTGAAGCTGGTGAAGTTGCTGGACCAGCATGGTGAAGCTGGTGGACCAACATGGTTGTGCTGGGGATTGCTTGACCAGCATGGTCATGCTGGTGGAGGAGATTGTGAAGTGCTCCACAATGGAAATGACCTCCTCTGTACCCTGCTGGTCCATGGCATGGATTTAATTTTAACTTTCGTGTCCAGGCCAAGCCCAGGTCCCTTTTTGGGGTGTTTTACAAAAGTTAATTGTGTTAGTGTGTGTTAGAGAAGCAAATGAAAATGTAATTAATGTAATGAGAATATAATTAGGCCTATCAAAATCTTGGGGACAATTCTTGCCCCTTGATCATGTTTTTTTGGTGCATTCTGAGATTTATTAGAGCATATTTGGCCTTGCCCCTGGCTAATTTCCTACACTGGATCATACCATGAAAACATACAGTAAGGGGTAGACATCACCTTTTCTGTCATCATGTTTGGTTGAGGAGATTTGATGCAAAAATAATTAGGTTATAGTGGAAAGTAAAATGGCTGCCATGGCAACCATGAGGAAAACATCTAAAAGCAAAAGTTTTATTGGATGGGGGACCCTGGCACAAAATTGGGGGTCTGTGGTCTAGTTTAGGGGACCTTGATGTGAAAAAGTTTGGGAAACAATCTGGCCCATCACCCATCCCCTATGGGTTATAGGGTGGGTTATATTAGCCTGGGTAAACCCAGCCTCCACGTGACCTGCTCTCAGACCTGCTCTCAGTCACTACGAGAGCAGAGCAGGTCTGAGAGCAGGTCACGTGGAGGCTGGGTTTACCCAGGCTAGGGTTATATGCCTTCTTTTTTATATTTTGTATCGTCTTCTGGCCTCCATTGACAGCTTGCCAGATAAAATAAATGGTACAGGGCCAAGTTATAACATAAGCAACAAATAACGCAACACACAAGAAAAAAGTTTTAACCATGCCCAACAAAACACCTTACAGGGTAACAGGCTAATATAACACAATACAAGAGGCTAATGCAATTCTATATCAAGCATAGTCCTTTAAAATAACATTACACATGAATGTATTATTATTATTATTATTATTATTATTATTATTATTACCTTTATTGTTATTGTTATTGTTATTGTTATTATTATTATTATTATTATTATTATTATTATTATTGTTGTTGTTGTCATTATTATTACTATTATTACTTTCAAGCTATGTTATGTTTTCTACTGTAACAGAGGCTTTAATTAAACTCTAGGTGGCCCTGGGTCAGACTCATTTCTGAGGCCAGTTTTCCCATATAGAGGGTATGCACGTGATGTCACAGGCAGAAGTCACTGCATGGTCACGCCCACTGAGTGACAGCAAGACTGATTTTGAATGCAGTAATCAGCCTAGATTAATGACACCTGCTGCTCCAAACAACAGAGAACCTGCTGAATGTTTTGCCCATAGGTTTTAGGTTTTGCCAGTCCCGATTGAGGGGGCATGTTCCAGTGGGAAAGTGACGTCCGTGTTGCATACCCTCCATTCAATTGGAACTATTTTATGGAACTGAGTATCACTACGCCTCTGATATGCTGCGCGAGACCATCTCCAAACTTTCGCGCGGCTGGACCTGTCTGCACCATTTGTCAATTGTCAGTACAGCACTCACTGCTCCGGTCTTCAAATAAACTCCAGAAACAACGAACCGGCGGCTTGAAGCAGATTATTTGTGGAGGTGAGTGAAGTAGGCTTAACTTGTGTGTTATTTACTATACGACAGAAAGAGGTTATTCACGTCAATTACTTGTAAGAAGGAGAGGGGCCGCTGAGGGAGGAACACTTTTTTACCGTGATAGAGCTCTGCTCTCACCTTCAGCTCTCTGTGTGTGTGTGTGTGTGTGTGTGTGTCGTGTGTGTGTGTGTGTGTGTGTGTGTGTGTGCGTGCGCGCGCCTGTGGTGGCGTTATGGCTGGGTGATAATTCTATATTGTAACAGGCTAGTATTTTGGTTTAGTATTTAGTTTAGTATTTTGGTTCAGCTGTCAATCAAATCTTCATTACAGGATCATTTTTCTCTTCCAAATGAAGGCGAAAATGGCGCCTAGTGCCTGTCATCTGGCAGAGTTTCTAGCCCATAAACTAACTTGAGCAATTATGCAAACTAAATCAAACGGTAATGTCTAAGAATGCAAAGAAATGTAACTGGCTCGTTAAAACACGCATTCCAGGAATATTATTTACATTTATAACGATAATGGCGCGCGCCTCCGAGCCTGACAGCCTCCCTGGCTGTCAGGGGTCGTCTCTCGGAGATTCCAGGCGGGCGGGCAGCACCTATGAATCGGATTGTCCGCTCGCCCCGCACGAAGCAGCTGGCTCCCTGGTACTCTGCGGATCCCACTCGTGTAGCATGACAACAGGCTGAATCCCACTGGATTTGCGGGTAGAACACGCCAGGATTGGCCAATCCCAAAGCCAGTCCTCAGAATTGTCAAATCAAATCATCGACACGTATATGGTCCGCCTCTCAATTCGTTTTCAGTGTCTGACGCTCGCGCTGGTGCATTCCGTTCCGGTTCACTTCGACTTTAATGGTGGAGCTGATTTAATTACTGTATAAATATGAAAACAGGGGGAAAGCTCTACCTTACCTGGTATTTGTGATGTGTAAAGTAAAGCTAGAGAAACTGACCCAGACCTTTTTCGTTGGGTTTCACTTTTCAATTGTGCAAATATTACAGTCACTAAACTGTTTCCCTGTAATGCTCTGTAGATCTTGGATGTAACCATATTGAGATTTCCATCTCTTTTTCAAGTGGGCCCTGCTCGCACTCACACACACATTAAGGGGTTAAGGTGAGGTGCTCAAGGGCACCTCAGTGGTGGTAATGAGGGAGGGGCAAGTGCTGCTTTTCACACATGCTTTTCTAATTGACACTGTCTCTTTGTCTATATACTGTGTGTGTGCAGGTTTTCGATGAGATATCATACATTGAGGGAGAAACAGCCAGTGGAGGACACACATTAATCTGTAGTAAGTTGAGAACTTTTCTTTTCTCCAAAAACCTATTCCTGTGGTCCTCTAGGCCTACTTGCTTTTTATCCTTTCTGGAAAGGATTTTATTTTATTTTATTTTATTTTTATTTTTTGTGTGTGCTTTGAGCACCACAACATGGCCGGTGTCTCCAAAACTCAGCAACTCACACCAAAACGATCTAGATGGACATATCCTGTGGGTGGCTGTAGTTTTAATTAAAGGTGACTGGCTTGTTAAATAAATGATTTGTGCACATAGCTGATGCCATGATCCCATGGAACCTAATGCATGTGTCACTGCATTTGGACTCTTATTTACCAAATTGTAATGTGTCTGGAATGGATGAGCTGTTTTACCAGGTTCCAAGGTGGATCAGAAAGGTGCGATTTAACGCCCCCACTTACAGTATCTGACTTATCAACTTCAAGATGAATTTTAAAATGTGTTGGGAACTTGGGACCAATCGGGCTGTGAGCCAGAAAGGTCTTTGTACAGCTAGACCCTGGGCAGACAGTACAGTGAAATCATTTTTAAAGTAGCTCATGTGTCACTTTTGTGTAGCACTTTTTCAAATGGCAGTTGAAATATTGACCAAAGAACAGTGTTACTCTGCCACTAATTTATCTCTGTTTGCTTTTCAGTTTGATACAAAGAATGGCTCCAGAACCAAAACCTGGGTGAAGCAGATGTGGAAGCTCGAGTGGGGAAGCCTGGATGCTACATCACAGAGAAAATAATGGACATAAACAAACAAGCAAAGAATAGCACTTGAAGGGACACTCCACCGAAAAACAATGCTGATTTATTTTGCACATAATCTCACACATATCCAAAAACTGTAAACCGTTTTGCAGGCATTCATTTAGTTTGACAGTTGAGAGTTGATTTAAGTTGTGATTTGTGAATGACATCACTGGTCCACGACTGAACTCAAATCAACTCTCAATAACTGAAATTAATTAATTACGGTAAATGAATGCCTGCAAAACATTGTTTTTTTCCATAAAGATTTTAGGATTGTGAGATTTTGTGCAAAATAAATCTGCATTGTTTTTCAGTGGAATTCTCTACTTCTGATTTGACTTAAGGCCTTTGCTCCTCAAGGGAGCATAGGCTATTGACAAAATGTCGGTGGTTGGCGGTTCTTCCCTGTTCTCCCCAATTGAGCCTGCTCCCAGACATTTCTGCCTGCACACCTCTTCTCCAGCTGTTCCTGGGGTGACCTCTTTTCTTGTCGGGTGATGTTGCCTGTTTGTTGTGTTATTGTTAATTAGTCAGTAGTTTTATTATTTAATTGAGTTTAATTGTAATGAGTCTTTAATTGCCTTCAGCACATTAATTGAGTTGAGTCACACTTTTACTTTTAATACTTTTGACATAAAGACAGGTACAGGCTGACTGTTCAGGTGCACTGCTGTATGTGCGGTTCTCTCTCCCACTCCCTCTCTGTGTTGCTTTTATTTAATAAATAATTATATTGTTATGTAAACCTGAAATAGTCTTCATTTAACTAGTTCAAGAAAGATTACTTTTGTGATGTTTATCTGGTCTGACTACTCTCAGCATGGGGTGCTGGTTAACAAGCATTCAACCATAGACCAGCATGTTGTGTTTTGACACCAGAATAGCTGGTGTATGCTGGTCACACCAGCATCTACACCAGCATAGGTGTACTGGTGTATGCTTCCCATGCTGGTCACAAGACCAGCATATGTGACCAGCATCCCATGCTGGTCACACCACCAGCATACCAGCATCATTGCATGCTGGTCACACCACCAGCATGGGATGCTGGTGGTGTGACCAGCATGCGATGATGCTGGTATGCTGGTGGTGTGACCAGCATGGGATGCTGGTCACACCACCAGCATCCCATGCTGGTCACACCACCAGCATCCCAGCATCCCATGCTGGGATGCTGGTACACCAGCATAATTTGTTGTGTTTTCAAAACACAACAAATTTACCAGCATCCCAGCATGCGATGCTGGGATGCTGGTACACCAGCATAAAAAGCTATGCTGGTGCATGCTGGTTTTTTCAGCAGGGTTATCAAATAGGGGTGTCAAAATTAATCGATTATAAGATGCATCGCGATGCGGATGTGGTCGATTCTGCATGGATGCCGTCACATGACATAATTGATTATAATTGAAAAGACATTTATGTTTAAAATGTATGTTGACGTTCAGATTTTAAAGCCGGGATTTCATATTTATCTGACTGCTTGTATAAATTGATGGAAAAGTAGCCATCTGCAGTAATATAGAACATTGAGGATTTGAGAGTTGGAGCTGCGATATTTTGACCTGCATCGTGGAATCAAATCCAATAGTTGACAGATAAATCGTAATGGAATCAGATCATGGGGCCAGTGAAGATTCACAGCCCTATTACCATTTTTTTTTCTTTCATAATAGTGTACAGGTATATGTTGTCACACTCACAAATGGAAGATAAAACTTCTCAAACCAAGAAAAAAGTTGCAATTCGTATTCTACCTCTGACCAGGAAAATCACACTGTGATCATGTGGAGAAATGCAAAGTGTTTCATGTCATCTCCTGATCAATGCACTGCAGATCTGACATGAGGTAAGTGATCTAGACTGTATACACACAGTAGATCTGACATGAGGTAAGTGATCTAGACTGTAAACACACAGTAGATCTGACATGAGGTGAGTGATCTAGACTGTATACACACAGTAGATCTGACATGAGGTGAGTGATCTAGACTGTATACACACAGTAGATCTGACATGAGGTGAGTGATCTAGACTGTATACACACAGTAGATCTGACATGAGGTGAGTGATCTAGACTGTATACACACAGTAGATCTGACATGAGGTAAGTGATCTAGACTGTAAACACACAGTAGATCTGACATGAGGTGAGTGATCTAGACTGTATACACACAGTAGATCTGACATGAGGTAAGTGATCTAGACTGTAAACACACAGTAGATCTGACATGAGGTGAGTGATCTAGACTGTAAACACACAGTAGATCTGACATGAGGTAAGTGATCTAGACTGTAAACACACAGTAGATCTGACATGAGGTGAGTGATCTAGACTGTATACACACAGTAGATCTGACATGAGGTGAGTGATCTAGACTGTATACACACTGCAGATCTGACATGAGGTGAGTGATCTAGACTGTATACACACAGTAGATCTGACATGAGGTAAGTGATCTAGACTGTATACACACAGTAGATCTGACATGAGGTAAGTGATCTAGACTGTAAACACACAGTAGATCTGACATGAGGGGAGTGATCTAGACTGTATACACACAGTAGATCTGACATGAGGTGAGTGATCTAGACTGTATACACACAGTAGATCTGACATGAGGTAAGTGATCTAGACTGTAAACACACAGTAGATCTGACATGAGGTGAGTGATCTAGACTGTATACACACAGTAGATCTGACATGAGGGGAGTGATCTAGACTGTATACACACAGTAGATCTGACATGAGGTGAGTGATCTAGACTGTATACACACAGTAGATCTGACATGAGGTGAGTGATCTAGACTGTATACACACAGTAGATCTGACATGAGGTGAGAGTGCTGCTTTCTCGTGGTCACTTTTCACAACACAACTGTAATATGAGCCACACTCTGTAAAGCTACACAAAGCCTATAAGGCAAACTCTCCTGTCCAATACAACATCTGCTTCTTTTCAGGTCGCCATTGTAAATAATAATTTGTTCTTAATGACTTAACTGGTTAAATAAAGGTTAAATAAAAATAAGAATTCTCCATTATGACCTCACTCTCTTATCCTTCTGCTTGTTATTGGATATTAGTTCAACTTTGACACATATGGAGATTATAGTCATAGATGATGATATAATATTAGATTAATATTACCTACATTATTGTGCTCATATTATCTGCTCATCTTGCACCACTTGCTTTTGCTTGTGATTTAAATGTTCCATATCAATACTTTTCACCTTATGTAGCCCCGCCCACTTGACCCAGTTATGTTATGACTTCCTGTTCAAAACACCGTCTGTTTTACCTGCTCAGTAGTACCGTACTGTCACAGGAAGTGTAAACACAATAGGAAGTAACTGGGCTGACCGCTGTGTTGAAACATAAGGTGAATAATGTTTCCTGTGTTTAGTTTGGAACATTGTTTGGTGCCCGGCCAGCACTGTCATTACAGAACAGATCAGCACTTCTCAACATTTTCCCATTCATGGCCCACTTGAAAATCTCAAAAATGTCCGCGGGCCACATCCCAAATAATGCCTTCTCAAAGGAGCTGTCCATCAGCACCACACCGAAATCAGAACCCTAAAAGTGAGGGGCTGTCTGCAACAGGCTAATTAACGGATAAATGATCACAAATTAAATAAAGGTATCATCCAACAATGGACAAATGCACTCTCATAATAATAATAATAATAATGATAATAATAATAATAATAATAATAATAATAATAATAATAATAACTAGGACGAGTTCGTTTATCAAAAGTTTAAACATTTATCATTTCAAGACGGTTTCACGTATCCAAATTCTTTCTAAGTTTTTAAATCAGGGAAGTCCAGAGATGACACACAAAAAGTTTGGGCTCATTCGGGCAAATGGCCTAGGACGAGTTCGTTTTTTTTTTTTTGAGAAAGTACAAGATGGCGGAAAATCTAGCAGACTTAAATGGGCGTGGTCTATATGGATAGATGCGTATTGATCCAGGGAATCCAGCAGATGTGGATTTTTGATTCTACGCCTCACGGTTCAGCAGTTATGGACCAATACGTGAAATGGTCTGTTATAGCGCCACCATCTGGTCAATATGGCTAATTTTTTGTCTCTGAGTAGTGGGGCACATTTCCAACCTATGTGCAAAGTCTGGCTACTGTACCCCTTACGGTTTTTGACGTGCATACTGTTTTAGCGGAGAATAATAATAAACGGAACAGATACAATAGGGATCCACGCACTTCGTGCTTGGACCCCTAATAATAATAATAATAATAATAATAATTTGGTGGCCCACTTGCAATACTTTCTTCTACTTTACTTTGCAAAAGGCTAAATAATGCCCTAAGGTTAGGGGTGGGGGTGTAGAGGGGGGTAAATGTTCCTATGTCATAAAAGGGGGCCTGTGCAGGGATGTATTACCGAATGGGCCTACCGGGCCCAGGCCCAGGGGCCCAAGAGCTCAGGGGGCCCATAACCCAGAGCCTCTTCACAGGGACACCGTGTCTCTAGCCTGCGCCTGGGACCAAATTATCCCTTAGGGCCCCAACCCTATATGACAAAATGTTCTATACGTTTATTTCTTGTTATTGTGCTGTTGGCTTTGAGTGTTCAGGTGGCTGTGCTGTAAATCCTGTTGAGATGCAGGTGAGTAAGTGTATGTCTTAGTTATTATTCTGGCCTTAATTGTGTGTATGTGCGCTGTGAGAGGGGCCCTTTATGCATCTAGGCCCAGGGGCCCGTCATGTGATAATCCGCCTATGGGCCTGTGTGGAGGGCCCTGGCCACTGGGGGGACTTTAAGGTGTGTTTGCCCTCCATCCTTACCTCCTCTTGTACTCGTCTCTCTCTCTCTTCACCTTGCCCAGGACGTTGTACAGCGCCCGGATCTCCGGCGTGATGGTGTCGATCTGCACCCCCACGCCATCCGGGTGCGTCCAGGAGACTCCGGGGGTCTCTCTCCAGCTGCCCAAGCGCCGCGTGTGGTTGTAGGACCAGACAGTGCCGGGGAGGAAGCGGGGGGGAGGAGGCGGGGGGTGGCTGTATTTCTCGTTGATGTTGTTGGCGAGGGTCCTGGTCGGGTCGGTGGGCGTCAGCGCCGGGCTGAGGGAGAAGCCGGACGGGGCGAGGTTGGAGTTGGAGTCCGTGGAGAGGCCGATGGGGTTAAGGTTGTTGGTTCCCAGGTAGGATTTGGTGTTGGAGTCAAACAGAGACGGGGGGTTGAGGGTGGGTGACAGGAGGCCTCCGGGCAGGTAGGCGGCGTTGTTGGCGTTGTGGAGCGGGATGAGGCCCGGCCGCACTGGGATCGGCCCAACAAAACCAGTCTGGACCCCGATCTCTCTAGTCAAGGGCTTCTGCAGGTGTCCGTCCCCACCTTTTTCTAAGGCAGGGCGATATGGACGCAATCAAATATCACAATATTTTTCGATACCAATACCTCAATATCGATATTGCAACAATATTGTAAGGTTGACTATTGGTGCTTTCACAAAATATTTACACAATGAGGTTTAATTGATAAGTATGGATATAATGACTAGATGGGTAAAGGCAAATAATAGAACAGTCTGGTAAATTAAGAAAATGACATTACATTACTGCAATGCAGCCTTTAATGGCACAGTTCATCCCAAAATCAAAATAAAACATTTTTCATCTCACTATAGTGCTATTTATCCATCTAGATCGTTTTGATGTGAGTTGCAGAGTTTTGAAGATATCGGCCAAAGAGATGTCTGCCTTCTCTCCAATACAATGGAATTGGATGGCACTCCGCTTGTGCCATCTCAACGTCTCTTCCCAGAAATCATGACCCGGTTTCTTAAGATAATCCACAGACTTTGTTATGAGCAGTTTCATGTCGGAGCGCCTTGAGATAACTTAGTGTGAGATAACCTGTTGTGAGCTTAGTGCTCACAACAAGGTCTGTGGGTTATCTTGAGTAACTGGGTCATGTTTTCGGAAAGTGACATTGACATTGCTGTTGAGTTTTTTAAATGTAGCCTATTTTTTGGCACTTTGAGCACCACAAGCCAAGTGCAGTCCAGTTCCACTGTATTTGAGAAAAGGCAGACATTCTCTACGGCCGATATCTCCAAAAGGCAACTCACACCAAAACTACTCATTGCGACAATATCCAAAATCTAGCCTCACATAATATCAATAAAAAAGTGGCTATATTGCCCAGCCCAGGCCTACAGTACCTTTCTCCTCATTATCCTCCAGCGCCTCGTGCAGCTGCTTCTCCAGGGCCTTGTTCCTGCGCTCCAGCTCGTGCACCTTGGCCAGGAAGCATCTGAAGCGCAGGTTGAGGGTCTTCAGCACGCTGATGTTGGAGCCCAGGTCGTTCCGCAGCGCCGTGGCGGGCGGCGGCGGGCGGTGCAGAGGGCTGTTCAGGTGGAGGTAGGCCAGGCCGGACGGGGGCAGGGCACCCAGGTCCAGCCCGTACAGACCCTCCGACCCCCACCCGCCTCCGCCGTGGTCCCCCAGGAAGTAGCTGCCCGGGTCGGCCACGCTGTCCGCCTGGTGGTGGTGCGCGTGCTGCTGGGGGGCCAGGAAGCCGCTCTCGCCCACAACTGGATTCATGCTCGAGTAGGAAAATCTGAAGTGCTCAAAATCCGGCATCAACAGCGACTTCTCTGTTCAGCTTGGCAGCGAATTCCTTATGCAGAGAATAACTGTGCCGTGACAGAACCCTGCAGGCCCTATATGCTCCTCTCGGCTCCCCTCTCCTATGGAAACTATAGACCGTCACACAAACAGCTATAGCTAAGCTAGGGCTGGGCGATGGATCAAAAATCTGACGTTTTTATTTTCATATATTTTAGGCTGAATGGTGATACACGATATCCTGGTATTTTCAACAAAGTGGACTAAAGGTTCATTTGTAAGTCACATCCATGTGAGATGGAGGCTGGGTGATATGGACAAATTCAAATATCACGATAGTTTTTGTCCAAATACCTCAATGTGGATATATGACTAACTGGGTAAACTGCAAATAGCCTGAATAGAACAGCTAGAAGAGTCTGGCAAGTTCAGAAAATGACATCACTTTGCTGTAATGCAGCCTTTAAAACCAGGAACAAAACCAATACTTTTGACATATCACCATATGATATCCAAAATGTAAGGCAATATCTAGTCGATATCACTACGATACCGCAATATCAACATAATATCGATATATTGCCCAGCCCTAAAAAATAATGAGCGAATAAATCTTGTAAGGATGCTAATATAGGCCTACAGATATCCTGTCGCAGCAAAATGGCAAGTCCCTAAGGGGATATTATTATAAGAATATAGTGATAGATAGACAACCATGGGAGTACAAAAAATAACACCAAGTATGATGATGTCAGTGTCAACTCAGTATTTGGCATCACAGGCGCACTGCACTAAAGTGAGTTTGGGCTGATCCTGGGCGACAGCGAGGGGGAGCGCACTGTCAGGCTGAGGGGAGCGCACCGTCGTCAGACTTTATTCTCAGGCTCAGGCTCAGTGCTACATAAAGACAGAGAGATGTAGCGGCTAATAATGACAGAGTGAAGCGACGTACCGTTACGTGTCCGGCCCGGCCGAGGCAGGGGGAAAGCGGGTCAAAAAGAGCCGGAGCAGAGAGCCGAGCAGCGGGGCGGTGCAGCAGCGACCAGCAGGGATAAACAAGTCATGACTGCGGCTTTCAGCTACCGTAGTGACGGCAAGAGAGGAGCAGCGGCGGAGTCCCGTAGTGACGATAATAGAAGCGCTACAGTGGATGTCAAATGTATTTCTTATCCTACTGGTTCAACAACTCCTACTTGAAGACATGGCTCTGATGTCTCTCTCTCTCTCTCTCTCTCTCTCTCTCTCTCTCTCTCTCTCTCACACACACACACACACACACCTCTTATTAAAAAAAACTCTGAAACCTGAACATATGACATATGACAGCTATTGTAGCAGACTGGAGTACACGTTACAGGTGCAATACACTTTAGGCAGACAGACCATGGTTCTTTGGCTTTGTCCTGGCATTATGTTGCAAGCAAAACTGCCTCAGTAAAAGTTGGCAGTTCTCCCAGAAACAATTAATTTCATATTCTGCCCCAAACCCTGGGTCATTTTTAAAAGGTGTCTGTGCAAGACTAGTGCAGCTAACAACTGTATATAGCTATAGTATATTATAATATATTGTCCAGTATAGGTACATGTAGGCTGGATTTGATGGTAGCCAAGGTGTCTGAGGTGGGGGGCGACCTGTTGTCGGCCAGCCAGTAACTGAGCCGGTGTTTCACTCGACCCTGTATTTTATTAGATCTTATTTTATTTTATTTATTTTACTTGATTATATTTTAATGTATGTTTTTATTAGGATTTGATGGGTTTATTTTTTAATAGCACAAATTGTCTTTTATTTTATTTTATGCTTATTTTTATTGGTTATTCACTGTGCCCCACTTTCCCATATCATTCTCCCCCCTGCGTGGCAGGCACACCCACGCGTTACCCTCAGACTCTGACAAGTGCTTGTGGCACTCACACTGTTATACACTTACACACATCCAGACATACACACAACAGTACACATTTTATAACAGTCATCATGAGGACCGCAATGGAAATAAGCTGTTAGCTTTATTGCGTTTTTATCCTTTTGATAATGGTGGGCCTGTGTATGTATATATGTATATTGTATATACTGTGTATTCATTATCAATAAAGAACTCAATCAATCAATCAATCAATCAATCAAAAACTGTTCAACAACCCCTGATTTAACATTGGGTCTGATTCTTAACTCAGATAATGTAGCCTACAAAGACTCCCAAGAATCATGTGAACTGATTCGTACAGTTCAGAGAAAGAGGCGCGTAGCCTCCATAATAATATGAAGTGCTAAAAACTCTTCTGAACACTGAATCTGCTTCACCATTTTAAAATAACTTAAAGTAAGATTGTGTGTGTTCTCACTGAACTGTGAGCCTTGAATGTCCAAATGCCCAGATGTCATAGACCAGATGTGTTGTCCTCTCTAATATATCAGATGTCATAGACCAGATGTGTTGTCCTCTCTAATATATCAGATGTCATAGACCAGATGTGTTGTCCTCTCTAAGATATCAGTGGCTCTCAACATGGAGTCTGGAGACCACCAGGGGGCCTTGAGGGAGATCCAAGGGTCCCCAGCAAACTTCATTTCATTTAGAAGAATATAGAAGAATGACTGTTTTGATCACAGTTTCACTGTTATCGCTCGACCTACAAATACAGTACAGTCCTGTCGTTCTGGACAAAGTCATGTCATATTGTCAGATTTGGATCATGGAGACAATATCTCATCAAATGGGGTCTGTGCATGGTCCTAATGTGGACTAAATGAGGTCCTTCATGAAAAAAGTCTGAGAAGCACTGTTGTCACCTCTCATGTACTGTATCACCATAAGCCCTTCTCAGACATGCAGTGACCTCCTGAAGATATCCAGATGTTTCTCCAATGGGGTTCATGTTTGAACACAATTGTCCGTTCATTTCCAGAGCGGCTCATATTTGAAAACTACAGTTTAACGCCCAGAGCCAGTGACTGGGCGGGATGACGGCTTTGACGGATCCCTTCTGTTATATTGTTAAATGGCAGGTTTAAAAACCAGTTAGTATGCAATTTCATTTGAATGGATAGTTAATGTTACGTGGCTGGATTACCAGTATTTGGTAGAGAAAACGCCAATTGGTGAGTAAAAGAAGTTGCTCGAAGTTGGATAATTATCATTGGTTGTTCAGTCTTGTACCTTTTTGACCAATAGCTTCATTATATTCTATCTGTACGAACATAATCATGAATACTCAATATAAAACGTTGCTTCCACAGTATATTCACCTTATGTAGAAGTGACACAGTCTGGCTTGAAAGATTAACAGGAAGTGTAAACACAATCAGAACTTCTGATTGTGTTTTACACTTCCTGTGACTCGTAAACTTAGTCGGACCAGTGGGTTGGACTCGTATGTGAGTCAAACTAGGTTTGACCAGGTGAGTCAGACTAGTTTGAGCAGGTAAAACAGCAAACAGCCATTGTTTCCACAAACGGAGGACTTTATTATCATGTGAGGTGCAGAGCAGCCGCTGTGCATACAGAGTGCATCAAGACCACCCAGTACAATACAGATGAGTGGTGGACCACCCAGTACAATACAGATGAGTGGTGGACCACCCAGTACAATACAGATGAGTGGTGGACCACCCAGTACAATACAGATGAGTGGTGGACCACCCAGTACAATACAGATGAGTGGTGCACCACCCAGTACAATACAGATGAGTGGTGGACCACCCAGTACAATACAGATGAGTGGTGGACCACCCAGTACAATACAGATGAGTGGTGGAAAAGACTCTGTACAGGCCGCAAACAGCCATCAGTCCTCATTGTTCACAGAACAGATGTGACGTCATTACTGTATATAAAAAGGCGTTTGTTGGCCAGAGGTGTGGTTTGCTCCTGGGGCGGACGGACGCCGTGGCGTGTGGACGCCCTTTACAGGTGAAGGAGGAAGGAATCATGGTACGGAATAATGCATCATGGGAAAGCGCGACGAGCAGGACTTTACTCCTTGGTGTACATGTGGTGCACCAGGTCGCACACGCGGTTGCTGTAGCCAAACTCGTTGTCGTACCTGGAGAGAGAGAGAGAGAGAGAGAGTGAGAGACAGATAACAATGTTAAGATAACAAGATAACAGTTAGCAAAGATCATGCACAATTTGAAAATCAAAATATTTCAATCACATCTCCCGTTAGAACAGCAAAGGCTTCTCTGCCTTTAGGTCTGGACTCATCACCGTGATCATTCTGTCACACATCGTACTTACGTTGATTAAAGTCAATTTCGTATTTTACTATTCAAAGTTATAATCTAGAGCTGAACAATTATTACAAAAAAAGAGGGAGGAGCCAAAATAAATTTTAGAACAAGGAGCGAATCCTGCAAATTCACACTTTTTTCTTATAAGAAAAAAAGAGAGAAAAAAACTTGTGATGATGTGATGAATCACTGTTTAAATCGCAATTGCATTTTTTATTTTTTTGGTCAAGATCTTTCAGCCCTAAAAAAAAACTCAATTTCTGTCCCTCTGAGTTTCCACATCCTCGTACAGCACATCAGTGTCCAGACGAGTTTCAAAGTGGGGTCACAGGAACGTCCCAGCTTCAAAATGGACTCGCCAGCTAAAAAAGAGGCTGTGAACTCCTGCTCTCGTCGTCTCTAAGTCTTTGTTGTACTTGTGGTTAATGACATCCACAGAGCTGAGCTGGCGTTGGTCAATGTGAGTAACGCACCATGACACCACCTTGACGAAGTGGTCGTTGAGGGCGATGCCGGCGCCAGCGTCAAAGATGGAGGAGCGGCAGTCACCGTTGAAGTCTGAGGACACCACCTGAGAGACAGACGCAACACATTATTGATATGTTTATATGTAGTCTACTGCCTTATTATTATTATTATTATGCAACACATTATTGATATGTACTGCCTACTGTAAAGCACTTGAAACAGAATAGAAAGGTGCTTGCGAACATGGTTTGCTACAAAAGGTGTTCCTAAAGGCCAGTTCACACCAATGATTCGCAACGACACGAGTTGAAACTTGCAACTGCTCGCAATCCTCTGCAACTCTGGCTACCGCTAAAATGGCTGGAGTCGAGATGAGAGGGGTCCAGACTGCTGCGACTTTGTTCTAGAACAGTTTTGTTCCGTTGCAAATCATCGGTGTGAACTGGGCATTAGATGAATGCCATATCCTGTTTGATTCCAAAAAATATGTTGTTAAAAAATCAATCGCAGCAATAAACATTCATCGGTTAGACTCACAAAATAGTTTAAATTCACTTTTGAGTTCACTTACTTAATGTAGTTTCGCTAGATTCCTGAATGTCTATGCGATCATGATCATGATTATGTTATTTGATCCCATAGACACTCAACAGTTGAGACAATATATTGCTGCTTGACAGACTTCAGACTATTAAAAAAAGGGTCTGTCTGAAGGCATTTATTTGTTTCAGACTCGGGGGAAAGTGGGAAAAACAGTCAAATTCCCCCAAACTACTGTATCTCTGAAGTATCTATTTAACCAAATCACACACATTTAGGCAATCCTGTGATCTCATTTTGATAACTAAATGTCCTATTTTTTCACTTGCATTCACTGAGCCTCCCCTGAAACTGTTTGGAGCCCCCCTGGGGAGGCCCGCCTCCCACTTTGAAAGCCTCTGGTTTGAATACAGCTCAGGAAAAAATGAAGAGACTTCTCAAATGTGTTTCTTAAATCAGCATCTCCAGCTAGATGAGGTGTGGGGTCTTTTTCTTCTGATTGATAAGTTTGCAGTGGTCTCTTAATTTCTTCTATAGCTGTATATACACAGTGTAAATATCTGCAGATTCATCAGCACACTGGGTAAGGCATTTTTAAATTACATTTCCCTTTTTATGCAATAAAATACTTATTTAAAGAGTCCCAACATCCACATTATTCTGGTATGTGCTGCCATCTACTGGTCCAATTCAGACACTACACCTCATCCATAAATCCACAGTCGCAAACTGTACAGTACGAGCTGCTGGTGGAGAGTGAGAAGATGATCTGGAATGAGTGGAGGTGTGTTCTTACCTGGTCCTCTGTGTATCCCAGAATTCCCCTCATGGGTCCATCAGCGGCGGCCTTCATGACCTTCTTGATGTCATCGTACTTGGCCTGTTGGAGGAAAGAGACACACGTCACTAAACCAAACTGGGACAGTATTTAACAGGAAGGCAGCAAACTTCCAACTTCCCTTCCTTCTTTACATCACGTTTACAATCAAAATTAAGTTTACTTACAGTCAATCTGATTACATGAAAATAACAACAAATTAGCAATTGTGCATTCGAGAGACTTACGGGCTTCTCCAGGCGGACGGTCAGGTCGACCACAGAAACGTTGGGGGTGGGGACACGGAAAGCCATGCCAGTCAGCTTACTGTGAAACAACACAGGCAGGTTAGACCCCCCAAAAAACACAATGTGACACAGTGATTTTGTTATGCCTCTGCCGGTGATACCCGGGCCGGAGGCATTATGGTTTCTGGTTGTCCGTCCGTCCGTACGTCCGACCGATGTTCGTTAACGCGATATCTGAGGAACGCCTGGACTGAATTTCATCACATTTGGCTCAAACGTCCACTTGGACTCAAGGATGAGCTGATTACATTTTGGTGGTCAAAGGTCAAAATTCAAGGTCACTGTGACCTCACGGACGACATTTTAAAGCTCAACGCGATATCTCAGTAACGCCTTGACGGAATTTCTTCACATTTGGCTCAAACGTGTCTGAACAGACATGGATGTCGACTGCTCACTTGTTGGCGGAGGCATATAGCCGTGGTGCGGTTTATTCTAGTTTAGAAATAGACAGAACTATCACATGGCTCCCAAATGTAAAACAAAAAATTATAATAAAAATAAATCTCTAAGCATACAGGACCACAACTCCTGCTCTGTTACTTAGGTTAAAGCTATTATGCAACTTCCCCCCTGTGCATTTAAACAATTAAAAGCAGATATGTTATTCTTTCCAATTTGTCTGAAATTGGCTTTTCAATAAAGGATGTTTCGGGGAAAGCCCTATGGATTTTTTTTTTAACCGCCAGTGCATATGAATTCATCAATATTTTCATACCAGCAGTGACAAACCAATATAAAACACTGCAGCACATGATTTCACTGATTTACTGACTGATTTCAGTCATGTAATGTCACACTTCAATCCCCATAAGGACAGTCAGACCCTTCTTTCGTGGCCCTGCCCTCAGTGTCAGAGGTCATGAGGTCAGGAGGCGTACCCGTTGAGCTCGGGCACGACCTTGGACACAGCCTTGGCGGCGCCGGTGGAGGCGGGGATGATGTTCTGGGCCGCTCCGCGTCCATCTCTCCACAGCTTACCAGAGGGACCGTCCACTGTCTTCTGTGTGGCTGTGACAGCATGTACTGTGCTCTGCACGGGGGTATGAGAGACAGTTACTTTAAAACCTACTCTGTCACTATAAATATTCAGAAAACGGATAGATGATCATCTATAGATTCTATCTAACCATAATTTTGTCTTTTACCTTAGCTTTGAAATGAGTGGCAGCTGCCAGGCAAATGATGGTAGACTTCTGTCTGTTTGATCATTTTATTTATTATTAAAAACCTCTGTGGACACTAAGAAATCACGTTGACCCGATGACTCAAAAAGCCACTGTGAATGAGTGAGTTTTACGACACATCTTCAGAGTCCCTAAAGGCATCACATCATGCATCATAGCGTGAAACATGATGTAGATATGATGTCAACAGCAGCAATATGGCAGCACTGCGTGATATTAAGATGTTGTTCCTCACCATCAGACCCTCAATGATGCCAAAGTTGTCGTTGATGACCTTGGCGATGGGAGCCAGGCAGTTGGTTGTGCATGAAGCGTTGCTATGGAAACACGACAAGATCAAAAAAGAAAGGAAAAACATATATACAAAATGTTACAAAACACACTGACAGATTCAATGAGAGGAATAATAATAATGTAAATCCATTTAGTAAAAGAATAATTTGTATTACACAATACAACGAGAACTGAAACTCAATAATGTGAAATCCCAAACTGTAAAGAGGAGCTCTTCTCACCTGACCACCTTCATGGAGTTGTCGTACTTGTCGTGGTTGACTCCCATGACGAACATGGGGGCGTCGGCGCTGGGGGCGGAGATCACCACCCGCTTAGCACCGCCCTTCAGGTGAAGCTGGGGGGGGGGTAGGAGACAGGAGTCAAATTACACTGCAAATTCTCGATTCAAATGGACAAAAATGCTAAACTATCATACAATTATATATTAGTTCTCCAAAGGTTTATATTTTCCAAAATATTTCTAATCACAGATTTGAAACTCCATAACTTTTCCAGGATTTCCATGACCGTGGGAAGTCCTGTTGGTTTCTGTTGGTTGGTTTGTTGTTGGTTGGTTTGTTGTTGGTTGGTTTGTTGTTGGCGTTGTTTATAGGAATAAATCAGTATAGATTTGATGTGGTTTATTGAGTCCTTGGCTGAAACTACACCTTCTACAACGCCCTATTCCTCTGAACTGGCTTTGGCAGCTCGGGAGCGGCTGTCAGACTTACGGAGGCTTTCTCGATGGTGGTGAAAACACCGGTGGACTCGACAACGTAGTCGACACCGGCGTCGCTCCACTTGATGTTGGCGGGGTCCCTCCTGTAAACACAGAGGTCAGAGGTCGTTAGCTCATACATACTGGCCAGTGATGAAATCAAAATCTCTAAAGCTAAAGCTAAAGCTGTCGATTATACCTTGGCTTCAGCGTTAGTTAAAGCCGGTGTAGGAATCCTAAAAACCAGAAGTTAGCATTACCTGGTTCCCTCATCTGGAACTCAATGTTTTTTTATGGGGATTTTGGTTAGATAACTGAAATAAGTTCTGTGGTTAAAGGTTCATGAAACTGCTGAAGATGATCTTCCCAAATGAACACCACTTTTATGAGTTTTGAACCATTTTCTGAAAATGGTGATTTGTGGCGATCACGTTTATGCTTCAAAAAACAACAAAGTGCTGTTCATTTGTGAAGATTCTCTTGCTGAACACAAAGCTTGTAGTTTCATAACCCTTTGTTAACCACAGACCTTATTTCAGAACCCCATCGACTTCCAGATGAGGGAACCAAGCGTGATGCTAACTTCCTGGTTGGCCTACAAAAATACGTCATACCTGCGGTACGCTAATGGGTAAAGTTGCTAAAAACGACTGCGATGCAACAAACCAGGCCGTTGCTTGCAACATTTCGCTGTAGAAATAAGGAAAGTGTGTATCTGTGTGAGCAGGACGTACTCGTGGAAGACCATGATGTGCATGTTGCCGACCACCAGCTTGCCGCCCTCGGCCTTCACCTCTCCGTGCTTAAAGATGCCGTGGGTGGAGTCATACTTGAACATGTAGACCTACAGGAGGAGGACGTGAAGGTTTAAGGCACTGAAGATGCATGATGTGCTCAACAGTCTTATAGAACTGTGCAGGGGAACAGTTTGTGCAGGGGAAACAGTCTGTGCAGGGGAAACAGTCTGTGCTGGAGGGAAACAGTCTGTGCAGGGGAAACAGTCTGTGCTGGAGGAAAACAGTCTGTGCAGGGGAAACAGTCTGTACAGGGGAAACAGTCTGTACAGGGGAAACAGTCTGTGCAGGGGAAACAGTCTGTGCTGGAGGGAAACAGTCTGTGCAGGGGAAACAGTCTGTGCTGGAGGAAAACAGTCTGTGCAGGGGAAACAGTCTGTACAGGGGAAACAGTCTGTGCTGGAGGGAAACAGTCTGTGCAGGGGAAACACTCTGTGCTGGAGGGAAACAGTCTGTGCAGGGGAAACAGTCTGTGCTGGAGGGAAACAGTCTGTGCAGGGGAAACAGTCTGTACAGGGGAAACAGTCTGTGCAGGGGAAACACTCTGTGCAGGGGCAACAGTCTGTGCTAGAGGGAGACAGTCTGTGCAGGGGAAACAGTCTGTGCAGGGGAACAGTCTGTGCAGGGGAAACAGTCTGTGCAGGGGCAACAGTCTGTGCAGGGGAAACAGTCTGTGCTGGAGGGAAACAGTCTGTGCAGGGGAAACAGTCTGTGCAGGGGAAACAGTCTGTGCAGGGGAAACAGTCTGTGCTGGAGGGAAACAGTCTGTGCAGGGGAAACAGTCTGTGCAGGGGAAACAGTCTGTGCAGGGGCAACAGTCTGTGCAGGGGAAACAGTCTGTGCTGGAGGGAAACAGTCTGTGCATGGGAAACAGTCTGTGCAGGGGAAACAGTCTGTACAGGGAAACAGTCTGTGCAGGGGAAACAGTCTGTGCAGGGGGAACAGTCTGTGCAGGAGAAACAGTCTGTACAGGGAAACAGTCTGTGCAGGCGAAACAGTCTGTGCATTGTGATCTCCCTGTGATCAGCTACAGAGTCCCAGCTCAGACTTGAACACTGTCCCACAGGGACACAGAGAGTGAAGCAGGTCCTCACCATGTAGTCCAGGTCGATGAAGGGGTCGTTGATGGCCACAACCTCCACCTTGCCTCCGGTGGCGGCGGCGCGGGTCACCAGACGGCCGATACGACCGAATCTGAGGGACAGAAGAACAAACAAGTCAATTAACTTCATTCAGTCACCATGCTGCAGAGAAAACACACATGCGCACAGCGCAAGTTTGTACTCCAGTCAAGTCTGTACTCCAGTCAGCTTAGCACACAAACATTTCCAACAGGTGATGAAAGTTTTTTTTTGTCTTCTGTAAAGTAAGCCAAAACCTTCTTACATTCCTCTCTACACCCTCAAATTATCCGAAGTCATCAATTTTACCAGAATGTGCGTAATAGTACATAAACAGAACATAGAATAGAAAAAGGTGTGAGGAGAATCCATATAATGCACAAAATGATAGCTGTAATAGTGCTAACAAATACAAGCACTTCAATGCAATGAATTAACACAAATCTAGTCTTTGTTAGCACTTTGTTAGCACTATGTTAGCACTATTTATAGCAAATAAACTAATTGATTTGTGCATTATATGGATTCCCACTTGTTCGGTTTTATAAATGTTCCTGCAAACCATCTTTGGGTGTGAAAACATTGCTGCCTCCCAACTCACACCACAATACAGCTCCTTAACCAGCAGGTGGCACCAACACCCAGCTAACGTGACCGGTGCCCTGTGTCAATCCTGACTGAAGACCGAAGAGAATAGTTGCCACAGGACGCTTTCAGGACACTTTCAGGACGCTTCACAAACGCCACTTTGGTTTCGGTCCCCTCACCTGCACAAGCCAAGTCTTAATATGCACTTCATCATTTTTATATTTAAGAAGTAAAACCTTCCAACAGACAAGTTCAGACAAACACTCAGTGCCTGGTTGCAGCGTGAGTGGGAAGCAAAGTTCAGCTGGAGGAATCTGCGTGTTCTCGTGTCGAAACTACACAAAGGAAATAAAGGCCTGATATGAGAGATATGAGACACACACACACACACACACACACACACACACACACACACACACACACACACACACACACACACACACACACACACACACACACACACACACACACACACACACACACACACACACACACACACACACACACACACACACACACACACACACACACACACCTGGGCGATTCAGTCACACAGAGAAGCAGTTTATTTTGAAAAGCACATATTTAACCAGTCAGGTTGAGTAAGAACTGACCCGGGTCAAACTGCGTGCGTGAATAAGTCTTTAGGACTTTTACCTCCAGGTGGGCGGAGCTTCAGGTGAGCCATCAATCACAGAAAATGACACTAAACTGGCTTTCAAACACTTTCCATGATTTGTCTGTTCTTCAATGTGTTGTCCTTCATGGAGACACCAAGCACTTGGCCCGTAAATAAGTATCTGAGGATGATTTGACTGGCTTTTATTAGGAACAGCGTTACGGGCGGGGCAGGGGGTTCGGTACCTTGCTCAAGGGCTCTTCCACAACCTTTAATTGACAGGAAAGAGTTTTTGCTTTTCCACATTTCCCCCAGACTCAACCTGTCGCCCACTTCACTTTGCGAGGCAGCTGGATTCGCGTGATCACGATCGCGTGAGAAATCCATCTAGCCGCGCTCCAAGCTATATTGGTTTAACTCCGCCCCAGCAGTGGGCTGGACCAATCAGTGTACAGAGAGGCAGCTACGGACGGGATTTAAATGCGACAGTGAGAAGCGAGCCCGTGATAGACAGATGCATGCATGCATGCCACTTGTTTATATAATTTATATATTGCCTCATTAAGAGACCAATTCCCCAATGTTTTACTTAGAATTTTGTCATTTATCAATCAATTTAGTCTATCAACATTTACATAGTGCTAAATCACAGGAAGAGTTATCTCAATGCGCCAACTAATTTACATTAGTTATGCGAGATCCTACTTTGCCGATAAAACTGAATCTGATCGAACTATCGTTTGATTCATACCTGACTTATACACTTCACAAGATGAAGTCTTGGCATTGCAGTACATTAACATTAGCTCTCATTAACGCTCTATATTTTACACTCCTGTGTAAGTGATGGCTCTGTGCCTGGATCAGATGTTCTGGACAGCAGGTATGTAAGCTGCTGTGTCTCCAGCACACAGGAGTCACATTACACAGCTATGCTGTCAGCCATGAGATGGGAGACTGTTTAAATCTTTACCCAGCAACAGAGACTGTACCCCCCCCCCCCCCTCCAAGGAGGACATACTCATCCCCCAAGGAGAACATATTTGTCAGACTCAGCAGGATAGCTCAAACTTATAAACTGATTTCCATAGAGATTTGGTGAACAAATCAGAAATGTTGATTGCATTTTGGTGGAGATCTGCATCTGAGATTTCTGCCATTAGACAATTATCTTTAGCCATAACTATAAAACTCAGAGATACAGTCTTGATTTCAAATCCTAAAGGGACGTTTGTAGAGTCCAGAAATCAATTTAACTTATAATGTTAAGTGTGACAGGACTGATGTGTTTGGGTGGAACAGCAAGTTGGAGAATTGCTCAGTGTTGGCGGAGGATCGCCTTCCTATAGATTCTTTGTAATGTCTCAGCTTCAGGACTGTCAACAGGAAGACCAAAATGCAGTAAAACTAATCTTCTCATTATTCTTTCTCCATATAGAAGCTGTCTGACAATTATAACATCTCAGTGATGGACGAGATTGCGTTTCTTGTTTCCTGGACAGAGATTTTGGGAAGCTGCCAAGCAGCCGAGCCGTGTCCAAATGGACCAACGCCCATCTTGTGTGTGTGTGTGTGTGTGTATATGTGTGTGTGTGTGTGTGTGTGTGTGTGTGTGTGTGTGTGTGTGTGTGCGCGTGTGTGTGTGTGTGCGTGTGTGTGTGTGTGTATGTGTGCGTGTGTGTGTGTGTGCCCAGTCACTCAAGCAGCATTCAGACAAGGAGAAAGCGCACGGCTGGTGAGCTTCCGTCTGAACAGCTAGGCTAACAGCGGCAGGCGGGTAGACAACCTCTGAACTTTAGAAGAAAGGTTAGAGGGATAAAAATAAGACCAGTGGAGAATAAAGGAATGTGACAGCTGAGGAGAGGAGCGAGGGGGCGGCCATGACACCACTGGACCCAGAATAACTGCTAGAGAATGAGCGAGTCCGGTCCAGCGTGCCGTCACTCACGCAGCATTGAGACAACAAACTAATACAGGTTATAATTAGGGGAGGGGAGCGGCTGCTCCCTCAGCAGGGAAGCCCTCCTATTTTAAATGCTTAAAGTGCCTCACGCCACGAGATGGGGACTTGGACTTGAGACTTGGACTTGAGTCGCACTTAAGTCACACACACACAGTGACTTGAGACTGGACTTGAGACTCGTCCTCAAAGACTTGAGACTTGACTTGGACTTGAAGGTTTGGGACTTGTGAACAATCTTTATTTTTCGTTATTTTATTTTTTACTTTTTTAGTGCATTAAGGAAATGTCTACTAATGTCATCTCTAATCATTGCTGCTATTGTATTCTAATAGATAAGGAGTGAGGATAATACAGTACATGCTTTGAATTCCTTAGTTATAGCTCTGCAGTGTTTAGATGCAGTGTTCTAAGCAGACCGGATGGCATGCATGAAAATACACTGCTGCCTCACACTTGGAACAGGCAGAGGAACTGGAGGATTTTGGATGCTGCCCCAGTGGGTCTGTCCAGCCGCCATCTAAATACCAGTGTCTATTAGCACCCAATCAAAGGCTTTCCCTGACAAAAAGCTGTTAAGCAGGTGGCAAATGAGGCTCAATACAGTCGCCATTGGCTGTGTTGAAAGCGATGCTAAAATCTGAATCTGTTGGACATTTTCTCTTCCTTATTTTTGGAGCGTGTAAGAGCCACACAAATCAATTTTGTTCAAGTCACAAAAAGAGAAGCCAAGCAGACTAACTTACTGTAACACTAACTGACAACTAATTTACTGTAACACTAACTGATGACTAACTTACTATAACAATAAACTGCTTACTTATTCACCACAAGTTGAGACTTTGGAGAGATCAGCCAACTCATGCAGAGTCCTATGGAAGCTCACAGACTCTTTCCCCTGTCCCACAGTCAGTCAGTCAGTCAATTTCAGAATAATCTCTCAAGTCAGACGTTAGATTAGAACAATATTTTTTAGATTTTCTTTAAACCAATGGGTTCCCAGATTGGTTTCAGGGGGGATCACTTCTCATCACTGCAGTGTGAGATAAAAACATTCCAAAGTGACTAAAAGAAAACAGCATCAACTCACCCGTTGATTCCAATCTTCACCATGTTGCCTGATCTGGTCTAGTCCTCACTGCAGGAAGAATAACGACGAGACATTTAGTTCTCATCCCAAACAGCTCAGAACACATGAAAGAAGAAGACAGATAAACGCACGAAGAACATTTCATTATTTTGTTCTTTTAGGGAGTCTTGTAACATCTGGCTAGGGCTATGTAAACTAGCCTTTTAGCTAATTCTGGCATATCTACAGCAATGTGATATGCATTGTCCCTGTCAAATAAACAAATTTTAAAAAGTACACAACTCCATGACAGAAACGTATCAAACCACATGGAGTTTCCAGAAACACTTTGACTGGAAGAGAATGAGACATGAGTGCCTCTCTCTTCAAGAAATGGTTATCTGCATTAACGCACCAGGCGGCCAGAGCGCAGTCCCTGCAAACACTTGCAGAAAAAGTAAGGAGTGATTTGCTGTTTTTGGCATGCAAAGCCAAGATGAAACCAGATTGAAAGCGTTCCAAGTTGAGTGAACCACTCCAGCACCGCAGAAGCACTTTGTTTGAAAGACTTTCCCAGCGTTTTTTTTTTCTTTCCCGATAGGAAGTCATCCACTGTCGTTTGGAGCCGCGCGTAAAACCATTCTCCCCGCGCGTAAAACCGTCAGCAGATCGCAGTATTTCGACCTCACCAACGGTCAATCCCAGAAGAGGATCTCCAGAGTGAGAAGTGTGAGAGTAGACCTACCGGTTGTGAAGTGCCTCTGTCTGTCTGTCTGTCCTCTGAGGAGAAAGAGAGAGCGGGGACGAGCACAGGTGCCGCCGCAATTTATCCCTGCAGCGCGCCCCCGGACACGCCCCCCGCCCCCCGGCCCGTGCGCCCATGTCAAGGTGTCTGTCAAAGCAGGGGAGAGTTTATTTACACAGTGAAAAGGCCGCATGCAGGCAGGGTGCAGCGGGCCGAGGCGTTAGGTCACATCTGAAACCCTCTGAGGTGCTGGGGGGAATACCTCTGAGAGGATCACTTCTTTTTTAACATAAGCTATTAGGCCTATTAGCCTAGAACATAAGCTATTCAATGTTATTTATCCGCCAAGCAATAGTTCTACTTGGGTAGTAGCTAGAAAATGTGGTTGCTAAGCGACACAAGTGTATGAGGATTTTTTTTAAATAGCACATTGCTATATAAATTATTATGTGGTCACATCTGGGTCACATGTGTGTTTACATAACATCATTCATATTTTCATTAATATTTAAATGAACTGATAGGCCTATAGGCTCACAGGTATGAAGCCGATTATCAACCAATCAGAACTGCTTTCATCTATCCATCTATGTATGTATGTATGTATGTATGTATCTATCTATCTATCTATCTATCTATCTATCTATCTATCTATCTATCTATCTATCTATCTATCTATCTGCTTGTTTATTTTCTGTGTTTTTGTTTATTGTTTTGAAACATGACTCTTTCTTTAATGCTGACAATTCATATAGGCTATCTCCATTGTAGCTTATTATGATTTTGTACAGCAGTGAATGCATCTCTGATTACAGTGAATTCACAGTATGCATTTGAGCAGTGAAAGCATCTCTGTTTACAGTAAATTCACAATATGAATTGTATCACCAAGTACAACATGATGCAGAGAACTGGTTCGGTGTCACTGCCACAGAGACACACTGACCAAACACAAGCGTAGACAGTTTCAGCATCCTTAGAGGTAAGAGAGAAAGTTCAAGAAATCAAATGCGTTCAGATAGGTCAGATGACACACACACACACACACACATGCACACTCACACGCACACGCACACACACACGCACACACACACACACACACACACACACACACACACACAGCGCGGTTCGTCTCATGTTCTCTGTATCAGACTTGCTGGTTATGTGATGGCACAGCTACATGACGCACAGCACGCAATTGAGAGGAGGAGACGAAAGGGCATTTCAGCTGCCCTCTGTTTGGTTAGAGATGTAACTTTTAAATTCAGCCCCTCTCCAGTTTAGACCAGAGACTACAAGAAAACAGAGTAGCCTTCTAGCTCTGATCTACAGCAGAAAGCTGCTGTAACTTTACTGAACCTCTCAGTTTGGACATCTGCTCCTTCCAGGCTCTCTTGTTTTGTTCTATTGTTCCGACAGGAAACATTTGATCATGTGACTCTATAATTAATTTGCATTTCACCTCATTTCACTGCTTTCAAGTCTGAAATTGAGCTAGATTTGCTAGAAAGATGAACAACATTTCAGCTTTTCGCCAACTAGGGCGCTGCTTGATGACATCACTGTACAGTAGTATTAAGGATTTTGAACGTTTTGATTAATGTAAACAACCACAATCCAAGTCAGAAACACAACATATGGTGTGAGCCTGTTAGAATCACACATTCTTAATACCAACACTTAATAGCCTGTACTCCACTGCACTGTATTATACTGTACTGTCATCACACAGCACCCCAGTTGGCGAAAAGGTGAAATGTTGTTCATATTTCTAGCAAATCTAGCTACATTTCAGACTTGAATGCAGTGTCCTGTCTTGTCTGAGGTGAAATGCAAATTAACTAAGAGTCATATGATTAAATGTTTCATGTCTTTGATGGTGGGAGGAAACCGGAGCACCTGGAGGAAACCCACGGGGAGAACATGCAAACTCCATACAGAAAGGACCTGAGACAGACCGGGGTTCGAACCCCTTCTTGCTGTGAGCTGTGAGTCCAATTTAGTCCAATTTAGTCCCCCCCCCCCCTCATTTGATAACAGTTTTGGTTATTGGCCAATAGCAATGAAAATAGGCCGTATTTGGGGTGTCAAAATGTATTGTTTTTAAGATGCATCGCAATGTGGACATGGAATCAAATTGAATCGTTGACAGATGACTCATTGAATCGTTTATGTTTAACATTTATGCTGTATGAACTGTCTAAATAAAAAAGGGAGTTGATATTTATCTGTATTAATTGATGGAAAAGTAGCCATGTGCAGTCATAATATAGAACATTGAGGATGTGATACTTGGAGCTGCGTTACTTTGAGCTGTATCGAGATGCATCGTGGAATCAAATCGAATCGAATCATTGACAGATGAATCGTAATCTAATTGAATCGTGAGGCCAGTAAAGATTCACAGCCCTAATAACGATGCACCCATATACCTCTCATATCCCATGCATTATATCTCCTTATGGCCAGAGGTGTAGTGGTAAATACAGAGGTGGGTAAACTATCTAAGGTCAGTTACGTTTACCCACCTTGTTTCTCCTCATTGATTCATGCAGTTGATTTGAAAATAGGTGAGTAAACTAGTAAACTATCTGTCTCATGTCAAAGAGGTGGGTCAGCTGTGTTTACCCTCCACTACACCCCTGCTTATGGCTCATTCTGTTATGTGGATGTACTCAAACTGTGCAGTAGATGCAACTCGCAAGTCATGTGACTTGACATGGACCAGGTCACGTGACCTCACATGAACCAGGTCATGTGTGAGAGAGACAGAAACAGAGATCTATTTTCTCCCACAGAGTTGAGTGACATTTAGTGAAAAGACCAAGACACCTGATACACCTGTTGGGCAGTGGTGGCCTAAAGGTTATAGAGAAGTGAGCTTGTGACTGGAAGATCATGGGTTCAATCCCCGTCACAGACAGGATAAATCTGCGTGTGGAACATGAAAAGCAGTGCCTGTGCCTCCCTCATTACCACCACTGAGGTGCTCTTGAGCAAGGCCCTTAACCCAAACCGCTGCAGTGGAGCTGAACAGTGGCCAGCAGATCAGACTGTGGTTGTACTGGTCAGCTTCCAGGTGTGAATGTGTGTGTGAATGTGAACAGGGCACTCCTCAAAAAGAGAGCATTGCTCTCAGTTGGGTGGGGGGTGGGGGGGTGGGGGGGGAAACATCCTCACAAGGAAAACGACAACATCGGATCAAGGGGGTTAAAAACGGACGATGTTTACGAATGTGACCTCTAGCGGCTGTGTAAGTAAGTGCATTAGCTACATGCTGATCTGAACAGTTAATGATGTTTTCCTCAGTAGCGCATCCGGGTAGTGTAGCGGTAGATTCCCTGCCTACCAACACGAGCGTTGCAGGTTCGCGCCCCCGTGTTACCTCCGGCTTGGTCGGGCATCCATACAGGCACGATTGGCTGTGTCTGCGGGTGGGAAGCCGGAATGAGGGTATGTGTCCTGGTCGCTGCACTAGCGCCTCCTCCGGTCAGTCGGCGTGCCTGTTCGGGGTGGAAGGGAACTGGTGGGAATAGCGTGATCCTCCCACGTGCTACGTCCTGCTGGTGAAGCTGCCCGCTGTCGGGTGAAAAGAAGCGGCTGGCAACAGCACATGTCACGGAGGAAGCATGTGTGTGTCTACGCCAGCTCTCCCCAGATCGTCAGAGGGGGTGGGGCAGCGACCGGGGCAGCAGGGAGAATTGGCCAAGTACAACTGGGGAGAGAATGGGGGGAATCAGAATCCCTCCCCCCCCCCCCCCCCCCCCCCCCCTCAGTGTAAACATATCTTTCAGTCTCACATGGTGGTTTCAGCAGATATGGAGGAAAAACATTCTGCTGGTAAAGGTGGAAAGAAATCAGTGCCATTTTTTGCAATGGCTCCATAATAGAGATCAAACTATACGTTTATACCGATTTTGGTGCATTTATTCTAAATGGAAGTGTTTGTTCTACTTGTGGCCTTTGCACACAGTGAGGACTAGAGATCACCTTCATACTCAAATAGACGAAGCCAAATGTTGTGGTTTGTTTTGACGGAGGTGTGAACTGTCTGCAATATCTCTCCTATATCTGTTCCACAGAGACTGGCTGAGTGTGTCCCAAGTGCACACATCATCATTCACATCCATTTATACTAAAACAGTGGGAAAACATAATTTAGCAACATCCGGACCGTCTGAGGGATGGGATAGGTTGAGCATCCCCCCCCCAACACCCCACCCCCACCCCACCCCCACCCCGGCAACTCGACAGGGCGACTTCCCTGCTGAAGGAAACTGAAGCATAAAAAAGGGTGATCATTCAGCTCTTCCAAAATAGAAAGAGAAAAGGTGAATGAGAATGACAGGGTTACACCTTACAATAAGGCTCACTACATTAAGGGTTAGTTCATGTTTAATAAGCATTAGTTAATGTTTAATAAGCATTAGTTAAATGGACAGTTATGGAGAAATAATATTTTCATGTTGATCCTGCATCTATAGACGTTGAGATCACCTGAACTTGACTTTGGAGCCTGGGAGTTAGACAGGTAACACAGCTCCTCAGACCTGTCTCACACTCTGAGCCAGGCTGGGGGTTAGACAGGTCAGGTGACACAGCTCCTCAGACCTGTCTCACACTCTGAGCCAGGCTGGGGGTTAGACAGGTGACACACCTCCTCAGACCTGTCTCACACTCTGAGCCAGGCTGGCGGTTAGACAGGTGACACACCTCCTCAGACCTGTCTCACACTCTGAGCCAGGCTGGGGGTTAGACAGGTGGCACAGCTCCTCAGACCTGTGAGCCAGGCTGGGGGTTAGACAGGCTCCTCAGACCTGTGAGCCTCTGGGCGCTGAACGTATACAGTTCTATAAGGGAGCAAGTGCAGCAGGGTGAAGTAAAGGTCAAACTAAATATATATATATATATAGTTTCAATATGTCAAAGGCTGTGACATTTGGCTGAACACGGAGAGCCGGCCAACACTGGTTGGGGTCACGAGGGGGTTGGAGGGAGATGGGGGGGAGGGGGTACAATGTGACTGCTAGTTGGTTTGAATGTTTGAATGAAAAGAGTAAAAATACTTTCCCAGATAAGATAATGTCCTTTGTGTGTGTGTGTGTGTGTGTGTGTTTGTGTTTGTGTGTGCGTGCGTTCGTGCGTGTTTTTCACTGTGTGTCATAACTCTAAGCCTGGTGTAACAGTTTACCTACCTGTTGCTTATGTAACGCCTGGCCTCAGATTAACCATCTGATTGGTCGATGGCGCATTCCGACCGCGCTGATAATTCCCATAACCCACCACAACTGTGCTTTATCCAAAATGGAACTGGTTCCTATGACAACTCCTGTGGTTACAGGCAGCTCTACGTCTGCTGTGTTTGACTCTTCTGTCTATCTGCTATTTCCCTTTCTGCCTCCCAGATTGTGTAATAATAATCATAATGTTTTCTTTGCTGTTGCACAAACAGGTTTCCTGATTTTAAAAACTCCATATGCCTTTTCATAACCAAGTCAGAGCACAGCCATGACCTACAAATGTTTTTTACGGCGTATCTGAAGGCCGAGCTGACTAGAACAGGGTTTGTCTATGTGTCTGAAGGCCGAGCTGACTAGAACAGGTCTATGTGTCTGAAGGCCGAGCTGACTAGAACAGGTCTATGTGTCTGAAGGCCGAGCTGACTAGAACAGGGTGTATCTGTGTGTCTGAAGGCCGAGCTGACTAGAACAGGTCTATGTGTCTGAAGGCCGAGCTGACTAGAACAGGTCTATGTGTCTGAAGGCCGAGCTGACTAGAACAGGTCTATGTGTCTGAAGGCCAAGCTGACTAGAACAGGTCTATGTGTCTGAAGGCCGAGCTGACTAGAACAGGGTTGTCTGTGTGTCTGAAGGCCGATCTGACTAGAACAGGTCTATGTGTCTGAAGGCCGAGCTGACTAGAACAGGGTTTGTCTGTATGTCTGAAGGCTGAGCTGACTAGAACAGGTCTATGTGTCTGAAGGCCGAGCTGACTAGAACAGGGTGTGTCTGTGTCTCTGAAGGCTGAGCTGACTAGAACAGGTCTATGTGTCTGAAGACCGAGCTGACTAGAACAGGGTGTGTCTGTGTGTCTGAAGGCTGAGCTGACTAGAACAGGTCTATGTGTCTGAAGACCGAGCTGACTAGAACAGGTCTATGTGTCTGAAGGCTGAGCTGACTAGAACAGGGTTGTCTGTGTGTCTGAAGGCTGAGCTGACTAGAACAGGGTTGTCTGTATGTCTGAAGGCCAAGCTGACTAGAACACGGTTGTCTGTGTGTCTGAAGGCTGAGCTGACTAGAACAGGGTTTGTCTGTATATCTGAAGGCTGAGCTGACTAGAACAGGGTTGTCTGTATGTCTGAAGGCCAAGCTGACTAGAACACGGTTGTCTGTGTGTCTGAAGGCTGAGCTGACTAGAACAGGGTTTGTCTGTATGTCTGAAGGCTGAGCTGAGCTGACTAGAACAGGGTTTGTCTGTGTGTCTGAAGGCCGAGCGGACTAGAAGAGGGTTTGTCTATGTGTCTGAAGGCCGAGCGGACTAGAAGAGGGTTTGTCTGTGTGTCTGAAGGCTGAGCTGAGCTGACTAGAAGAGGGTTTGTCTGTGTGTCTGAAGGCTGAGCTGAGCTGACTAGAACAGGGTTTGTCTGTATGTCTGAAGGCCAAGCTGACTAGAACGGTTTATCTGTATGTCTGTCCCCAGTCCCCACAAAAGTAGACCAATCACAGCGCACGCTGTACGTGCATGACATCAAGAGTCAGAAACTTGATCGTGAAGCACCGCAGGGCACCTGTTTTTGTCCTGTTCAGAATCAGAATCAGAATCTCTTTTATTGCCACAATATGCAAGATTACATGAGCAATTTGTCTTAGTGTCAGTATAGCATAGCGGTCATGTCAATATTCAGAGATAAGAAGTAGGAAAAATAACTAAAGACAATCGCAACGTTGCAAGTGCAATCTGATATACAATATACACGAGTGGAGGGGTGTTGTTCAGTAGGCATTAAATATTAATTTATATAACATTTTATATTACACAAAAATACATTTATCCGGCGACTTGAGTCACAACTTTAATTGCTTGAGACTTGACTGTATGCATGAAGACTTGAGACTTGACTTGATGCATGAAGACTTGAGACTTGACTTGATGCATGAAGACTTGAGACTTGACTTGATGCATGAAGACTTGAGACTTTGACTTGGGTTCTGGTGACTTGGTCTCTGACTTGCACTTTGATAACTTGAAAAGGTTTCTAAAGTCTTGACTTGAGATCTTGTGTTTGTGTAAATGACTTAGATTGAAAGTGATGAGATTTGTTCCAGCAGACGACTGAATTTAAATTCAGTTTTCTGAATTTGGATGGAAGGATTGAATTTATTGAAGTTAAAACTGATTGTAGAAATCAAACCCATGATGCTCTTACCAAGTTTTTATCCCATTATATCGAAAGGTTGTAGTGCCGGAGGTAAGAGGAAGGACGTAGGCAACGTAACATTACTTGTTTAATCAAAACAACCAAAAACAATTGCTCCAAACATGGCAGGCAAAGTTCGCCAGAACACAGTGTGCAGAACAGGAAATGCAACAGCCATAATAGTCCCCCTGGCACCTCGTGCCAGATCTTAGTTCCCTCCCACTAGACCACCCAGAGAGAGGGGAACACGAACCCATAATGTAGTCACTACACCAGCCCCCCCAGTGTTCACCTCAATATTCAAAATCCTCGCGGCGAGGGGGGCGTATGGCCCGGCCCCCACGACTGTAGGTAAAGTCAGGAGGTGCAGGAGGAGGCGTGACATTGTCCATCACATCCTCTTGCCGGGCGCGAGCAGTGGGGGCTTGTTGGGGTTGGAGTGGGGGGCGGCCACGGTGTGGCCGAGGGGGCAGGACGGGAGGGCGTCCCCTGCGCGGTGGCAGGGCCAAATCCGGGGGCAGATCAAGGTCCAAGTGAGCCGGTTTGAGGCGATCAACAGACACACACTCAGTCTTACCTCCCATGTCAACCATGAAGTTCTTGGCTCCCGCCTTGATGACACGGAAGGGCCCGTCATATGGAGGTCGTAGTGGAGTCCTGTGGCCGTCGTGGCGGATGAAAACGTAACCCGCTGAGTGCAGCTCCGGGGGCACCCGCGAAGCAGGGACGCCATGCTGCGTAGTCGGGACCGGGGCGAAGGCCCTGATGCTGTCCAGCAGGGAGGCACGTTGAGCGGAGGCAGACCAGGGCTCCGTCGATTTGGGAATGAAATCACCGGGGACCCGCAGTGGCTGTCCGAACACCAGCTCGGCTGAGGATGACTGGAGGTCCTCCTTAGGTGCCGTCCTGAGCCCAAGCATGACCCACGGCAGTTTGTCGAGCCAGTTGCTGTCCGTGAGACTGGCTCGAAGGGCGGCCTTCATGGAGCGATGAAAACGTTCAACAAGTCCGTTAGCCTGCAGGTGGTAGGCGGTAGTGCGGTGGAGCTTGACCCCCAGATTCTCTGCCACCGCTGCCCACAGTTCTGACGTATACTGCGGGCCACGGTCGGAGGAGAGATCAGCAGGGGTGCCGTAGCGGGAGACCCACACCGCGATGAACGCTCGGGCCAGGTCAGGGGCCGTCGTATAGGAGAGCGGGACAGCCTCCGGCCAACGAGTCGTCCTGTCCACCATGGTAAAGAGGTAGGTGTAACCGTGCGAGGGGGGCAAGGGTCCTACCAGGTCCACGTTGACATGGTCGAACCTCCGCTCGGGTACAGAGAACTGTTCTAGGGGGGCCTTGATGTGGTGATGCACCTTGGCGCGTTGGCAGGCAGTGCAAGTGTCGACCCAGGCCCTCACATCCCTCTTGAGCCCGTGCCAGACGAACTTCTCTGACACCAGCCGTGAGGACGGTTTCCTACCAGGGTGAGATAAGCCGTGCACCGCCTCGAAGACGGGGCGTCTCCATTTGGTGGGGACCACCGGCCGTGGCTGACCCGTGGAGACGTCGTTCAGGAGCGTGGTCTCTGCATCACTGAAGAGTACCTCCTCTAGGCGCAGCCCAGTGTCCGACGACTTGAGAGCTTGGACGGAGGGGTCGGCAGCCTGATCCGCAGCCATGCGGGCGTAGTCCAAGTTCAGTTGGACCGCTCCGACCACTGCCCTGGAGAGACAATCTGCGACCACGTTGGACTTCCCAGCCACGTGCTGGATGTCCGTGGTGAATTCGGAGATGTAGGAGAGCTGACGCTGCTGGCGGTCGGACCACGGCTCCGTTGTCTTGGACATGGCGTGCGTGAGCGGCTTGTGGTCCACGTAGGCAGTAAACTTGCGGCCCTCCAGTAAAAAACGGAAGTGTCTGACAGCGAGCCACAGCCCGAGGAGCTCCCTGTCGAAGGTGCTGTACTTGCGCTCCCTGGGGGACAGCTGGCGGCTGAAGAAAGCGAGGGGCTGCCAGGCGTCTCCAACCCACTGCTCGTACACCGCTCCCACAGCAAAGTCAGATGCGTCCGTGGTGAGAGCAGTGGGCGCCGAGGGCGAGGGGTGGGCCAACATGGCCGCGCGGGCCAGGGCAGCCTTGGTGTCCTGAAAGGCCTTAATGCGCTCCACCGTCCAGTCGATCTGCTGCTTCAGAGTCCTGCCCTTCTGGGCGTCATACAGCGGGTGTAGGATGTGGGCGGCCTGGCGGATGAAGGGAAAATAGAAGGTCACCATCCCGATGAACCCCTTGAGCTCGCTGACTGTGTGGGGGCGTGGGAAGGCAAGAACCGCTTCCACCTTCGAGGGGAGCGGGGTTACACCCTCCGCGGAGACCCGGTGGCCGAGAAAGTCGATGGCGTCCCGTCCGAAAACACACTTTGCCGGGTTGACGATCAGCCCGCGTTGACTGAGCCGAGTGAAAAGGGTCCGGAGGTGGGACAGGTGCTCCCCCTCTGTGGCGCTCGCGACAAGGATGTCATCCAAGTAGACGAAAAGGAAGGGCAGGTCCTGGAGCACCGAGTGCATGAGGCGTTGGAAGGTCTGTGCTGCGTTCTTCAGGCCGAACGGCATCCGCAGGAACTCAAACAGTCCAAAAGGCGTGACGACGGCAGTCTTTGGGACGTCCTCGGGGTGCACTGGCACCTGATGATACCCCCGTACCAGGTCTACCTTGGAGAAGAAATGCTTGCCCGCCAGGTGTGCCAAAAAGTCCTGGATATGCGGGACGGGGTAGCGGTCGGGCTTTGATGCGTCATTAAGGCGGCGGTAATCCCCACATGGGCGCCACCCGCCGTCTGGCTTGGGGACGATGTGCAGGGGAGATGCCCAGGGGCTGTTTGAGCGCCTAACGATGCCAACCTGCTCCATGTGTGCGAACTTTGAACGTCTTCCTCGGCCGGACATTTTGCAGACTTGTAATGTTCGTTCGCTTGGTTTTTGTACACAACAACGCTAACAAAAACGAACGTCGGGGTCACCAGTGTAGTGCTGGAGGTAAGAGGAAGGACGTAGGCAACGTAACATTACTTGTTTAATCAAAACAACCAAAAACAATTGCTCCAAACATGGCAGGCAAAGTTCGCCAGAACACAGTTTGCAGAACAGGAAATGCAACAGCCATAATAGTCCCCCTGGCACCTCGTGCCAGATCTTAGTTCCCTCCCACTAGACCACCCCGAGAGAGGGGAACACGAACCCATAATGTAGTCACTACAAGGTCATACATATAGTTTCTTTAAGATATTAAATTGACACTGAACTCTTGATTTGTTCTGACTTGCATCTAATTGCATCTAATAATGTTTGTGTGTTGTTACCAAAAGGAAACCCATTAAAATCACTTTGAAACGATGCAATCTAAGAGGCTCCAGAAGGCTGAAAATCTTTATGGAGATGACCTTTTATTACAAGGAGGGGGGAATTACATTGGTGACATTTCCACTTCATTAGATAGTGGACAGTGGCAGAGTGGACAGTGGCAGAGTGGACGGCGGGAAGAAAGGGGAGGACGTGTGACAAAGGTCAAGGGTCAGATGTGGATCCATGACAGCATGAGCGGGCCGAGGAAACCTGCTGATCCGAGGCACCAGAGAGGCTGCTCACATCTCCACCACACACAACGTACAGACACATCCCCAAATCACATATGACTCCAAGTTCAGGTAATAATCCAGATTTCCATATATAAATCAGTGTCTGCTTTCCTCTGCTGCACAGGAAGTGATGCGTTTAACGTTTCCGGCTTGCTTGGAATCAACAGAAGAAGAGCTGTGTAGTCAGCAAGAGCAGTGATAACCACCATGAGACACTCAAACTCCAGTACCAGAACATCGAAGCTCCTCCCACACTCTTTGATTGGCAGGTGATCTGTGGTCAAAAGAACTCCTCATCCTCTGAAATATTCCACTCAATCTGTCTCACATCCTACAAAGCACGTGTTTGTACGTTCACTGCTGTGCTGTGTCTCTGTGCCCCTGTACAGACAATCACATGATGTCGTCCAGTAACAGAAGAGAGTGAAGTCATTTGCTGCAGTGTGCTGCCCTCTAGTGACAGTATCACAGCTGTGTGACCTGCTGCTGCCTCTGACAGGCAGACAGATCCGGCTCCGTCAGGTCACCCTCTTTAGACCCTTGGAAAGTTTCAGCCCGATCGCACAGAAAACGGCATAGCCGCGGCCAGCCAAAAGTATGCTCACATGCACATTTTAACCAGGGCAGAGGATTAGTGGTTCTCAACTGGTCTAGGCTCACGACCCACATTTTTCATAGTCATTAATTAAGTTGTGACCCAAATGTCAGATTCCTCAATGCCTATATGCTTTTTTAACAAGTTTAAACCGGTGATGCTCACAGCAACCAGGCCATGTTTGGTACCAATGGATGGCTTAGGCCTTCTAGTTTCAGAGGATACCAGTATCTTCACTCTGGCTTTGAAAGTGAGCTCACTACACGGCCTCTGAAAGACAGCAATGTTGGCCACAGACACTGGCGTTCTCAAAGAGTAGAATAACTTTTTTTCATAGAACTACTTTCTGAGGCACACAATTACTCACATAAGACCCTAAATTTAATAGTTAGAAGGTTTTTGTGGATTTTGGTTTCCAGGGACTTTTTCCAGCCACTTTTTTTCTGCGACCCACTGAAAACGGCCCCGCGACCCACCTTTGGGTCCCGACTCACCAGTTGAGAACCACTGGATTAGACCATCCATCTTCATCAGGCCGCAGCTTCCTCCTCTGCCAGGCCCACTAAAGCTGAGAGCTTTGCTGGCAGGCAGAGCGGACCGTTGGCAGACGGAGCGGACCGCTGGCAGACGGAGCGGACCACGCTGTCCTTGTCTCGTCCTCTCATAACGGACAAGCCCGTCTTTTATTGTCACACGAACACCACAATACATGCATGCGGCCACAACACACTCATGCTGACGGTGGCCGGTGAAAAGTGTCCTCTGCATTTAACCCATCCAGGCATGTCCTTTCCTCCGAGGGGCAGGCCAGGAGCAGTGGTCGCTTTCTCGTACAGCGCCCGGGGACCAACTTCGGATGTTGTCGTCACTGGTTGGATGACGATGACGATCTGATCTTCTGCATGTTTTTAGTGGGGCGGTTATATACGGAGGAACCCCCTGGGGGAGCACAGGGAGAACATGCAAACTCCACACAGAGAGAAAGGCCCTTACGACGAGATACCCCACCTGGGCAGTAGGCACTGAAGATATGGGGGGGAACACAACCACAGCGCCCACAGTGTCCCAGGCGAGAATCGAACTCAGGACCTTCTGAGTGTGAGGCGACAGCTCTACCACTGAGCCACCGTGCACTGTCAGGACCGTCCTCTGTCAGGACCTCTAATGAGCGGCACAGAGAGTGTGCTGGCAGGAGACCAGTGGAGTGGAGGTGAACGGGTTGGGGTCGATGATGTGGAGGTAGATGAGGCTGACTGTGCGTCAGTCTTTGGTTTATTACAGCCTTCATTCTTTCATTCACCTTCCCACTGACTCATTCATATATTCATTCATTCATTCATCAGTTTCTCTCAATGAGTCTTCCTTCTGTTCGGCCAGTGATTCTCAACCCCTAATTTAGTCCCCATTGGAGCCATGGACCCCCATGTACACAGTCCATCATTCAGATTTTGACTCTCTGACTCAAATCTGAGTGAGAATACTTTTTATTGTTTGATAGATTTTGTACAGAATTCCATGACTACATGTCTTGTAGTCTTAAGATTATTATTATTTTGCCATTTTGCATTAATTGATATGATAGTATGTGCTGGACAGTACAGAGAGTCCGGAAGGGAGAGAGGGGAGGACATGCAGCAAGGGGCCGTAGGTCGGATTCGAACCTGGGTCGGCTGCGTGAAGGACAACACCTTAATGGTACACGTTCTACCAGCGGAGCCCACCCAAAATGCCTTCATCTATCAACTCATTTCCATTGTCTAGTCTGAGATTGCACTCTGCTTAAGTTATTTCTATGAGGGGATCCACACAGGGGAATTCCAACCAATCACTAGAGACCAATGTATCGGCCTGCATTTTATGTTAATTCAGTCAGGAGAACGTAAAAAACACATCCCTCCTTTAAATAAATGCCATTCAGAGTTCAAAGTACTTGGTACTTTTAGTCACAAACACCGCCGCCGTGACGGTTCCTGTCCTTCCTTATCACAGTATAGCCTACGATTTCTACCTCACTGCCGTTAATTTAATTATCAAGCCAAGTTTCAGAGAAAGTTATAATTCCAACCTTTTTTGAGGTGAATAGTAACCTAATCTCGTCCATTTTATTGATGAGGCTCCTTAGGTTGAGGTGAATGATGTGAAGAAAACAGCTTGTCCATGTCCTCGGGGGCCCACAGACTGGATGGGTGGTTGGGGATCCCCGCTGGCACTCGCTCATGTTTTCCTGCTGCTGGACCACAGGTCTTGGGCATGGCCCCACTGGAAAACGTGGATGGAGAGGTCCCGGGGGCCAGAAGTGGTGAATGACGGGTATGTCGGGATGAGCTGTCGGAGAACCCCCCGCCGTAGTCAGCCGCTCCTGGCCCCGGATCACGCAGCACAGGGCCGGCGCCAGGATGAAATGACTTAGGGGGGGTAGATTTTTTTTATTTTATTATATTTTTATATCGTAAAACATAGGTTATATACCCGCTATGCCTATTTCTGGACTTTTTAACCATAATAACCTCTGAAAAGCGCAATAACAACACAAGAAAGACTACTATTCAAAATCAAATAAAACATTTATTTCACAGCAGCAGATTAAGGCATTAATAGAGCTGAGCTTTGCATAACGTGAAATGCGAGACCTGTCTGGAGCACTCTGAACATATATGTCTATATGAAAAGTCATAGAATAAACAATTGCTGCAAAAATCGACAAAAAACTAAACAAAATAATAGCCAGTCAGTGCCAGGTTCAATAAAATTAAAGAAATAAAGTGATCAGATGCATTGTCTCCATCTGTCTGCTCATGGCATGCTGTGTGCTTGGGTGCAGCTGATTTCTCTCTCTCTCTCTGTGTGTGTGTGTGTGTGTGTGTGTGTGTGTGTGTGTGTGTGTGTGTGTGTGTGTGTGTTTTAATCACGTCATGATCACTACAACATGCAGTGAGGTTCAAATTGAATAAATAGCTACATCTCTGACACCTTGTGACAACCAAAGCACAGCAAATAGCGCTTCCCTGCCAATTCTGAAACAACAGAGCTATGTTTATAGGGGGTAGCCTACATCAACTTAAACTGATCAAATTTGATGAAGACTGCAGAAACAGCATCCGAAACATTTCAGGTACAAACATTGCCTAACTGGCCTTTATAGATGAACTATTCTAAAAAAGATTTAGAATAGCTCTGGTTCCAGCCGGGGCGGATCTCCACCATCGTCGCCTCGCTCGGTCGCACCGCCTTGTAGATGATAGATAGATAGAGTACTTGCTCCCCATCTCAGGTCTCGGCCCGTTGTTATCGATCTGTGCCGAATCGTCCACCGCACACACCAGGTACCGGCAGTGAAGCAATCCATGCTCAGGAGGAGGAAGCTGGAGACCGATGGTAAATGAGACCAGCTGCCTATTTGAGATAGGCTAACAGTGATTATATCAGTCAGTTGGAGCAAAAACCAAATCAACCAAATTTCTGATTTTATCCCCCCATTTTTATTTTTGCTCCAAGTTAAATGTTTTACGGTCACTCATGATTCAGTGGCTTGTTGGCTTGGTTCCAGGCAAATGAGAATTTGTTTGTCATGATTTTGTGCCAAAAAATGATTTGCGTTTTGAATTGGATTACCAGGCGAATGAGCGTCTGGCGGGTCGGGAGTCTGTGTGCGCATGGGTTCGGCTAGTGTGCCTGGTCCTGGAGGGGGGTCTCCCCGAAGATGGTGGGAGCTCGACCGGGTAGGCAGGCTCGGTGTTGGGGGTGGGTCGGTGCACAGGGTGGGTAGAGGCACTGAGGCAGCGCTGTGCACGGTCCCCCGGATCTAAATCAGTTTCTGGCAGCAAATCACTTTTTTACACATATAGCCAGTATGGCTATACAGTAACCTCTCTCCCTGCAAGTGCACCATGCAACAATAGCTTAACCCGAGTGGACAATTCTGGTATAGGCTATTGAAATGACACATCCATACCCTATTAAAGAAACACATATTTTTAAATGTGTATGTTATAGCCTATTTGAACGAAACGACTAATTACAGTAAGCGCACGCTTTGGGACATAATGGGGATATTGATGTGTTTCAAAAGCATCATTCCATCAGCATCAATTTTCATTAGTTTCTAATGGTTTATCTGAATCCGACCTGGTTCAGAGGATGAATCTCTCCCTCTCTCGTTCTCTCCCCTCTCTCACTCCCCTCTCTCCCTCTCTCTCTCTCTCTCTCTCTCTCTCTCTCAGAGAGAGAGGAGGGGGAGAGAGGAGAAGAGGAGTGGTTCGTTCAGGCTGTCTCTGTGATGTAATCACAGAGGGCGGTCTGAAACCGCCTCCTTTCCAAAATGGCGGTTTTTCCAGAATTGAGGAAGGAGTGAGAGAGAGAGAGAGAAAGAGAGAGAGAGAGAGAGAGAGAGAGAGAGAGAGAGAGAGAACACACTGATGGCAAGTTGAGAGCAAACTGATCAAGTTCCTTACAGGTCATTAACAGTGTGCAATACATTCGACCTCAGCATACATGAAAATGTAATTACCCCTAACTCTGCCCAGAACCGGAAACCATGAACCTTACTTCAGTTCCTCTCAGCTGAGTGAAACGCATCCTTGTTTGGGAAGGTTTCTCTGTGCGGCATCTCTACGGCGCCTGTAGAGGATGGCGTTGGTTTTTGGAAGCGATGCGGCAGGAGTGTCTGATGGGGCCGAGTCGATGCCTTGCGCTGGTGTGCGGTTCTCTCTGTCAGTTGGGTCAGTGGTCTGCTGCTTTGGGTCCCTCTCTGTGGCTGGTTGCAAGCCACGGTCTGTCTTTTGCGTCTTCCCCCCCTACGTGCGGGGCGCTTGGAGGGGAAACGCAGTGTTGTTGAGGAAAGGCTATGTTGCTGGCTCCTCCTTGTCGGCTGAGCGGTCTTCTCGCGGTACGTTCTTGTTGGATTCACGGCCTCCCCTTGTAGCCGATTTCTGCCTTGGTGCTGCTGTCCTTGTTGCTGCTGTCCTTTGTGCTGCCTGGTCTGTTTCAGGTTCCTAGCAGATAGTGCAGAAAGAGGGGGGGGGGGGGGGGGGACGGGCTGGCTTCCTGGCACCTCCAACTGTGATGGAAAAATTGCTGAAATGCCCTGCTGATCCATCATTAATGAGATACCCGTTTCTATATTTCTGTATTTAGGAGGATTTAGTCATTTTTACAACTCATCATATACTGAAACTATGGCACCAGCCCCCCCACCTTGGAGGGCAGTACTTTTCCACTTCATACAACCTCTCTCCAACTCCAACATTTCCATGACGTCAGTAGTCAATCTGATGTTCATAAGACATAACAATCTACGTCTATTCACTCAAGGCAAGATACATGTTCTCCCTATACAGGAATATTCTGCAATGATAAAGAGCATAGTTCACAAAATACATCTTAGAAGGGCCATAGTTCATAAGCAATCAATCAATAAGCACTCAATCAATAATTTACTATCACAATTCCACACTTTTGATAAGAATAAATCATTATTATCAATATTAAAAATAAATTATTGATACGAAACTATAATTTCAAACATAGTCAAAGAAAACTAAAATAACTATCATCCTTAACTCATTGAGTGCCAATGACGACTTTAGTCGTCAATTGCTTTAGTAACGTTGAGTGCCAAAGACGACTAAAGTCGTCAATTGCGTTTTTTGACGGTGGGACGTGTATCAAAGCCAGATCCATCTCCTGTGAAAGTATGGTGGCTGTTGAATGTGTAAAAGCTATTTTAGGGACCCATTAGGTGGCGACAGTGCTCTCCAGATTAGAGAAAGGCCAGGAGAAAAGAGAGAAGAAGTCATGAGGAAACGGAAATCGCATCGATATGCATGAAGCATAACGTTAGCTGTGCCTGTGAACAGCAGTCAATCTGCTGACACCACAATTGAGCTCCTCCGTCTCCGCTGCAATAGCCCCTCCATATGATTTAGTTGCCGACACCAGCCTCTTTCTGAAAAGTTACATTATTCTCAGCTGGGAGCCGGGACAGACTGTGAAAAAGCGGGGGGATGCAGCGCACTTTTCAGTGCAGACGGAGCAAAAGCAGAGCGAGAGCAAACGCAGCGACACTCAGAGTCGCGCAGAGACACTCCCACGAAGGAGGAGGAGGAGGGGGGTGGGGCACGCAGGGCAGCATACAACACACAACACCCACACAGCAGGCTCGATTGACAGAGACAGGCAAACAAGCTATCTGATGCCCACCAGCAGTAAATCAAGACCAGCAAGAAGGTGTAGGGTCTGCGCACGCAGGGGCCAGCGCTGCTGGTTGCAGCTAAAAAATATTATTTTGCCAAACAAAATTCCTTTGTTTTCACTGTTTTATTGAAGTAAATTATTTTTGAGGTGTCACATCAGAAAATATTACCTTCAGAGTCAGTCATGTGCTTGAAATGCTATATTTCACAAAAGGCTCAATATCTCAGCTTCTAGATGGAAACGACAATTTTTTCTGTTTTTGACCTATCTTCTCTGGCTGATAACTAAAGAACGGAAAATGATATCAATAAACTTTTTTTTGCTGCTGATACAATAGAGTCTCATCATTCTTTGTGCGTGTTCGGTGTTTACATAGTAATATCACACAATATTCAGTGGGCCTCGAGAAATCGCTGAAAACGCTCTGAAACTCTGGCACTGGGAGCGTCCGTTCTCCAAAAGTGGCTGGCACTCAATGAGTTAACTTGTTAGAAAATGATGATCAACCCAAACAGCAAATGATAGGCTGTTTGCCTTTCTGTATAGATCAGAATTTCCCTGTGTCCACAATCTTACCTTGCTCTGCTTTTTGATTCTCTAATCTTTCACAATGCAGTTTTATCTAAACAGTGTTTAGTTTAGCGACTCACTTCCACACTTTTGTCATATTTGGTACATGGGCTCCTGTTTGTCCAATCGAGGACTGAAGCCTTTAACTTGTTGCAGGTTACATTCAAATTAAGCCCTACTTAGCAGTTTAGAATATGTTTATATTCATTTTTGTGCTCCTAAGTACGCTTGAGTCCTTTAGACCTCCCTGTCCCAGGGTGCAGTCCCAGGCTAGACCCCGTTCTACTGGATCGACTCAGGTGAGCTGGCCTCGCCCACTCCACCTAGACAACTCAGCCTCCTGCTTCCCGGTGTTTTCTTTTCAAAAACACTGATCACAAGAGCATTGCTCACCGACTAACTCATTTGCTTTTGGTTTGCAATGGCCTGCTGTACATTGAGCCTAAGGCGGATCCCGTAGTGGTGATTAGCCACCCGGTTGGAAGCCGACGATCTGATCCCTACCCCACTTTGCTATGGGTATAGAAAACTTGACCGTTTTCATCAGCCTTGCCTGTTCACAGAGTGACTCCACAGGGCCTCCAAGTTAACCACTGCACAGAAGCCCACTCTGCTAGGTGTGGACTGTCATCCACGTACCACGTGTTGCCAACACACCTACATGCGACAAACACGCCGACTAGACGGTACCACGGCAGTATGTTAATTCATACTTCAAGACACGGGGGCCTTCAGTCCTCTCCCCAGCACTATACACTTTTTTTAACATACCCTCAGACCTTCGCAGGCCCGCCACCGCCTGTTCTGGCCTAGGTTCAGGGGTGCCCAATCCCCTTCCCTACGCCAGTAAGCTACTTCTTTGTCGTAGTCCACAGTGACACTAATTGTTCGCTCGTCCCCCTCTCTTTTATATTTACCTGGTCATCTAAGTGGCTTTTTGTTTAAAAACACACAGTTTGATTAGTTACCCCCAACACTGCTTAATACACACAAATTTACACAACCTACAGAGCACATTAGTCAGATTAAACTCTTGGAGCAAACCACTTTGGGCTTAATTTTCTCAAGAGAAAACTAAGAAAACTACTACTAACTTCTAATGTATCCTGATGGCGTACATATATATATATATACAGCAGTTAAACAGCACATAGCAACAGTAGCGACTGATCTCATGTTTGGGTAAGGGATGATGGAAAACCCATGCATGCTTTACACTATAAGTCTCGAGGAAACCACATCATGGCTAATTGCCACCCAATTCTGGCCGTACAGATGCTGTGGATTCTGGGAGTTGGAGTGAGAGACAGTGCACCCCACTAAATCGTTTTGGGCGCTCTGTCTCCCACTCCCTCCCCCAGCGTCCATTCTATCAGCAAGCAAGCAAGCCGCTATTTACATTTACTATGAAAACATATTCTCTCAGGCTGCAAATGTTTTGGGAACATTGGTATATTTTGGGTTTCTCACTACAATTGTTGATGATTTCCAAACATCTGGCACAGAGGCAGAGGCAGACAGTGCTCCAAGTCGACTTTGGTATTTTGCTCAAAGGCTGGGAATTGAACCCGCAACCTATTTTGATGCAACGGTCAATTTAGTCTATTTGTTTCACTATTTACACTTTAAAATTGTTGAGATAGCTCCATTCATAAGCTATCGATTTACACTAATGAAAAAAACTCTCCACTTGGCTTTAATTTTTGTTCCTATAGATGTCGCGATAGACTAAGTTGGTGTCGCATTCCAAATTGTTTTCGTTTTCGCTAATGTTTTGACTATGTTTCAAAACATTGGATACACAGTCTCCTCACAGTGAGAGATACAATCTAAACATTCCCACAGATGCTTGAGTCTCAAAGACGTAAAGTGGTGTTGTCACATAAGCCGTTGTGATCCCAGGACATAAACAATTCATTATTAATATACCTACATATTTACATGATACACTTTTGTTTTATTATTGATTACACTATAACTCTAAAACTGCATTGTCTTGTTTAAATAGCTCCCTAATAGCTCACAAGTCATTTTTACAAGTCCGAGTCCGCTTGAGTCTTTGTCCCCATCTCTGCTCTCTACTCACACTGAGATCCCCTTTCTAACTGGTGTATATTAACATTCCCTTCAACGATACCACACCTTTCACCTGTGTTTTACCAGACCCTCCTCTCTTACCTCAGCACCGTTCCAAACATCACTCTTTCACACTGTTTATATCACACACTTCCCCTGTTTCCTGCTAAACTCTCCAAAGCACTTTATAATACACATTATCACAGTTTTTACATAAAACACATGAAGTACGACTCCAGCATCCCCATTTCAGGTTGGTGACGTGTGTGTGTGTGTGTGTGTGTGTGTGTGTGTGTGTGTGTGTGTGTGTGTGTGTGTGTGTGTGTGTGTGTGTGTGTGTGTGTGTGTGTGTGTGTGTGTGTGTGGAAAGAGACAAAGCTGATTGTGCTGGTGGAGGATGCGGGCAGGTTGGATCTCAGCATCTGGCATTGGAGCTCAATCTGATGTCCCAATCTGATGTCCCCTGCTTGCCTCAGACAGTCACCCAGGCACACAAACACATTCACAAAAACACAAAAAAAAAAAAAAAAAAAAAGCTGCAGTTATCTGAAGGCCACCTGCTGCAGCCTACAGCTGCATTCCCCCTTTGACAGATGTGTTAATTAACCCATGTGTCAATTAATTTAGCATGGTGAGGAAGAGCCATTCTACAGAGACCATTACTATCTGAGGCCTTCCCACACCCCTCAAAATGTGTGTGCGCTGGGCACTTGTGCTTATCTGGAACACGCTGCACTGTTTCAAGGCTTCAGCCGAGGGGGAAAAAAAATCTCAGTGTCTGTTCACAAACATTACCTTTTCGCTTGGCGTTAAGGGTTTGCCAGCCTAAGTGATCACTTTTCCTAAAAAAAACATAACTTCTATCTAACAGTACTGTAATTTAAAAGTACTTTTGCTCTGTGGCCACTTTGAGCATGTCTCTCCAAATCAGAACCGTATACGGATTTAGTTTTTTTTGGTGTGCATTATACTGCATATTTTCCGGGAAAAATATCTGTATTTGTTACATGATTAACCCCCCCCCCCCCCCCCCCCCCCCCCCTTCAACAATAGTTGAAGAACGGTGTAATGCCATAATATACTCCTATTTAAGCATGCAGTAATTTCGCTTTCGGTCGATAGAACGCTTTTTTGTTGTTGTTGTTTTTTGTTTTGTTTTCTTTCCCCGGGTGATCACCACTCATTTGCATCATTTTACTCACTTCAACATAATATTTCACTTTGCCTAAGTCATTTAAAGGAAGGCTTTCCCGTGGGGAATATGAAGATATATTAAATCTCACGCCCCTAAGGAGTTTGAATCCGTTGAAATTTTTGAAATTGGTTGTTCACAGCCTGAGCTATCAACCAAAATCCACTCTGTGTGGGATGGGGGGGGGGGGGGGGGGGGCTGGTGGAGGGGAGGGGCGGGTGCGGGGACACAAAATCCTACACTTCCCACAATGCACTGGGCTCGCGTGGCCTTCGAGTCCACGCCCACCCCTCAGGCATTTGGCTGATATCAAACTCCAGTGGCAGTAATGCACATATATGCTTGCCAACCGCCATAAAAGTCAAAGAAGAAGAAGAAGAAGAAGGCTTCGACATAAAAACATTCGTAGAACAAGAATAAAAAAAAAACAATTTGCCTCCAAATTGCACCAAATTTAAACGGTAGTATATATGTCGGGAGATGTCTTCATAAAAAAAAATTCTTGCATTTTAAGGCATTTTCCTAGGAGTTACGCGCATCTGATGTTGTAACTATTTCATGTAAAAAAATCTAAAATCAAAATCAATGCTCAGCGTTGATTTCGTAACTTCAACGCACCTTCTACTAGATGTAAAATTTGACGAGCTTTCCAATGCCGCCAGTCCCGTGTCTGGAGGTGCTTCCGTTCCCGAGATATGGTTCTTTGCAAGGAGCTATGGGGAGCTAACAATAGCTAGCCTAGTCTATGCGGTGAAAAAAGATGGCTGCCTTTTGTTTTGGTACAAGAGTTGTGAAGGGGCGTGGAGGACCTCTAGAGGCGGGACCATGGCGGCACAGCCCCACAACACTTGTAGTTCATAGGTGCTCGACTTCCGCAAGGCGGACTTGGCCCATCTGACGTAAAACGCGTCGGCTGGGCCAAAAAATATGTGAGAGATGGTTGATAGCTCTGGCTGTGAACAACCAATTTCAAAAATTTCAACTGATTCGAAAACCTTAGGGGCGTGAGATTTTATATATATTCATATTCCCCACGGGAAAGCCGTCCTTTAAACACGTTCAGGAGTCCATTTTATGTCCCATTTTTGTCACGACTCATTAAAGGCCGGCTTTCCTGATTTTCAACCATATTTGTGTCATTACAATGTCAGTAGTTGGATTAGATATTGCAGCCTTCACCTCCCCTCACTCAACCCTCCTGGCTGATATCCCTTATCTCTCACATATTTTCTTGACGCTCTGACGTAAAGTCCAGCCGTGCGGAAGAGAGCAGCTGTAAACTACAAGTGTTGTGGGGGTGTGCCGCCATGGTTCCGCCTCTAGAGGTCCTCCACGCCCCTTCACAGCTCCTGACGAAAAACAAAAGGCAGCCATCTTTTTTCACCGCATAGCCTAGGCTAGCTAATGTTAGCTCCCCTAGCTGCTTGCAAAGAACCATATCTCGGGAACGGAAGCAGCTACAGACACGGGACTGGCGGCATTGGAAAGCTCGTCAAATCTTACATCTAGTAGAAGGTGCGTTGAAGTTACGAAATCAACGCTGAGCAATGTACCCATTTTTACATGAAATAGTTACAACATCAGATGCTCATAACTCCTAGGAAAATGCCTTAAACTGCATGAAACTTTTTGTGTGAAGACATCTCCCGACATATATACTTCGGTTTAAATTTGGTGCAAAAAAAAAAAATTCTTCTTCTTCTACCATTGTTTTATGTCGAAGCCTTCTTCTTCTTCTTCTTCTTTGAGTTTTATGGCGGTTGGCAAACATATATGTACATTACCGCCACCTACTGGAGTTTGATATCAGCCAAATGCCTGAGGGGTGGGCGTGGAATAGAAGGCCACGAGCCCAGTGCATTGTGGGAAGTGTAGGATTTCTGCTCCCCGCTCCCGCCCCTCCACCAGCCCCCCCCCCCCCCCCCCCCCACATTTTGGTTGATTGCTCAGGCTCTGAACAACCAATTCAAACAATTTCAACGGATTCCAACTCCTTAGGGGCGTGAGATTTAATATATCTTCATATTCCCCACGGGAAAGCCTTCCTTTAATAGTTACAGAAATGTATTTTCCCATAAAAAAAATTCCCCTAATGACACACTGTCACTCCTTAACTCATTGAGTGCCAGCCACTTTTGGAGAACGGACGCTCCCAGTGCCAGAGTTTCAGAGCGTTTTCAGTGATTTCTCGAGGCCCACAGAATATTGTGTGATATTACTATGTAAACACCGAACATGCACAAAGAACGATGAGACTCTCTTCTATCATCTGCAAAAAAAAAGTTTATTGATACCATTTTCTGTTCTTTAGTTATGAGCCCGAGAAGATAGGTTGTTTTGAGCAAAAAGACACGTTTCAAATTAGAAGCTGAGTTATTCCGCCTTTTGTGAAATAAAACGATTCTAAAAAACGATTTCTAAAAACGATTTTTCTAAAAAAGACGATTTTCAGACGGCAGCCCGTCTTTATTGTCACACAACACACTACAACACATGCATGCGGCCACTACACACACTCATGCTGATGGTGGCCGGTGAAATATGTCCTCTGCATTTGACCCATCCAGGCTTGTCCTTTCCTCCAGGGGGCAGGCCAGGAGCAGTGGTCGCTTTCTCGTACAGCGCCCGGGGACCAACTTCGGATGTTGTCGTCACTGGTCAGATGACGATGACGATCTGATCTTCTGCATGTTTTTAGTGGGGGGGTTATATACGGAGGAACCCCCTGGGGGAGCACGGGGAGAACATGCAAACTCCACACAGACAGAAAGGCCCTTACGACAAGATACCCCACCTGGGCAGTAGGCACTGAAGATATGGGGGGAACACAACCACAGCGCCCACAGTGTCCCAGGCGAGAATCGAACTCAGGACCTTCTGACTGTGAGGCGACAGCTCTACCACTGAGCCACCATGCCCTGCTTGAAATGAAGCATTTCAAGCACATTCACTACTCTGAAGCTAATATTTTCTGATCTAGTGACGTGGTGTAATTGTGTGGTGCCCTGCGTGCCCCACCCCCCTCTCCCCCCCTCAGCTGCAAACTCCTCCCCACACTAACACACAGCCTAACACGCACCCAGTCTATTTTCGGAGCGCTCCGTTTTTGTGCGCCGGCTCCCAGCGCGACACGGAAATGCCAAACCGGACTGCAGGAAAAGGTTTGGCCCTTCGGCGTCGGGTGCTGCCTTTCTGGCGGCTAATCGTGTGGATAAACTATGCAGACAGACAGACAGAGGCAGAGGGGCTCAGTTGTGGGCGCGGATTGACTGCTGTTCGCAGCCAACGTCAGCTGCAGACAGAGCAATCTATATGGCTCTGGCTGCAGCATGAGCGGTTTCTCTTTGATCACGGGGCTTTTTCCTGCTGTTTTCCGGACCTTTCTCTAATCTGGAGAGCACTGTCGCCACCTAATGAGTCCGTAAAATAGGTTATACACCTTCAATAGCTACAATATTTGTACAGGAGATGCCTGAGGCTTTGATCCACGTCCCACCGGCAAAAAACGCAATTGACGAACATACTCGTCCTTGGCACTCAATGAGTTAACCTGTTCCAGGATGTAATACTCATATTCCTTTCCTCACGTATCTAAGTCACGCCATTTGTCCTTCAGACTTTGGCAAGCGATACGTGAGGAAAGGAATTTTGTTTGTCAAAACAAAATGACTCATTGATGGAATATTTCCATATTTCCCTGGGGTCAGTGTGCGGCCTAGGCTTCAGAATTGAAACCGAGATCACACACTGAGAATTTCTCCAATTCATTGTCTATAAACTAAATTTCTCTCTCTATTCCCACTGGACGCATATTCTTTACAGGGCCCCAACTGTAGTGTGCTGTGTAGTGTAAGCTGTCGCTATTCACCAGTTTGGTTTCAGGGTGACATGTGGCAAGCCAGACCACTTCAGTACTGACCTTGCCTGCTAGGTGGGCCTGAGGCCCCCCTTGGAAGATGTACAATGAACTGTGGGGTTTTGTTTTCACCATGGTGTAATTTAAGTTTAATTTCAGCTACTACTACTTTCTACTGCTTTAATTGAATGTCCTCGGGTGTGTAAATTTGGCAAATTTCCCAAAGAGGTACTCAGTATTTACGCTTGACAGATTAATAGGACATTTTGAGAATAGGAACAAAATGTTCATAACTCATATTAACACATTCACTGCCAGCCGTTTTTTCAATACTGTAGGTAGCTTCTGCCAAGGTTTTTTTTTTAGGATTCTGGCTCATCTTTCAAGAGCCGAGGATTATTTTCTGCTAGTATTTTGTGAACACAAAATATCTCAAAATAACTAATAGAATGTGTGCTTTCTCTGTCTAAAAGAGTTAGTTTGTAGAGTTAGTAGTTATGTGGGCATTAGCAGTTGAATACAGCATGGTTTTAGCGTCTGAAAATTTAAAGGTCCCATTCCGTGCAAAAGCTGTTTTTACTTGTAAATGCATATATACTGCTGTCAGCCCTCCCTGTAATGAGTGGTCACACGCTCAGAACTGCCACAGTTGGATTTGTCCCTATCCAGCGTCACCCTGCAGTCTCCTCCAAGCCACACCCCCAAACGCGTCGTTTGCCCAGAGAGGAATCTGGAGAGACTATCGACGTCACGAGCTTCCTCCTGCATACTGCGCGGGTCCCTCTCACACAAGCTACCTGCACCATTTAGTCTATAGCCACAAAATTAACACTTCTAGCTGGAGCGACGCCAACTGTACGTGATCCAGCAACTGCAGAGGTGCATTCGGTAAGTCTAGGCATTTTGAGATGTCCTCTTTAGCGTAGTACAGTTAAGTTAACGATAACTCGCAACCTAGCGTGCTGGTCCACAGACGCTAATCTGATTGGCCGCTGGGAGCCTGGGGCGGGCTCTCCCTCAGCGGCCAATGGGAACTGTTAGTTCTGAATATATTATAGAAACAGGCCGTTTTTGGGAAGCGACCAGATGAGGAAGTGAGAACTCCGTCACAACAAACGGGTTTGCTATATTTTCGACAGATTAATCCAGAATCATGTTTTATGGACCAGAGACACATGTTTTTAAGAGGTTACAGCTGCACGAATTGGGACCTTTAAGCTGAGATAAATGGCTTTTTGTGAAATTCGATAGAACAGTCACTTTAACCATTCATTTTTGGCATCAGTAAGACGTCAGACATCTAAACAATAGTTTTGAACAGTAATTTCCTCCATAACAGCAGGAAACCCCCCTCTCCTTCAAACTCCTCCCTCCGTGTGTGTTCTCCTCCTCCCTCCGTGGCTCTGCAGCGGGCGTGTCACAAGCGAGTTTCAGCTGCTGCTGCTGCTGCTGCCTGTCTGCTGGCGGCCACTCTTTGGGCGAGTCTGGATGGGCTCGCTCGTTTCTTGGGGTTTCGGTTGAGAGCTTTGATGAAGCTTTTGCGATTCTGGTCTTATTTATGCTGCGTGTTTCAAAGTGTGTTGCACCCATAATCTATTATGCAAATTTGCAATCCCCCACCGCCAGCTCCCAGCGCGAAATCGAAAGCGTTTTCGCCAAGCCATTTTCATGAGAATGGCTTCCTCACGCGGCTGTTTTTTCTTGGCTTTTTCTCGTCTGGAGAGCACTGTCGCCACTTAGTGGGTCGGTAAAATAGATTATACACATTCAATACCTCCCATATTTGTATAGGAGATGTAAAAGGGTTTGATCGACGTCCCACGTCAAATTTTTTTTTTTTTTTTTTGGACGAGATATCTCGTCCACGGCAGTCAACCGTTGGTTTCTGCTTGACGAGATATCTCGTCCACGGCAGTGAACGTGTTAAACACCACTATGGCATGGTGTAATTTTATTTTCAACACCTCACCGTGGCAGTTATTGATTTTACCTCACACCCTACTTCGGTGTCTTATGGCCCAATCCCACCGCAGCTAGTAGCGCGGTCCCGCTCCGCTCGACTCGATAAATGGTCTCATCCCACCGGTATAAACCGGCCCAGCCCGGTTTGATTTGAGGCTGAGTCGTGCTACTTTTGGTCCCTGCCTCGTCGGGGTTCTATTCTGCGAACCCGGGTTCATACGGTGACGTGAAAACATTGTAGACGACTGATTGGTCAGGCAGAATCGTGTTTACTCTCTATCCTACTGACTGTCAATGCAGCGCTGCATACCAGTTTAGTGGGGGGCTTACCTTCTCTTCTATTATGCTTTTCCATCAGTCTTTTGTGTTGCTGCCTTCGCCTCTGGTGAAATAAAATCGGCGCGGTGGTTTCAATTGTCCAAAAGTCCGCTGCTCTGAAGCGCTTGTGTAGTTCAGTGCTGCGTCGGCTCCGCTAGGCCGCAGGCGCTTGGTGAAGCCACGGTTTTGCCTGGTGAGAGGCCGCGGGGGTAGAGGCTTCACTCTAGCGCAACCCCCGTCCCTCTCGCCCGCCCCTTTAGCAGCGCTTGTGAATTTTGACTAACAACAAAGTGATATCCATTCTCCTGGTCGATTGTCACATTTGCCCATGTACACTGTAACACCCGCCCAACATGCTGTGATGCTATGAGCTGGCTGCTCAGGCCAGGATCAAGGACTGTGGTCATGCCAGCACTGCTCTCTCTCTCTCTCTCTCTCACACACACACACACACACACACACACACACACACACACACACACACACACACACTGTAGGTCATTTAGAGGCACCAGTATTTCATAAACAGTTTAAAAGTTCTGTGTATGGATTTAATTGTAACGTTATGTTATAGCCTACTTCGGAACATGGGTGGAGGGCAGATATGCGGTCGCTATGACGACCAGGTGTGGGCGGGGGCAGATGAACGGCGGTCGAAGCAGAACGTCCATCGGGTTGAAGCAAGTAGAGCCGAGTGGTGACGGGCTGTGCAGGGCTGTAAAATGTGGTGGAATTGAGCCATTAGACAGAGCTGCTTGACAAATTACACTCTCGGTCTCCCCCCAGTCCACCAAAATGTGCACCATCTCCCGTCCCCCATCTAGACTTACTGGCGTAGTGCTCTGTGTGCATTGCTTGTACATAATGTGTGCAGTGTGTGATTCTCTCGCTAAAACAATGGTTTGTCGAACAGCTGGAGCATACAAATGTTCATGTGTGTCATCACTTATCTGTTCATAATTGGTGTCTTTAGAGAAAGTTCTGCTGTGAACCCCTCCACCCTCAACTGGCTTGCGTCTCCGGCCGTGTCAGTCTCTCCCCGTCATTGACCAGTGCCTCACACCTTTTCCGCTTCCCTTTGTCGGATTTCGCTTGGCCTGAATCCTCTGCTGTTAAACTGTCCAGGTCGGTAAACACACAGCGCATTGTTCATATGCCAAGGGCAGATGTTGCCCTGCTGGCGTCAACCTCGGGGCCAAGCCTGTGGATGGGAGACTCAATGGCAGTTATATATTCTTTTACAGCAAGCAAACCACTCATGATGAATTTCTGTGGCCCCTCACACCGGTCTTTTCAAAGACTTACACGGAAGGGAGAGATAGCTGCGGTGTTCAGGGCTGTAGTGGTGGCTGCGGTACGGATGTTGCTGCCGTTGGTTCCCTGGCTGAAGCCCGGAGTGCTGATGGTCTGCGCTTGAGCCTGGCGCTGAATCTCAGTCTGCTGCTGCTGGTGGTGAGGCGCGGCCAATTCCAGGTTGAGACCTTTAAGACACATTAAGAGACACTAGCGGAAATTATCTGTCCTCACATGATAAATGAAAGTGTATGTATGTATGTATGTATGTATGTATGTACGGTATGTATGTATGTATGTATGTATGTATGTATATTGTGTTCTATTGCTTCTGGCTTTGACAGCAATAGAGGGGAATACTGTCCTTTCTGTTCCCCATCATAATAAATGTGTTGTTCTTGTTTGTTTTTCTGTGGTTTTGTTCAAAACCACTTAGACCATAACTTTTATACAGTCTATATTCCCTCTAAATGTGGGGTGTAGGTCACGCTTGAGATAATTGTGTTTTCCTGGTGTGTATTTAGAGACCCTGCAAATACAAACCCATAGCTCACTGTGAGCTTAATCTAAACAACTGTACCCCCTTGTGTGGGCGAAATCAAAACCAATACCCCCTTCTGGTATTACCAATAAAAACAAAACAACAACCCATCCCTCTTTTGTGGGCAGGTATGGGTTAAAATAAAACCCACTGTGGATCCACATAACAAATAAACAGCCCCTCTTGTCCCCTGCCGGCCAGCTTATCTACACACATATGAACGTTTAAGCCCCAAAATAAAAGTTTAATTTGGGATTTTTCTTCCTCTAATGAGCCTCACTGCTCATTGTTTTTTTTTCTGTTTCACCCCCACTCTCCCCTTTTTTTTTCTTTTTTTTTAAAGGAAAGAGACCTTTTCAAAACAACTTTTATTTTTGTAAATGAATGGAAAGAATTTTCCCAATGCTTTGAATTTGTAATTGTATACCTTATACCTACATATAATTTATACCTCCTTTCGCAAAACTCAGGTCTGGGTATGTGTTCCTTTACCTTTATACTGCAGTTTTAGACGCTAAGCATATTTCAGCTTGTGTCTTACTGTTGTCCGTCGACAAACAGGCTGTTTTTTTTCTCTAAACCTTGCATAAAACGAGTCGGCTCTAGTAAGCTCCCCTTACGCATGGGTCCCCTCCTAACGCAACGCCTCACCCTCTAGGCAGTGAGTATATCCGTACGGCAATAGTGAGTTTTATATATATTATCTCAGCATCCCCAGGACACTTCGCACCCCCCTCTTCTAGACAAAAGATTTGGCTAAGGCGGTGGCTACATCCGTTTACACACACATCCCCCAGACCTGTAGCTTTTAGCAGTAATTACAATCCTCTATATTTTATCCCCAATTGTATAACATTATTCTAAATTTGACAGCTACTCAATTTGACATAACATTTATCAATCAACATTGCATTCAGTGTGTATTTGCCTCAGCAGGTTCTGCAGATCACAGCGCTGGGCTACGTCCCTCCGCATGTCGACCCCTGCTCGCTTAGAACTAAGCGAGGTTTCAGGTCCCACTCTGGCAGGAGGTTATCACCAGTCGACATGCCAGAGGTCCGCATTCCACACGTGAGATCCCGGAGGGAGCCCCCAAGTGTGATGGAAAAATTGCTGAAATGCCCTACTGATCCATCAATAAGGAGATACCCGTTTCAAGTGTATTTAGGAGGATTTATTCTATATTAACATCTGTGCACAGAGTCTCCCCCTGATGCCATTTGTCAGGAAAGAGCCACGAGTCATTTTTACAACTCATCATATACTGAAACTATGGCACCCGCCCCCCCCCCACCTTGGAGGGCAGTACTTTTCCACTTCATACAACCTCTCTCCAACTCAGTACATTTCCATGATGTCAGTATAGTGGGGCTCAAAAAATGCACTTTCAATGTAAAATAGGTCGCTTCCGGAAAGAAGCGCCAAAATTTGCACAAATACTCCTTGTGGATTGTTATTTTGATAAAAGTAACTGGCCACGCAGAAATCTCGATCTTTCCAAGATGGCCGCCATTTCCCGCCCCAAAAACACTATTTTGGGGGCAACTTTGGGTAGAATTGTCCAATACGAATTATCTTGTTATCAAACCATACATTTATGACCACAGGGAAGCCAGATTTGTTCCATGTAAATTTCAAAATGGCTGCCATTTCAAAGATGGCTGCCATTTCAGCTATTTTTACCATAGGATTTCACTGTCCAGGGCGATTTTGATGATTCTGGTGTCAAATGACAGGTTTTTAACTATGGAAATTTAAGAATTATACATCAGAAATCATTTGTATATCTCCTTTTGCCATTTACTCTGCATATATTTTCAAAGTAATGTGAAAATATGCATAAACAACAGTATTTTAGCTGGGCTACTTGGAGCGGAGCACCAGCAACATGAACAACTCAGGAGTCAGCCTGCCTAGCAGCTGTAGTGTCAAGGACTACTCCAGCACCAGCCTGCACCACCTGCAGGACACTCAGGAGATGACCCCCCCCCCTCATTGATTTCCTGTCCCCACCTTGACTCTCATTCTTTCAAAGCTATTTATTGTTTTAGCAAAAATGTATGTAATTACTTTACAGCAAGGTGTCCATTTATAAAAGTGGTAATTATTAGATCAAATGTACTTTATTAATTAATAGATTAACTCATTGAGTGCCAGCCACTTTTGGAGAACGGACGCTCTCAGTGCCAGAGTTTCAGAGCGTTTTCAGTGATTTCTCGAGGCCCACAGAATATTGTGTGATATCACTATGTAAACACCGAACACGCACAAAGAACGATGAGACTCTATTGTATCAGCAGCAAAAAAAAGTTTATTGATATCATTTTCCGTTCTTTAGTTATCAGCCCGAGAAGATAGGTCAAAAACAGCAAAAACAGGCGTTTCCATCTAGAAGCTGAGATATTGAGCCTTTTGTGAAATGAAGCATTTCAAGCAAATCACTGACTCTGAAGCTAATATTTTCTGACCTGAAACATCTGAACAGTAATTTCCTTCAATATAACAGCACCCCCACCCCCCTCTACTGCAAACTCCTCCTCCGTGGGTGTGTCTCTGGTGGCTCTGCTCGCTCTGCTGCTTGTCAGGCGAGTCTCTGCTGCTTGCGGATCCACGTTCGGATGGCGGCCGCTCGTCGGGGGAGTCTGGATCGGGCTCGCTCGTTTCTGGGGTTTCGGTTGTGAGCTGGGATGAACCTGCGTCCGATTCTGGGCTTTCTGGGCTTTCTGCTGCGCGTTTCAAAGTGTGCTGCACCCAGAGTCTATTTTCGGAGCCCCCCACCGTTGTGCGCCGGCTCCCAGCGCGACAGCGAAAAGCCAAACCATTCTCATGAGAATGGTTTCATCACGGCTTTTTCTGCTGTTTTTACTCAACTTTCTCTAATCTGGAGAGCACTGTCGCCACCTAATGGGTCGGTAAAATAAGTTATACACATTCAACATGCCCCAAAATTTTACAGGAGATGTATTAGGCATTGATCCACATCCCACCATCAAAAAACGCAATTGACGACAATCGTCGTCATTGGCACTCTACGTTAGTATTCGAATTGACGACGATTGTCGTCATTGGCACTCAATGAGTTAATGTATTTAATTATTTATAGCTTATGCATATTCAATTGTAACCAAATAATCGCTCCCTGTGAAAATAAAATGTCAATTTCCTATACATTTCTAATAAAAGTTGTGCTAAAATACTGTTGTTTATGCATATTTTCACATTACTTTGAAAAGATATGCAGAGTAAATGGTAAAAGGAGATATACAAATGATTTCTGATGTATAATTTAAAAATTTCCATAGTTAAAAACTTGTCATTTGACACCAGAATCATCAAAATCGCCCTGCACAGTGAAATCCTATGGTAAAAATTGCTGAAATGGCAGCCATCTTTAAAATGGCAGCCATTTTGAAATTTTCATGGAATAAATCTGGCTTCTCTGTGGTCATAAATGTATGGTTTGATAACAAGATCATTCATATTGGAAAATTCTACCCAAAGTTGCCCCCAAAATAGTGTTTTCAGGCTGGAAATGGTGGCCAACTTGGAAAAAAATAAAATTTCTGCGTGGCCAGTTACTTTTATCAAAATAACAGTCCACAAGGAGTATTTGTGCCAATTTTGGCGCTTCTTTCCGGAAGCGACCTATAGGTGCTGTTTTGAGCCTCACTAGTAGTCAATCTGATGTTCACAAGACACAACAATCTATGTCTATTCACTCAAGGCAAGATACATGTTCTCCCTATACAGGAATATTCTGCAATGATGAAGAGCATAGTTCACAAAATACATCTTAGAAGGGCCATAGTTCATAAGCAATCAATCAATAAGCACTCAATCAATAATTTACTATCACACAACCCCCTCCAGCGGCTCGGTTTGACTGAATGCTTCTTCAGACTGCAGCACTTTTAAAGAACATCAAATATTAAAATGAGCATGGCGTTGTGAGCCAATCATAGCGTTCTGTGAGTTGGAATGTGCTCAGCTTACTCTGTAAGGTGAGGCTTGGGGCAAGGGGGTTTTATGGTTATGTTATCTTGCTGTGGGGACAATGTCTTGATTAGGTTAAAGGTAGACAATGCCCAAGTCCCTTTGAAGCTCCTGGTGGTAAAAGTCCTGGGGGGCAACCATAAAATAACCATTTGTTCCCTCTCAGCATGTCACAGTTGCAGGGTGGGAGTAGAGTTTGTTAAGTCATCTGAGATGTTACTTTCATATTTTCACATAGTACAGTCCACATTGTGTCCATCACAACACTACCCATGTAGTCTATCGCCTTGAATGTCCATGTAGTTTTTTCTATGTGGGGAGAACAAAGACTAAAAGAGAGAATTGCTGAGCATAAATATGCAATTCGTACAGGAAATGAAGATTACCCGATGGCAAAACACTATAAACAGCACCACAGTTGTAATCCTGGTTCACTTAAAGCCGTAGGTATAGAGGTAATAGAACTGAAAGGGGAGGAGATAAATTAAAAAAACTGCTTCAAAGAGAAACTTTTTGGATTTTTAAGTTAAAGGCCACTAAAAGTCCAGCAGTAATAATAATAATTGGATTTATATAGCGCCTTTCCAAGTGCTCAAAGCGCTTCACAGAATCATTATTCGTTCACACCATTCGTACCGGTACGAGGCAAGGAGGGTTAAGTGTCTTGCCCAAGGACACAACGACAGCAGCTGGGAGGGAGCGGGGATCGAACCCATTGGCCGACCCGCTCTACCTCCTGAGCTAAAACCGCCCTGAGTGGGTTGCACCTGCTGTGCGTAAGTTGAAACGTAAGCTAGTTTGAACGTAAAGTCTCACTAAGTCCGAGTTTACGCACTACTAAAAATATTTGGGTTGCACCAAGTGAAATAGTTACAATTAAACAGAATTATGAAAAAACACCCCTAGAGTCTGCGAGAGCGGGGGCGGAAGATGACTCACCTATGGTTGACACGGTTATTGACTCTGGAACAGACTTGACTATGAGTAGGGAAAACATGTCAGTGTTAGCCACTAGTTCAGATGTAGATGGAAAGAAGCGTCAGGTTTGCTTGTGTGGCTGGCAGAAGGTAACAACTTTGAGGGGCCTTAGAATCCATCAAGGCAGGAAGAGGTGCTTGGTAGAGGGAACACAGGGACCCCGCATTGATAATTATTTCTTAAGAAGTTTATCAAGTCAGTCGGGTGAAGTCCAGCGACAGGAAGTAACCCACAGCTCGCAGGACATCAGCACCCCTGATGTTGAGGCAGGTCCTAGCACCGAGGAAAGCAGAGAGGCCAGCCAGCCAAAAAGGGAGAAGATTAGCGGTCAGAAGCCTAGAGTTAAGTGGGCAGGTGCAGCGGAAAGTAGGAAGTGGGAAGATATCAATAGTGATTTGGTTAGGATGTTAGAGAAGCTTAAAGGAACTGCTGAGAGTAAGTTGGAGAAAATGGGAGATTGTATTTATGATTATGGTAAGGAAAGGTTTGGCATCTTTGAGAAAAGGAAGAAACTAGAGGGTGAGGTAGTTAAATCTAGGCGCCAACAAGAGATAGATAGACTTATCCAGGAGAGAAGACAGCTTAAGAGGCAGTGGAGGAAAGCTACAGAGGTTGAGAAGGAAGGCATTTATTGCTTGCAGTCAGATGTGAGGGAGCGGTTGGCAGTTTTAAGAAGAGCAGAGAGCATTAGGAAAAATAGGAAAAAGAAAGAGAGAGCTAGAATAGCATTCTATAAGGATCCATTTAGATTTGTGAAGTCATTGTTTAGTAAGGAAAAGAATGGTAGCCTTATGGTACCTAAGCAGAAGCTTGAGGAATATTTGGAGGAGGTTCACAAAGATAGGGAAAGGTTTAGCGAGATGACAGTCCCAGCTGATATTCCACCTATCGGTGAAATAGAGAGCCAGTGTGATGATAGCCCACCAAGGTGGAAAGAAGTTCAAGAAGTAGTGAGACGTGCAAGGGCCTCTTCAGCCCCGGGTCCTAATGGAGTCCCCTACCAGCTGTATAAGAGTGCTCCAGATGTGTTGCAGTTTCTATGGAAGCTGATGAAGGTAGTCTGGAAGAAGCAGGTTATTCCTAAGGCGTGGCGTAGAGCAGGGGGAATCTTCATTCCTAAAGAAAGGGACTCGTTAGAGATAAGTCAGTTTAGACCTATCAGTCTACTTAACACGTTCACTGCCAATGACGTGTTAACACGTCAAAAAAAATCCAACGGTTGACTGCCAATGACGTGTTAACACGTCAAAAAAATTGATTTTTTTTTTGACGGTGGGACGTTGATCTAACCCTTTTACGTCTCCTATACCAATATTGGAGGTATTGAATGTGTATAATCTATTTTACCGACCCACTGAGTGGCGACATGTCTCTCCAGAGTAGAAAGAGGCGAGCCAACACTGGAGGGAAAAGCGAGAGGAAGCCATTCTCATACTGTAAAATGGATGGCGAAAACGCTTTCACTTTCGCGCTGACGCACAGCGGTGGCAACGGTGGGGGGTTTGAAACACGCACCATAAATAAGCCCAGAATCGCAAGAGCTTCATCAGAGCTGTCAACCGAAACGCCAAGAAACGAGCGAAACCCATCCAGCGAGCCCCATCCAGACTGCCAGGCAGCAGCCAGCCAGGCAGCAGCAACTCGTTTGTCACAGACCCGCTGCAGAGCCAAGGAGGGCGGAGGAGAACGCCCACGGAGGGAGGAGTTGGAAGCAGAGGGGGGTTTCCTGCTGTTATGGAGGAAATTACTGTTCAAAACTATTGTTTAGATGTCTGACGTCTTACTGATGCCAAAAATGAATGGTTAAAGTGACTGTTCTATCGAATTTCACAAAAAGCCGTTTATCTCAGAATAAATTTTCAGACGCTGAAACCATGCTGTATTCAACTGCTAATGCTTACATAACTACTAACTCTACAAACTAACTCTTTTAGACAGAGAAAGCACACATTCTATTAGTTCTTTTGAGATATTGTGTGTTCACAAAATCCTAACAGAAACGAATCCTCGCCTCTTGAAAGATGAGCCAAAATCCTAAAAAAAAAAACTTGGCAGAAGCTAACTACAGTATTGAAAAACGGCTGGCAGTGAATGTGTTAATGTTGAAGGGAAGGTTTTCTTTAGTGTTGTGGCACAGAGGCTGTCTACTTATCTAGAAAAGAATAGGCTAATAGATACTTCGGTGCAAAAGGCTGGAATTCCCGGCTTCTCCGGGTGCTTAGAGCACACCAGCATGATCTGGCACCAAATCCAGTCAGCTAGGCGTGAGAAGAGAGACCTGCATGTAGTATTCTTGGACCTGGCTAATGCTTTCGGGTCAGTGCCGCATAGTCTGTTATGGGAGGCCTTTGATTTCTTTAGAGTGCCAGGTAGTATAAAGAGCTTAGTTAAAGCCTACTTCTTAGATATTCAACTCTGCTTTACCACAGCAGAGTACACTACAGCTTGGCAGCAGCTGGAGATAGGCATTATGGCAGGGTGTACAACTTCCCCATTAGCTTTTACCATGGCAATGGAGATCATTATTAGGGCTTCAAAATGGGTAGTGGGTGGAGAAAGGCTGCAGGGAGGGCTGCGGCTCCCTCCAATTAGGGCATACATGGATGACATGACGACTATGACGTCAACCGCTCCATGTACTAGCAGATTGTTGGATAAGTTAAATAGTAATCTGCAGTGGGCTAGAATGAAAGTGAAGCCAAGTAAGTCCAGGAGTATTTCAATCATTAAAGGGAGGGTAGTAGGTAAGAAGTTTGTTATAAATGATGAGGTGGTGCCTACAGTGTTAGAGAAACCAGTCAAGAGTTTGGGAAGATGGTATTGATTGATTTGATTGCTTTATTGCAGACTCATGGTCCATAGAAAAAAAACATACATACATAAATACATAGATACACACAAATAACATAAAAAATATACATTTCACTTTAAAAAACAACTGGTTAAATAAAAAAACATTAAAAGAAATTCATATGCAGGCTTTTAAGCCAATGTGCCCTGAGACTGGACGTATATCGAGTGCAGCTCTTGACTGGGTTAGTGAGAGCCACAATTATGCTGTTTCCAGACACATCCAGTCTACACATAAATTTGTACATGAGATTCCTCAGGACTGCCTGAAATGTGTTAACTCGTGCAGTAACAAACATCTCCCTCGCACTGCACCATCGAGGTCTCTTGAGAATTATCCTCATAGCATCATTATATGCCACTTGTAGTTTCTGCAGGCTTGCTTTTTTGTAACTTGACCACAAGTGGGCAGTGTAAAGCGGAGTACAATAGGCTCTGAACAAAGTCACCTTTACATTATACGAACACATACTGAACTTACGTGCCAGGGTGTTTGCTTGTGCATACATTTGGCGGCACTGTCTATAAATATCATCATCATCAGTCATGTGTTCTGTGATAATATGTCCAAGATACTTTACCTTGCTGTTTACACAAAGATCATTATTGGACAACTTAAAATCAGGAAATATCTGATGCTTGTCCTCTTTGGTATGATGCAAGTCTCAGTGATAAGGGACAGTTTGAGGAGGTGAGGCAGGAAATTATTCAAGGTATTTCAAGTATAGACAAGTCAGGGCTCCCAGGAAAGTTAAAGTTGTGGTGTTTGCAGTTTGGATTGTTGCCTCGGTTGATGTGGCCACTGACAGTGTATGAGGTTCCCCTTTCAAAGGTAGAAAAGCTAGAAAGGATGATTAACTCATTCATTAGAAAATGGCTCGGAGTCCCACGCTGCCTAAGCAGTGTAGCCTTATATGGGAAAGGCATATTGGAATTGCCATTATCTAGCCTGACAGAGGAGTTCAAGTGTGCTAAGGTTAGACTGGAAATGACTCTGACTCAGTCAAAGGATCCAGTGGTTAGGAGTGTAGCGCCCACAGTTAAAACAGGGAGGAAGTGGAACCCAAAGGAGGCAGTACAGCAAGCACAGTCAGCTCTTAGACACAGGGATATCATAGGTCAGGTGCAGCATGGGCGTGGAGGCTTAGGGTTGTGCATAGGGAAACCTGTGTGGAACAAGGCATCAGTAATAGAAAAGAGGAAGATGGTAGTTGAAGAAGTACATAGGCAAGAGGAGGCAGTAAGATGTACTAAGGCAGTGTCGCAGGCAAAGCAAGGACAGTGGGTGAACTGGGAGAGTGTAGAGAAGAGAAAGTTTAAGTGGAGAGAGTTGTGGAGCATGGAGGCCAGCAGAATTATATTTATTCTAGGGGCTACTTATGATGTGCTGCCATCTCCCCAGAACTTAAATCAGTGGTTGGGCAAGGATGGTGCCTGCCCGTTGTGTTCTAGTGTATGTACACTGAGGCATATACTGTCAGGGTGTAAGGTCAGTCTCTCCCAGGGGCGATACACCTGGCGTCACAACCAGGTGTTGAAATGTTCGAATGAACGACGAATTCATGAATCATGGGTGTCTCGGGCCGGGGCCCCCCTCGGTCCTCACTAGTTGGACTATTCCATGAATTTACTGCCTGATTGGCTGGTGTGACAGGGGACGGGGATTGATCACTCCTCCTGGCCGCAGCCAATGTGGAAACAAACAGTCAGGAACAGAAAACCAAACGAATACATAAGTTTACGACAACACAAAAGTTAACATGACATTAATTTACCCCAGCGGTGATGCAAAACGGAAGAAGAAAGAGGAGAAGGAAAACTTCTTTGCTAAACTGCCAAAGCTAACAGCCTTTTTTACGGCGGCGCCTAGTGACAAAAGTGAGCAAGAAGCTGCCACTGCTGCTATCGTTAGCGAACTTAGCATTAGCGGCGAGGAGCTGGACACAGCTGCTAACGTTAGCGAACAGTGATTGGGTTGGACAAAGAGAGGCAGACAGAAAGGGTGAGTGAGTGGAATTTAGTGCATTTAGAGTGGAAGTTTGCATATCTCTGACAGAGAGAGGGGGTGTGTGAGAGAGAGACAGAGGAAGAGAGAGAAGAGAAGACCTTAGAGGGGGAGAGAGAGAGACAAAGAGGGAGCTGGGAGAAATAAACAAGGATGGGTGGAACTGTTTACAAGTGACAAAGATATGAAGTTTACAGTGACACAAAGATATGTAGATTACAGTGACACAAAGATAAGATGTAGAATACAGTGACACAAAGATATGAAGATTACAGTGACACAAAGATAAGATGTAGAATACAGTGACACAAAAATATGACGATTACAGTGACACAAATATATGAAGATTACAAGTGACACATATATGAAGATTACAGTGACACAAAGATAACATGTAGAATACAGTGACACAAATATATGAAGATTACAAGTGACACATATATGAAGATTACAGTGACACAAAGATAACATGTAGAATACAGTGACCAGTGCTGTAGTGGTAAAAAAAAAGTGGGTAAACTATACTTTTGACTCGAGGCAGCTTTCTCACGCGGCACCGGCAGTGTTATAACGGCGGATAAATAAGCTTCCGTGACCGATATACAAGACAAAATATGAGAGTATATAGAACAACTTAATCTGAATCATATAGCCCTATAAGGTATATCAGGGGGTTCCCCCACATTTCTGAGTAGCCAGCCAGATAGAAAAAGTAGCTGGCTATGGGATGGGCCTTGCCCCTAAAGGGGGGTCCGGGGGGATTCTCCCCCGGAAGATTTTTTTTTAACATTTTAACACATTGACTGCCAGCCCTTTTTTCCAATGCTGTAGGTAGGTTCTGCCAGTTTTTTTTTGAGGATTCTGGTTCATTTTACAAGAGCCGAGGATTCTTTTCTGCTAAGATTTTGTGAACACACAATATCTCAAAACAACTAATAGAATGTGTGCTTTCTCTGTCTAAAAGAGTTAGTTTGTAGAGTTAGTAGTTATGTAAGCATTAGCAGTTGAATACAGCATGGTTTCAGCGTCAGAAAAATTATTCAGAGATAAACGGCTTTTTGTGAAATTCGATAGAACAGTCACTTTAACCATTCATTTTTGGCATCAGTAAGACCTAAACAATAGTTTTGAACAGTAATTTCCTCCATAACAGCAGGAAACTCCCCTCTGCTCACAACTCCTCCCTCCGTGGGCGTTCCTCTTGGCTGCAGCCAGCGGCCGTGTCACAAGCTTGTCACCAGTCTCACTGCTTTGCAGCTGCTGTGCGGCTGTGCCTGTCTGAGCGGCCGCTCTTTGAGGAAGTCTGGTTGGACTCGCTCGCTTCTTGGAGTTTTGGTTGAGAGCTTTGATCAAGCTTTTGCGATTCTGGTCATATTTATGCTGCGTGTTTCAAAGTGTGTTTCATCCGTGATCTATTATGCAAATTTGCAATCCAGCACTGCCAGCAATCAGCGCGAAAACGAAAGCGTTTTCGCCAATCCATTTTCATGAGAATGGCTTCGTCACACTGCTTTTTGCTTGCCTTCCTCCTTCCTTGTCGCCACTTAGTGGGTCGGTGGAATGGGTTGTACACGTTGTACACGTCCAATACTTATATAAGAGATGTAAAAGGGTTAGATGCACATCCCACCGTCAAAAAAAAAAAAAGTTTATGTAAGCCGAGATATCTCGTCTTTGGCACTCAACGGTTGGATCATGTAAGCCGAGATATCTCGTCCTTGGCACTCAACGTGTTAAAGTAAAATTCATCAACCTGGTGCATTTGAGAGCAAAATGAACTACACACATCTCTAATGTGTTGTGACTTTACAAATAATTAGCCCTAAACAATCAATATAAAATGTATTTATTGAACATTTGTTGAATTTCTCCAGGTATGAAAAGTTAAATTATACAGTAGGTAGCCTACTTTAAAGGACCTTGTATGAACCCTGTATATACAGTTTGAAGAGTAATATAGTTCTCTCTCTCACACACACTGTACCTGTGATTGTCAGCTTCAGCTTTATAGCTAAAAGTATGTAGACAGATTGAATCTGTGATTCTTGAATACCAATATATAATTCAAACTGTCCCTAAACACATTGGGCAAGGATAGATAGACAACATACTGTACATGGAAATAAAAGGGGTTCTGCCACTCTGGCCACTAAATTTTAGTCAGCCAATATTTATTTATACAGATCTCGGCACAACAAACACCAGTATGTTTCTAGATAGTTTTCAACATGGTCGTATTATATTGGCTTTATACAGTAGCACCTGGACTATTCAAGTCGACTCGCACGCACCTAATGTTACAAACTTTAGCTACTTGATCAGAGGGAAATCAATCATGTTTCTTACACCAGTGATTCACTCTTCAGTTGTAAAACGGTGAGCCTATATGATTTTCCCCACTCCGGACACACATTTTTAACCAACCTTACCTATGTTCAGCTCACCATGAGCTGGTCTCCAAATGCACATCTCCAAATGTGCATTGCGCATCGCTGGCACAATGGCACCATTAAGTTGTTTGAAGGGAGCGCTGTCTGGGCAGGCAAGCACAGCTCGATAAAGGCACCAACGTGACCGGGGCCGTGTACCTTTCCCGCGGAGCGCTCCACAAAAATAGGCTACGGTTCGCGGAGATCCTGGTCAGTGCCATGCCCATGTGTAATCTTTTTTCTTTTCTTTTGGTGTGTGACGTGCTTGGCGTGGTCTCCGCATCAACGGAGTTTACGCGAACGTGTTAAAACTCGTGCAATAATAAGTGTGCATAAACGATTTAAACATGTGAGTAAACGATCTTAAAAGGTGCCTAAACGCTGCAGAGCATTGAAAAAGGTACGTAAACGCCGTTTACGTGCGTTTAGCCACCACTACAGCCCTGACAGTGACACAAAGATATGAAGATTGCAGTGACACAAAGATAAGATGTAGAATACAGTGACACAAAGATATGAAGATTACAGTGACACAAAGATAAGATGTAGAATACAGTGACACAAAAATATGAAGATTACAGTGACACAAAGATAAGATGTAGAATACAGTGACACAAAAATATGAAGATTGCAGTGACACAAAGATAAGATGTAGAATACAGTGACACAAAAATATGAAGATTACAGTGACACAAAGATAAGATGTAGAATACAGTGACACAAAGATATGAAGATTACAGTGACACAAAGATAAGATGTAGAATACAGTGACACAAAGATAAGATGTAGAATACAGTGACACAAAGATATGAAGATTACAGTGACACAAAGATAAGATGTAGAATACAGTGACACAAAGATACGATGTAGAATACAGTGACACAAAGTTAAGATGTAGAATACAGTGACACAAAGATAAGATGTAGAATACAGTGACACAAAGTTAAGATGTAGAATACAGTGACACAAAGATATGAAGATTACAGTGACACAAAGATAAGATGTAGAATACAGTGACACAAAGATAAGATGTAGAATACAGTGACACAAAGATAACATGTAGAATACAGTGACACAAAGTTAAGATGTAGAATACAGTGACACAAAGATATGAAGATTACAGTGACACAAAGATAAGATGTAGAATACAGTGACACAAATATATGAAGATTACAGTGACACAAACATAAGATGTTGAATACAGTGACACAAAAATATGAAGATTACAGTGACACAAAGATAAGATGTTGAATACAGTGACACAAAAATATGAAGATTACAGTGACACAAAGATAAGATGTAGAATACAGTGACACAAAGTTAAGATGTAGAATACAGTGACACAAAGATATGAAGATTACAGTGACACAAAGATAAGATGTAGAATACAGTGACACAAAGATAAGATGTAGAATACAGTGACACAAAGATATGAAGATTACAGTGACACAAAGATAAGATGTAGAATACAGTGACACAAAGATAAGATGTAGAATACAGTGACACAAAGTTAAGATGTAGAATACAGTGACACAAAGATAAGATGTAGAATACAGTGACACAAAGATATGAAGATTACAGTGACACAAAGATAAGATGTAGAATACAGTGACACAAAGATAAGATGTAGAATACAGTGACACAAAGATAAGATGTAGAATACAGTGACACAAAGATAAGATGTAGAATACAGTGACACAAAGTTAAGATGTAGAATACAGTGACACAAAGATAAGATGTAGAATACAGTGACACAAAGATAAGATGTAGAATACAGTGACACAAAGATAAGATGTAGAATACAGTGACACAAAGATGTAGAATACAGTGACACAAAGATATGAAGATTACAGTGACACAAAGATAAGATGTAGAATACAGTGACACAAAGATAAGATGTAGAATACAGTGACACAAAGTTAAGATGTAGAATACAGTGACACAAAAATATGAAGATTACAGTGACACAAAGTTAAGATGTAGAATACAGTGACACAAAGATAAGATGTAGAATACAGTGACACAAAGTTAAGATGTAGAATACAGTGACACAAAGATAAGATGTAGAATACAGTGACACAAAGATAAGATGTAGAATACAGTGACACAAAGTTAAGATGTAGAATACAGTGACACAAAGATAACATGTAGAATACAGTGACATAAGATTACAGTGACGCAAAGATAAGATGTAGAATACAGTGACACAAAGATATGAAGATTACAGTGACACAAAGATAAGATGTAGAATACAGTGACACAAAGTTAAGATGTAGAATACAGTGACACAAAGATATGAAGATTACAGTGACACAAAGATAAGATGTAGAATACAGTGACACAAAGATATGAAGATTACAGTGACACAAAGACATGAAGATTACAGTGACACAAAGATAAGATGTAGAATACAGTGACACAAAGTTAAGATGTAGAATACAGTGACACAAAGATATGAAGATTACAGTGACACAAAGATAAGATGTAGAATACAGTGACACAAAGATATGAAGATTACAGTGACACAAAGACATGAAGATTACAGTGACACAAAGATAAGATGTAGAATACAGTGACACAAAGTTAAGATGTAGAATACAGTGACACAAAGATATGAAGATTACAGTGACACAAAGATAAGATGTAGAATACAGTGACACAAATATATGAAGATTACAGTGACACAAACATAAGATGTTGAATACAGTGACACAAAAATATGAAGATTACAGTGACACAAAGATAAGATGTTGAATAGTGACACAAAAATATGAAGATTACAGTGACACAAAGATAAGATGTAGAATACAGTGACACAAAGATAAGATGTAGAATACAGTGACACAAAGTTAAGATGTAGAATACAGTGACACAAAGATATGAAGATTACAGTGACACAAAGATAAGATGTAGAATACAGTGACACAAAGACATGAAGATTACAGTGACACAAAGATAAGATGTAGAATACAGTGACATAAGATTACAGTGACGCAAAGATAAGATGTAGAATACAGTGACATAAGATTACAGTGACGCAAAGATAAGATGTAGAATACAGTGACACAAAGATATGAAGATTACAGTGACACAAAGATAAGATGTAGAATACAGTGACATAAGATTACAGTGACGCAAAGATAAGATGTAGAATACAGTGACACAAAAATATGAAGATTACAGTGACACAAAGATAAGATGTAGAATACAGTGACACAAAGATAAGATGTAGAATACAGTGACACAAAGATATGAAGATTACAGTGACACAAAGATAAGATGTAGAATACAGTGACACAAAGTTAAGATGTAGAATACAGTGACACAAAGATATGAAGATTACAGTGACACAAAGATAAGATGTAGAATACAGTGACACAAATATATGAAGATTACAGTGACACAAACATAAGATGTTGAATACAGTGACACAAAAATATGAAGATTACAGTGACACAAAGATAAGATGTTGAATACAGTGACACAAAAATATGAAGATTACAGTGACACAAAGATAAGATGTAGAATACAGTGACACAAAGTTAAGATGTAGAATACAGTGACACAAAGATATGAAGATTACAGTGACACAAAGATAAGATGTAGAATACAGTGACACAAAGATAAGATGTAGAATACAGTGACACAAAGATATGAAGATTACAGTGACACAAAGATAAGATGTAGAATACAGTGACACAAAGATAAGATGTAGAATACAGTGACACAAAGTTAAGATGTAGAATACAGTGACACAAAGATAAGATGTAGAATACAGTGACACAAAGATATGAAGATTACAGTGACACAAAGATAAGATGTAGAATACAGTGACACAAAGATAAGATGTAGAATACAGTGACACAAAGATAAGATGTAGAATACAGTGACACAAAGATAAGATGTAGAATACAGTGACACAAAGTTAAGATGTAGAATACAGTGACACAAAGATAAGATGTAGAATACAGTGACACAAAGATAAGATGTAGAATACAGTGACACAAAGATAAGATGTAGAATACAGTGACACAAAGATAAGATGTAGAATACAGTGACACAAAGATATGAAGATTACAGTGACACAAAGATAAGATGTAGAATACAGTGACACAAAGATAAGATGTAGAATACAGTGACACAAAGTTAAGATGTAGAATACAGTGACACAAAAATATGAAGATTACAGTGACACAAAGTTAAGATGTAGAATACAGTGACACAAAGATAAGATGTAGAATACAGTGACACAAAGTTAAGATGTAGAATACAGTGACACAAAGATAAGATGTAGAATACAGTGACACAAAGATAAGATGTAGAATACAGTGACACAAAGTTAAGATGTAGAATACAGTGACACAAAGATAACATGTAGAATACAGTGACATAAGATTACAGTGACGCAAAGATAAGATGTAGAATACAGTGACACAAAGATATGAAGATTACAGTGACACAAAGATAAGATGTAGAATACAGTGACACAAAGTTAAGATGTAGAATACAGTGACACAAAGATATGAAGATTACAGTGACACAAAGATAAGATGTAGAATACAGTGACACAAAGATATGAAGATTACAGTGACACAAAGACATGAAGATTACAGTGACACAAAGATAAGATGTAGAATACAGTGACACAAAGTTAAGATGTAGAATACAGTGACACAAAGATATGAAGATTACAGTGACACAAAGATAAGATGTAGAATACAGTGACACAAAGATATGAAGATTACAGTGACACAAAGACATGAAGATTACAGTGACACAAAGATAAGATGTAGAATACAGTGACACAAAGTTAAGATGTAGAATACAGTGACACAAAGATATGAAGATTACAGTGACACAAAGATAAGATGTAGAATACAGTGACACAAATATATGAAGATTACAGTGACACAAACATAAGATGTTGAATACAGTGACACAAAAATATGAAGATTACAGTGACACAAAGATAAGATGTTGAATAGTGACACAAAAATATGAAGATTACAGTGACACAAAGATAAGATGTAGAATACAGTGACACAAAGATAAGATGTAGAATACAGTGACACAAAGTTAAGATGTAGAATACAGTGACACAAAGATATGAAGATTACAGTGACACAAAGATAAGATGTAGAATACAGTGACACAAAGACATGAAGATTACAGTGACACAAAGATAAGATGTAGAATACAGTGACATAAGATTACAGTGACGCAAAGATAAGATGTAGAATACAGTGACATAAGATTACAGTGACGCAAAGATAAGATGTAGAATACAGTGACACAAAGATATGAAGATTACAGTGACACAAAGATAAGATGTAGAATACAGTGACATAAGATTACAGTGACGCAAAGATAAGATGTAGAATACAGTGACACAAAAATATGAAGATTACAGTGACACAAAGATAAGATGTAGAATACAGTGACACAAAGATAAGATGTAGAATACAGTGACACAAAGATATGAAGATTACAGTGACACAAAGATAAGATGTAGAATACAGTGACACAAAGTTAAGATGTAGAATACAGTGACACAAAGATATGAAGATTACAGTGACACAAAGATAAGATGTAGAATACAGTGACACAAAGACATGAAGATTACAGTGACACAAAGATAAGATGTAGAATACAGTGACATAAGATTACAGTGACGCAAAGATAAGATGTAGAATACAGTGACATAAGATTACAGTGACGCAAAGATAAGATGTAGAATACAGTGACACAAAGATATGAAGATTACAGTGACACAAAGATAAGATGTAGAATACAGTGACACAAAGATATGAAGATTACAGTGACACAAAGATAAGATGTAGAATACAGTGACACAAAGATATGAAGATTACAGTGACACAAAGATATGAAGATTACAGTGACACAAAGATAAGATGTAGAATACAGTGACACAAAAATATGAAGATTACAGTGACACAAAGATAAGATGTAGAATACAGTGACACAAATATAAGAGGAAGGATAGTGACATAAAGATAAGAGGAAGGATACACATTCATAAAGAGAATGAGAGGATGAGCCAAAGCCAAAGATAAAGATAAAAGGTAAACATTTTTAACAGTATATTTTGTTTGTTTTTGTGTCTCCACAATTTACCTCTTATTGTCTTGTGTGTCACTTTAGTAACACAAGATAAAAGACATGACCATGCTCAATTCAACTATCAGATAACCTGGTAAATGATGACAACCAATAATCTTCCACATGAATGGACAATAATGTCCAATCTTACCCTATACAGAGATCATATTGTTTATGAAATTAAGATTTCACAGTGGGTGCATTTGTTGAACTGATATGTTTTGTTGTGTTGTTTTTACAGATGTTATTCCAGATATCTGGACAGGACATCATTGGTGTGGTGAAGACTGTACTGGTGAAGAGAGGAGAAGAAGTAGTTACAGGTAGGTCTTTCTTAGATAAATAAAGATTTAAAAAGGATGGATGCAGAGGGTCATGCCCATTGAATCTGAGGGGACATGTCACTTCAAACAGCCTCTATGGCTAAAATACGTCCAAAAAAGGCACACAAAAAATCGGGGCGCCACCGGGTCTCTACTGATGAGGGCCCCCTCCCTGGGTTTGCCTTAGGATCCCAAATGCCTAGATCCACCACTGGTTTTATGCATCCTAATAGAACCAGACAGCTGCAGCTGTAGCTGGTGCCTGTGTGGTGCTTCACAACATGGCCATGATGTGGAAGGTACCACTGGTGGAAGGAATGGAGATGATGGGGGTGATGACATTCCCTTTGCCAATGAGGACCACATACCAGCTGAGGCTGCCACTGTCCGGGCCTACCTTACTGCCTCCTTCAAAAGCCTCACGAATAGGCACAAAATTGTAATACGTTTATTAAGGCCTACTGTAAATACAACCCAACAGCACAGTGCTTCATGAACAAGCATTGGTAACAACAATATTAGTAAACAGTATAATAACAGTATTTAATAGTATACATAGTAGTAGTAGCTAGTAGTATAAGTATAATAGTATAAGTATTAGTAATAAATACATAGTAATATTATACTATATATAATATAGTAGTTAGTATTAGTAATAAATAAATAAAATATTTAAAAAAAGTGGTATTAGTAAATAACATTGGGGCCTATAGTAACAGTCAGCCGAATAAGATTTAGCTCTTACATTTTTTTTACTGTCTAGAAATACTAGACAGTAAAAAAACGGCTCATGTTCAAGTGTGATGGTGTATCCCTGTGTTTTTAGTTCTTCTTAAATATTTACATGTTCAATTTCATCTTTTCTAGCTAAATTTTTTCTTTTTCTGCTTTAATTTTTTCTGTTTCCTCGATGACTTTCTCTATTTCAGCTCTAAAGAGTTGACATCTTAGTGTGTTCAAATCTAAATCTGTGCTGCTCGCAGCAGAAGGCCTTATGTTGTGTTTAGCACGCTTGGCTGGTGGCTGCTGGACATATCCTGGGGGGGCTGTGTAGGCTGACTATCATCAACATCCAGTCCGTTGGGCTCTGGAGGTTGGAGGGATGTTGGTGCAGGCACACATGTTTCTGCAGGTGGGGGAAGAGGTTGTTCAGGTGTAGTGATGGGTGCAGCTGCTTTTGGTGGCAGGGCTGGTGTTGCTGGTGGGAGACATGATGGTGACACCTCTTCTGCTGCTGCTCCACTCTCAATCCCACATGGAATGCCAATCACTGAGGGGGCCCTCTCCAACTAAACAAGTGAGGAGTATGGCCCCATGTCTGGCTTTGGTCCACCTCCTGTTGGGACACTTCGTGGAAAGTCCTCAACGGCCTGCATTTTCAGGTCATTCCACTTCTTCCTCACATCTTTAATCTCCCTGTGCTGTGCTCCACTCCTTCTGCATTTATGGCTTCTGTGATGTTCTCCCATACTTGTTGTTTCAGTTTATTGGTGATAAAGTTGTTGAATTTAGTTCCTAATGCTTCTTTGTTTTCTATATATTTTGAGAGCAGGATGATAATTAGAGATGCACCGATTGCCATTTTCTTGGCCAGTTCCGATTTCCGATCTTTGAATAGTCTGACTTGCCAATACTGATTTTGGCCGATTCCGATTTTCTTTCTAAGAACAATAATTGACGGGTTATTTTTTGCAGTTATTATTATTATTATTATTATTATTTTACTTTGCTTTAATAGAAAATTAAGATTCATGTCACATTTCTTATCATTTGCATGAGGTAGGACGATCTCACACAAAAACATCTCAAAATAAAAGTGTTCCAGGTTACTGGACAGAGCTTTTCTTTTTTGTGTAAATACAATGAATATAAAACAATTAATTCCAGTATATCCCACAGCTATCATGCATTTACTTTTCCAAAAGAAAAAAGGTGCAACAGAACAGGGGCTCCAGATGGAAAGTAGCCTATGGCTAAATCTGTTACAAAGCATCTCTTCCCCTATGGGGTTTAATGTTTTTTTTGTATATGTCCCTGCCAAATAAACTAATAAAATAAAATAAATAAAGATCAAAATGTTATCCATGGACAAGGAGTTTATAGCCTATAGGTCTGGAGCCCAGACCTTCAAAGCCATGCCCTCTACAGTTGTGGATTTGGCTGTTCTTGAGTAGATGAGGAAATGAGTTTGAGTTGACTCAGTTTTTTTTTATCCGCCATCCGGAAAAAAAATCATCACCCACAGAAAACCTTGCACACTGGCCCAATGCGTTTTATTATTATGTTCGTCGTTCTATTCGCAATACGAAACAAATAGTCCTCTCCTGTATCCACGTTACGTGACTGACAGATAGCAGCAGCAGCTGATCTGCAGCAGGCAGTGGTGATGTGGACTGTAGCTGGTCGGGGAATGTAACCATATACTGGACACAGGCCTCTATAGTAGCCTTACTAGCCTACCTTCACTTCGCCAAGCCGGCTGTGTTGCGCTGTGGCCGGGGAGAGAGAGGGGCTGGTGAGGGGAAATGAGCCGCTCAGACTGGAGTGGACTCCACCCGACCGGGACTCGGCAACGTACCCTGCCCCTCCGCGGCTTATTTTCAACATGACAAACTGTAAAATTACCACAATGAGGAGGACATGCTGGCGTGTTTCATTTTGGCTGCACGCACGTCACGTGAATGCGTGCATCGTGCAGCTGCAGGTAATTGACCAAACAAAAAAAGGGGAAAGCCGACCGGCGCACAGAATCGGCTATGTGGACTGACCGGCGCCGCTCACCGGTCGAGGCCGATCAGCTGAAAATCGGCCATTTCCGGTCACGTGCCGATCGATCGGTGCATCCCTAATATTGATAATTTCATCATGCGTAAAGTTTTTCTTCCTTTGTCTACGGTCAGCCATAGCCAAAACAGTACACAAAGTGACATCAACTTAGCATTACACTATGTGATGTAGGGCTAGCTAAACTGGCAATGACTCAAATTGTGAAATTGTGGTCACTTTCTTGTTAGGCTACTTGACATATTAGACACTGTTATAGTGGCAAGCATACTGTATGCTATAGGGTAGATAACGTTCTAATTAACAACTACCAATTTATAACAGTTTGCCAGTGTAGGTCATCTTATTGAGTTTGTGTGGTTAACATGTGTGTTTGTTAGAACCACTGCAGTGGCTAGCACAGGCTTTGTTTTATTTAGACTAGAATCGATTAAGTAGGCTATACACTCATAATTGTAGTTGACAGTTTCACCGCTCGATGTCACTGGAACGTTATTTTTTTAGACTAGCTGTAATGTAGGATAATAATAATAATGCTTTGTCCTACCTTTTGTTGGCTATTTTAGCAGTTGATTTAAGCCGTAGCAGCCCCTACTGTTGCGTAGTAAAGTGGTCAAAGACGAGCGCGAGACATGTTATTGTTATTGTAGCTCACACGCGTCAACCTACTGTACAATGTAGGCTACAAAATAGTTGCATTAAAAACGACAAGATTGACAGCACACGCAGAAGTAAAGTAAAGTTTATTTGTATAGCACCCTTCACAGATAGTACAGAATCACACAGTGCTTACAAAAATAAAATAAATAAAAACTAATTAATTAACAAGACATGGGGTTACAATACAATGCTGATGAAGTGCTCATGACAGACGTTACAGCTTATGAACCTAACAAATAGCAATAACGTTATTGTTGATGCAATATGAAATCAGTCAGCGAGTTTTCATACTGCTTAATTTGGTATTAAACATCTATTTCACCATGCTTTTCTCTGATTGGTCACAGGTAGTGTACACGTCATATTCTGCGACACTATTTTGGCTAGTGTGGGGTTTAAGGGCTACTAGTTAAGATGTACCTTACGTCTAAGTGGTTCAACTAAACAAACGCAACTTTAGTGTCAAACTAACTAGTTTGAACGTAGCAGTTAGTCTGAACTTTACACCCTAACTTAAGATAGAACTTACGTTCAGCTTGAGTTTTGGTCTAAAGCTGTAGATTTGTAAATATCTCATTCAGTGTGTCCTCCAAACCCCCCCCCCCCCTTATCCCATTCCCCTCTCCCTATTCTCATCCAATTTTGGTAATCTGTTTTTTTACACTCTACAGGTAACCAGGGATGTTTGGGAACCAACATTATATTGTCTTATTAGTGGCCGGGCCAGCGAAGCGGCAGGGCCACTTATTTTTTATGTATTTTTCTATTAAACTGTATTTCTATATGATTGATTTTCTATTTGACAATTTGTGGTTGTTTGATGCTTATACTTGATTGTGTACACACCCACCTGGTTAACTCCACCTGTGTCGATCATTCAACTACAACTCTGATTGGCTGTAGTAGACACCAGCCACAGTATTTTTGTGAATGAGATTCACTTTGTTCTTGATGCCCTGATGAAGACTACGTGTCAAAATGCGTAGGCGTGAAGCCACTTAATTTAAGGCTTTTTAAAAATTCTGCAAATAGAGAGCCGCAGGAATGAGTCCGGAAATCATCGATGCTAACACTCCTGGTTCTTCACTGTTTTCGCCTATGGGAGTTTTGAATGGGTTTTTGGCGCGATGCTTCTAATAATCTCTCTGGGCAATGCTGGCTTAATCAAACGCGAACCAGTGTTTAGTAATATCATCTTCACACACGAGGACCACTTTTATGAGTTTTGAAGCTTTTACGTGCCGTTAAAAGGACAACTAGCTAGCAAACTGCTAAATGAGACTACACTGTTGAGTCGATGGGGATATATACGTCAATAACGTCATCACTTCAAAGGACGAACACGGAAATTCTCTTTCCCTCACCTGGTTCAGCCCGTTCAGCCCGGGGTAATCAGTGCACACATACAACAACAGTCCAGGTTGAGCGCTGACGTGACGGGGAAGCCTGTGTGTAGTTCTGGATTAGCTTAGTTTTACTTCTAGGGCTTGCATTTACGCTACAAAACTCATGGAAGTGGTCCCCTCATGTGTGAAGATTATCCGACTGAACTCTGGTTCGCGTTTGATCAAGCCAGCGTTGCCCAGAGAGATTATTAGAAGCATCGCGGCAAAAACCCATTCAAAAATCCCATAGACAGAAACAGTGAAGAACCAGGAAGTCCGGGACTTCCGCGTTCTGACTACAAAAATACGCCATCCCTGCAGCTCTCTATAGTGTGCCTTGGTAGTTTTTTGGTTCTGACTCTTCACCAACTTGAATTTACTATTAAGTCAACCATCTTTGTTTCTACAATGTTAATTTGACCTTAAATTGTTGGAAACATGAGAGATGTTTAGTTTGGTGTGACATTAATAAAATTCAAACAAAACAAAGAACCTGTCAATCATATGTCAGCAGCTGTCTTTGGTCATCAGTGTGAGTGTTTCTCTCTCCCTCCTCTATCTGACAAGAGACACTGAGTCACCAAACCCACCCCAGAACCTGAACCCAGGGTAGAGTGTTTCAGTGAATGTGGAGTGGAAGGTGTAGATGTGGATCAGTGTGTCAGAGGAAACTCTGTAGAAGGACAGAGAGCCAGCAGGCCAGTCCAGATACACTGCTACTCTGTCAGAGTCAGAGGAGGAGATTCCTGTGGATACTGATGTGTTATTGTGATGGGCAGAGTAACGACCATGAGAGCACCTCAGACTCCAGGACTTTTCATTCCCTCCAAGCGTGCAGTCAACACCCAGTCCTCTCCTACTGATTCCTCTGTAAGTCAGTCCTATATCAACCCCTCCTTCTTCACTCGTCTCAACCTCCCAGTAACAGCGACCAGTCAGACCATTTCTACACAGCAGCTGAGGCTGGAGATCAAATCTCTCTGTGTGATCAGGATATGGCTGCTTCTCTCTCACATATGTCACCTTTCTGTTGTCTTTAGACAGGAGGAGGACTCTGTGTGCTGTGTTTGGGTCCAGTGAGAGTTCACAGGCATCTGATGGAGAGAACAAGACACAATACAGAACTCTTTTTATTCTAATAGAGCTGTTTATTATTTGTTGATTTATTAACACTTTGACCTTTATTTTCTTAACAGTTTCATGTTGACACGTCACCATGTAAATTAAGCACTATATAACTTATATAAGATGCACATCCTAGAATCAAATTGCCGAGGTGGACGTGCGGGGATTTGTGTCACGTTTTGTGTCACCAAAGTGACATCGGGCCGCACTTTCGTGACGGCGATACCACGACAACCCCCCCTCCACACACACACACACACACAGATACTCGGTATAGCGCCACCTACTGGCAAACACATGAAGTGGTTTATCTCAAGAACCATTCCTCAGATCGACTTCAAACTTGGGAATGCACTTACAGGGACCTGATGGAGTGCAGTGCCGAATTCTGCGCAATTCGGCTTAGCGCCACCTACTGGCAAACACATGAAGTGGTTTATCTCAAGAACCATTTGTCGGATCGACTTCAAACTTGGAGAATGCGCTCAGGGGGACCTGTGTCTATTTCTCTGTGAAACCAACCAATGGACACTCGGGAAATTGCTAAAGGACCTTCCCACCAGCTCTGCTCAGAGCAATCTAGTAACAGAGTGGGAGGAAGGGGGCTCGCACTGCGTTTGAATGCATAAAATGTGTGTGTGTGTGTGTGTGTGTGTGTGTGTGTGTGTGTGTGTGTGTGTGAAGGAGAGGGATTTTAATCTCAATATAAAACAGAGCATTGTTTTTACTGCAGTGTAGAGCAGTGAGACACAAATCCAATCTCATTCAAGTGTTTTGTGTGTGTGTGTGTGTGTGTGTGTGTGTGTGTGTTCGTCGGCGTTACAAATTCAGCTATTTCTTCAGCCCGTGGGACCCGGCGGGTTCTTGGTGACCCGCGCATCACTACTGTCTACTGTATACTACCTAATCTCTGCCTACGGTATACTACCTCATCTCTGTCTACTGTATACTACCTCATCTCTGTCTACTGTATACTACCTCATCTCTGTCTACTGTATACTACCTCGGCACAACATCCAGCCCCCAGTCACCACCAGGGCCAGTGAAAGGACACAATTTCATGGAAGTGCATCTGCCTCCAGCTGGACAGAAACAGTTTTGCAGCTTGGCATGACAATAGGCTCTTTCACACTGGCCTTGAAAGCCGAAAAATGCACGGAAAATAGGATCCGCTCCTCCGATGTGAAAGTCATGAACACGCGTTGGTGGTAAATTGTTATACGCCTTTTGTCCCGGGAGCAAAGCTTGTCACAGCGCCGGTTTAGCAGACAACCCGCCTCCACTTGAAAGCGTCGGAGCAGCAAGGCGGAACAGTGCGAATGCTTCATAAAAAAATTACAGGGGAAATCACCTCATGCAGCAAGAAGGACAGTGAAAGTAAAAAAAGTAGCCTATACAATCATGAGCCAGGAGGAATGCTCCGTGCCTGCTATATAACCTACTACAGGTTATATAGCTGTCTGTGGCGAGTTGGTCTGACGATATTCCCTCTGGAAAACAGCTCCAGAACTGCAATCTGTCTAGCCAAGCCACTTGTGCATTCCCTACAAAAACTACTAACGTTAAGTAGTCATGTGCATTTATAGCATACTATTCCCCCGACGAACGTTATGCAGACTGCAGCTGTTATATTGCGGGTGTCGTCTTTCAGAACGGAGTAGGCTACGGATGCTAATTAGGCTACTTAATGGGAATAATTTGCTTTACACAAAATGGAACCAAAAGATAATAATTAGCCTTGTACCTAATAGGCTACATGATGGTGCATGATGCATCCATAAAGTCGATCAGATTAATATTGAAAGCCTGGTTACCATGCTGCATGTGGACAACACTTTCGTGTTATCTGCACCTGCACAGCTGCACCTTGTTGGCTGGCATACATCAGCGATGTTTGGTTGTTGAATGAATTACACAAGGTGACACCATATCGATCTGCTTAGTAGGTGAATTTACTTCTATGACATGTGTTGTGTAAATAAAGTTGGCTTTCCTTGAATGCAATTCATGCAACACTTCGCTGCCAGAAAGTCGGCAGATGCACTCCGCGGCGGAGCCCGTTTTGGCGAGTCCGCCCACCATGCGAGTGCACCTATCCTCCCTGCTCAGCGGACTAGGAGAAGGAGGGAAGTCTTGTTGTTGAATGTATTTGTTCATCATACAGTAGCCTAGGCTACACTAACCTATGAAAATATTCATTTGGGCTAGGAGGAGCTGGAAATCCCTCCGCTCGCCTTTCAATCCGGGAGCAGGGGATTTCACCTGAAAGTACACCGCAGCACGGGAATGTGGCCGTGCTGCTTGGCTCTGTGTGAAAGCAATTTCTGTGGCGAGGCTGCGGGCTTTGCGGGACTCCCGAATTGCAATTTTGCGTGATCTGTGTGTGAAAGAGCCTAATAACTGGCATGACATGACAGAACGTGAAAACATTATGCAAAGATTGTAAATAGTGTGTTCTGCATGTGTTTATTTTTAAATAAACAATAAATAATTGGTTAGGATTTTTGTGTCTAAAGCCAGTTTTAATTTGCACACATCCCATGAAGCTCGATGTAGTCATTATTCAGTCCCATTCATCTCAATCTCACATTTCTTGAAAGTATAGTGACAGAAAACAACCAAAACAATATGATCAAATTTAATTTTATATACGGGCATTTATCTACTATTTTATTCTTTTATTACACTAATGTTTGTGACCCTAAGACGTTGGTAAACCCATTTCAAGCACCAAAACAAGCATTTCGAAAGGCGGATTTCAACTTTTCAGCATTAGTGCCACATTATCTCTTTGCACAGTGCTCTAGTCAGTGGTTCTCAAATGGGGGTCCGCGGACCCCCAGAGGTCCGTGGCACTTTGCCAGGGGGTCCGCGAAAAGTTTTCAAGTAATTTTTTTTTTTTTTTTTTTTTTTTTTTTTATAATTAAAAAGAAAATGCTACATGTTACTTATTCCTTCTCAAACTACTTCCTACATGGTGCTAGTCTATCAAAATATCTTGGCTGTCATTTATTGTGTTGCATAGTGGTTTTCTGGACTGTTGACAAATTGTGATATTGTAAGTCGCTTTGGACAAAACAAAAGCGTCTGCTAAATGACGTAATGTAAATAATGTAATAAAAAAAAAAATTTTTTTTTTTTTTGCAAAATCTTCATAGTTCAACGAAAATAGTTTATGCTTTAAATCTAAAATGGTTCATGGATTACATTCTAATAACAAACCTATCAAATTAAAAGTCAAGCACGTTACCGTGGAAACAATTAAGCTTAGCCCAAAATCACAAATCAGAATGAGGGGGTCCGCGGTATATTTTCTATCTTGTAAGGGGTCCTTGGCTGAAAAACATTTGAGAACCTCTGCTCTAGGTATTGTCAATGGCTAATGTTTTTGCAAGTGTTGATGTAAAACACATGTGTAGAAAATGCTCCATAATGGCCCACCATCAGGCCTGTTCTTGGGGCAATTGAGGCCCACCAACCAAGGAGCCCACAAGGCAATGATGATGTCACCGCCGTGACATCATCGATGATGATGTCAGAGTTCACCTCGTGAGGTCATCGGTGATGTCAGAGTTTCCCCTGTGAGGTCATCAGCGATGTCAGACGGTCTAGGCTGACTGTGATGGCAGACGTGACTTTGTGAGGTCATCGATGATGTCATACCTCCCCGGACGTTGTGACATCACCAACGATGTCATACCTCGAATGTGGGGGGTTATAAAGGTGTTGTTCTGTATTGATATGTATGTTCCCCTTTCTGCAACCTGTATGCCACTCTGTATACTGCTTCTGCCTGATATTCCAAATAAATTAGCCTGAAAGACATCTCTGTGGTTCTAATCGATCACTGCCCGTGAGCCCTTACCTAAGATCCAGCAACTTCACACAAGGCAAGCACACAAACTTCCTTACAAACTGATCCTTCGAGCCGGATCCGAGGACTTACAACGCTCCGAGATGGAACAGGAGTCAGGTGAGCTCGCTCTGGATCCGGCACCCCACCAACCAGAGGAGCAATCTCTTCCCCAGCAGTCCGAAACGTCTGGATACAAGAGTCAGGGGCCGGGTCCCCAAGACTCCCGGGCGCTCCGACCAGGGGAGAAGGAGTTCACCCGCAGCCACCAGGAAAACCGACTCCCTGCTCAGGTAGCCCAGGCAAGGGCCGATTTAGCCCAGACAAGGGCTGAGTTCGACCATAAGATCGCGCGCCAAAGGGACACCAACCGGGACATTATTGAGTACTGCGAGGAATCCCAACGCACTGGTAGGTCCCATCAAGCTTGCCACCAGTCAAGTCTGGACAGCGACGCCTATGTATCCTGCAGCCCCAGCGAGCGCAGGAGTCATCATCACTCTCAGCACCATAGCGCTAGCCACCGGAGTCACCATAGCGCATCGCGACACTCTAGCGACAGGTCACAGTCAACCGTACGTTTAAACGCCTCCGCCCACTCTCCCTCCTCAGCCCGAGTGGCAGAGTAGGAGGAGGTGGCGCTATGGGCGACCGAGAGCCTTCACCACCAAATCGCGGAGGAGGAGGAAGCTGAACAACCGGCTGAACGAGCAAACCAGAGTGGCACAACGGGCCCAAGCTGAGGCTCAGCGGGCCCAAGAACGTGCCCGCGCTGAGACCCAGCGGGCCCAAGAACAGGCCCACGCTGAGGCCCAGCGGGCCCAAGAACAGGCCCAAGAGGAAGCCCAGCAGATCCAGGCGGAGGCCCTCCAAGCTAGAGAGCGGATCACCCGCCGCCTGGATAGAAGCCGACGCCTGCGGCAAGCTGGATGTTGTACACGCTGTTCTCCGTGTCCTCCACTTGTTGCTGACGGTGGTAATAGAGGAGCATTATATTTTGCTGCAAGATCCCCAACAGGCTCAGTAGCTGCTGTAGCACGAACGCTACTGCCATGATTGTTATTGTTGCTGGTGGAGAGAGGTGGGGCTATGCTATGGCGTCATCGGTTCAGGAAAGATGCGTATGGGTTGTAAACACGGAAATGCAAGGGTGGCGTCTTCAGATTTAATCACTCTGGGACCCGGTTTGAAAAATTACCGTATACTCCCAGAACGTCTCGTCCCAGAACGCGGTTCCATCTGGACGAAACGTCTATATGACAAAAAACTTTAGCGGATACACCTAAACTCGTCTCCGTGTGGACATGGCCTCAGTCTCTCTCGTGTGTGTGTGTCACTGATGACATCACCAGTGATGTCACAATGCCTATGTATGACATCACTGATGACATCATCACTGATTACATCATCAGTCAGTGATGTCATCAGTGACATCATCACTGAACTATAGCCTTGTGTGTGAGTGAATTTATGACATCACTGATGATGTCACCAGTGGAATTTATTACATCACTGATGGTGTCATCAGTGACATCATCACTGAACTATAGCCTTGTGTGTGAGTGAATTTATGACTGGCCGTGCAGCTCGCATTTGCAGCTCGGCCGCTGTGCGGCTTTCCTCTGTCTCTGGATCTTGCCTCTGTCACTGGTGCATCCCAGTGGGGCGGTGCTTATAGTCAAAATGTAGTCTAAAAGTATTAATATTGTCACACTCACATGTCCAATTTGCACTATTCATCACTGCTTTCTCAGGGTCCCAGAAACACACTCGCCAAGTTTGAAGTCGATCAGATAAATGGGTCTTGAGATATGTGATAAACATAGTATACTGTAGCCTACAAACAGACGGTCCTCCATGTATTATGGAGATACACACTTACACTTCCTCAGACCTGGTTTCAACCACTGGACTCCACCATGGTCCACACTGTGGGGGAAACAAAGTCAGAACAGAATATTCTGAATATTCTATTTGATGACAGAAACAAAACGAACAAAACGTTATCCATGAAGAGTTTTCCATACATCACTCATCTCCACCATTAAACATGTTTCGATACTGCTCAGCTTCTCAGTTTGACAGAGAAAATATTTGTGACACTCAGCATTCTAGCAGACGTTGTCACTCCATACCTGAGAGAGTCCAGTCTCCAGTGTGGATCCTCCAGTCCAGCAGAGAGCAGGTTCACTCCTGAGGCTCCTGGATGATTGTAGCTCAGGTCCAGCTCTCTCAGATGGGAGGGGTTCGAGCTCAGAGCTGAGGCCAGAGAAGCACAGCCTTCCTCTGTGAGCAGACAGCCTGACAGTCTGCACGCACACACAGACACACACAAACCAAGCCACGTCCGATTGTATTAGAAACCTACTGTGAAATTAGTCAAGTTGTAGCAGAACAGGTAAGTGCCTCATACAGTTGGCTGGTCAGCTTTGTGGTTTCATGTGCTCTAGTTTGAGAGTTCTCCACTCACTTTGTGACAGAATATTATAAGTCCTTTCTGGTATTTTGAACAACTGAGGCAGCACAGAGAGGAAAGAATGAAAGAAATGTCCTCATGGAAAGTAATTCACAGAGGTTACGAAGTGCTACATGTTGGTATCACAACTGGTTTTAAAAGTACATACACAGAGAAAATCATCCACAGGTGTGAAATGGTTGTCTGTTGAACAGGCTGGGGGATACTGACCTGAGAGTCTCCAGTCTACAATGTGGACTCTCCAGTCCAGCAGAGAGCAGCTTCACTCCCGAATCGTGCAGTTCGTTGTTACTCAGGTCCAGCTCTCTCAGACTAGAGGACTGGGAGCTGAGAATTGAGGCCAGAGCTTCACAGCTTCTCTTTGACAGCTTACAGCTACTCAGCCTAAGGAAGAATTAGTGATGAATAAGAAGTTTGAGAATTCCTGTATAAATATTACATTTCATATTGAAAACATCTAAGAATGATGTCTTAACTTATTATGGGAAAACTGATGACCTCTTGAGCGATGTATGTTTACCTTTAGGTGCTATTATGTGTGCTGATATCAATTGTAATGATGTCACACTGTAAAGACATCTGTGCCATGTATGATTACCTACTCTAAGACACTAAGGGGCGGTTTCGCAGACAAGGCTTAAGGCTAGTCCCAGACTAAAATGCTGTTTGAGCTGTCTTAACTCTAAGTCACTTGCACAGCCTTATCTTAAAATAGTCGTAGATTTAGCCTGTTCTGGATTAAACAAAGCCGATTGCAAGAGGGTGGATCAAAGCTACTCTGGGACTAAATTGAAGCTCAAATTAATCCTCCAAAGCGGCAGGTTTAACTTCTGCTTAGTACTGTTTGTGAAAGGGACCATGGACTGTTTGGGAGCATGGATTATTTGGAATATCTAAATGAAGACCAATATGCACTGCAGGGGCCAGCCAGACGAGTACTTGTGGATAGGAGTAATACATTGAATCAGTTTGATGAAATAACTTTCCGAGACCGCTTTCATATGTACAAAGAAAATGCATTGGAGATCATTACTTTGCTTGAGCCTAGACTTTCCTCTCTGTCTCAAAGAGGAAGGCCTGTACCCAGTTCTCTCTAAGTTGTGATCACTTTGAGGCATTGAATTCACTGCAAATTGCAGCCCAAGCTCTCTTTTTCTTTTGCTCAGTAGCAGCAGTATGGTTCTTACTTTCTATAGGACGAATCAGCGTGACGTCACTTGCCACCCAGAAATGCAGAACCCAGTGGCAGTTAATAGTATGAGTTGTGCCAAACAAACGTTAATATCTCAAAAACTATACATCACATCACTTATATTTTGACATTCTCAGTGAGAGCAGAATTAGCTCAAGAGTTTGGTGTATAATATATATGCACGTCATGTTAAAGTTGTGTGAACTGTCGCAGTTTTTAAAATGTAAACAGAGTTAGTCGCTTAGAGTCAGACACTCAAGCCTCATGCCTCTTGGGCTCCATAGGGTTCCATTGCCGTTGCCACCCAGTGACGCGGTTTGTTTACCAAAATGCTGCTCGGCTGATCCCTCGTATAACTGGATGGTTTGCCACAATTTGTTTTAGTATTTTTTTCATACTCACTATAGTTTTTTGAGCTAAGTTATTTTTGCTTCTGCCATTGTTTGGACTCAAGATTCACTCCAGTAATGGTGTTTTCAATTATATTCCGGGTTTTGTTGAGCACCAGTAGACTAACAGCCTTTGCTCCTACTTAACCTAATGAGGGTTGACCCAGGTGTTCTCATTTAGGCTTACTCCAGGACTCCATAGTCTCTGCATAACTAATCAGATTTAAGCCACGTTCATGCAAGCCACTTAAATCCTAGTTTAACTAGTCCAAATTAGGCCTACGCTAAACCTGGTCTGCGAAACCGCCCCTAAGACTACTCTACAAAGCAGGTAACGTAGGGAGCCTGGATAACTATAGGCCGATTGCTCTGGCCAGTGTGTTATCCAAAGTACTGGAAAGGATTAAATAGATTGCTTAATTTGTTTTATTTCTACCACAGACAGTTTGGTTTCAAGGCAAAGCACAGTACCAATTTGTGTATCTATGCCTTGAAAGAGGTGGTTGAAACATATAGAAGGCAGAACTCTTCTGTTTAAATTGGTTTTATTGATGCCTCCAAGGCTTTTGATTGTGTTAACCATCAGAAACTGTTTTTAAAATTGAGTCAAAGAGGTGTGCCTGGCAGCATAAGTATCCTGTCATACTGGTAACAAGAACATGCAGGTGAAATGGGGCAATAGAGTCTCCACCCCCTTTGGTGTTGGTAATGGGGTGAAGCAGGGGGGTTACTCTCCCCAGCTCTTTTTAATCTGTACATGGATGATCTATCTGACCAGCTAAGACACTGTAGGACTAATTGTATGATTGGTAACACCTTGGTAAACCATCTTATGTATGCTGACGATTTTGCAATTTTCCCCCTAGCAGTGCTGGGTTTCAACAATTTGTTCCATCTACGGTGTCACATTTGATGTTAAATACAATGCTAAAAAGAGTGTTGTTATGATTTGTAGAACTAAAGGGGACAGGGACCTCATTGTTCCTGTTTTCTATTTGTCAGAAAATGTTCTATCTGTCTGTGATAAAACAAAATATCTGGGTCACTTTATTACAGATCAAATGTCTGATGATGATGACATGTACAGACTAACTAGGCTAACATGTTGGTAAGGAAATTCCACTTTTGTTCTGATGTTGTAAAGATTAATCTCTTTAGGACCTACTGTACCCCTAGTTACACTGCCCCCACGGCTCCCCCTCCCCCCCCCCTCTTGATGGCCCTCTTGATGGCTCACAGGATGTCTCCCCCCTCCCCCCCATCCCCCAGGCAACACCCCGTCACCCAGAGACGAGGCTACACCCCCCTCCCCCCCCAAGGGGCTTCAAGATTGACGATGCCCCCCCCCCCCCACGATGACCATCACAGCGGCCCAGGTGAGGAATCAGCTACTGAGGATACACACAAGGAAAGCAGCTGGCCCTGATGGCGTCAGCCCCATGGTGCTCAAAGCTTGCGGCCCCCAGCTGTGTGATGTGCTCCAGCTGATCTTCAATAAGAGCCTGAGTCTCCAAAAGGTCCCTGTGATGTGGAAAACGTCCTGTATCGTCCCTGTGCCTAAAAAGCCACGACCCAGTGGCTCCAACGACTACAGGCCGGTAGCTTTGACGTCCCACATCATGAAGACCCTGGAGAAACTCGTCCTGGAGAAGCTCCGGCCTATCGTCAAACCATCCCTTGACCCCCTCCAGTTCGCCTACCAGCCCCGACTGGGTGTGGAGGACGCTGTCATCTACCTGACCAACCACGCCTACCTTGACAGCCCGGCTAGCACTGTGAGTCATGTTCTTCGACTTCTCCAGTGCTTTCAACACCATCAGGCCGGCTCTACTGGGTGAGAAGCTGACACCGATGCGGGTGGATGCCCCCCTGGTGTCCTGGATTGTGGACTACCTGTCTGGCAGACCACAGTATGTGCGCTTGCAAGACTGTGTGTCAGACAGAGTGGTCAGCAATACGGGAGCACCACAGGGGACGGTCTTCTCTCCCTTCTTCTTCACCATCTACACCACAGACTTCACCTACCACGCAGAGTCTTGCCACCTTCAGAAATTCTCTGACGACTGCGATAGTTGGATGTATCAAAGATGGCGATGAAGAAGAGTATCGGGCTGTGGTGGCTAACTTTGTCACATGGTGTGAGCAAAACCACCTGCAGCTCAACGTGTCAAAGACAAAGGAGCTGGTGGTGGACCTGAGGAGGGTCAAGGCACCGGTGACCCCTGTTTCAATCCACGGGGTCAGTGTGGACATAGTGGAGGATTACAAGTACCTTGGAGTGTACATTGACAATAAACTGGACTGGGCTAAGAACTCTGATGCACTCTACAAGAAGGGGCAAAGCCATCTCTACTTCCTGAGATGGCTGAGGTCTTTCAACGTCTGCCGGACCATGCTGAGGATGTTCTATGAGTCGGTGGTGGCCAGTGCCTTCCTGTATGCTATAGTGTGCTGGGGCAGCAGGCTGAAGGCAGCGGATGCCAACAGACTCAACAAACTGATCCATAAGGCCAGGGACATTGTGGGGCTGGAGCTGGGCTCTCTGCCAGCGGTGTCGGAGAAGAGAACGCTGACCAGGTTACACTCCATCATGAACAATGACTCTCACCCACTCCACGGCATGCTGGTCAAACACAGGAGCACGTTCAGTGAGAGGCTGATCCCACCCAGATGCAACACAGAGAGGCACAGGAAATCATTCCTGCCTGTGGCCATTGGACTCTTTAACGCCTCACTAAGAAGAGCACCTTGGAGACACTCAGTCTCACTGAGACTGAGTCAGCCGATAGGTTAACTGTGCCTTAGCTAAGCCACATGTAATGTGCAAGTCGACTTAATATAATTCCAGTGTGCAATAACTGCAATTTGACACGTATACTGTACATTCTACTTCATGCTACTTTACTTTACTCTACTTTATTTTAGTTTACTCTATTGCATTTTACTTATTGTATTGACTATGTACGTTTAGGGAGATACTGTGTGATACTGTGTTATGCTATGTGTGTTATGTGGATATTCATGCCTGAGTGCGAGCAGCTGTAACTTGTCCCAATTTCCCCCCGGGGATCATTAAAGTCTTTCTGATTCTGATTCTGATTGTGGGTTAAGTATAAAAAAGCTAGCCTCATCAAACTTCAGGTCACTTACAATGACTGTATGAGGATATATTGCTGAAAAAAACCCAGGTGGAGTAGTGTTCTTAAAAGATTTTATGTATAAATGTATTTGTCGTCTGAATGGTTCTCAGAATTCCATTCTCATGCTGCTGACCAATCCTGGTATCAGTGCTGTGAGATACCAATCACAGAGGTGGAATTTTTGGTATAAGTGCCTTTTATAGTTGTACTGAGTATTTGTGTGTTCTTTTAGATGTTTGTCTTTTTTCTATGGACCTTGGGTCTGATAATACAGGTGATTGATTGATTTGATTACATCCAGTTATGCATGCACCTACAGAGATGTATTGGAGGCTTTGACCAGTGGCAGCAACCTCAGAAGAGCCTCCTCTGAAGCAGAGTATTTCTTCAGGTCAAACACGTCCAGCACTTCTTCTGATGACAGTAAGATGAAGCCCAGAGCCGACCACTGAGAAGGGGATATTTTGGCGGCGGAGATCCTTCCTGATCTCAGATACTGTTGGATCTCCTCGACTAGAGAACGGTCATTCAGCTCATTCAGACAGTGGAACAGATTGATGCTTCTCTCTGGAGATGGATTCTTCTTGACCTGCTTCTTGATGTACTGGACTGTTGGCTGATTGGTCTGTGAGCCACTTCCTGTCTCTGTCAGCAGGCCTCGAAGGAGACTCTGATTGGTCTGCCGTGAAAGGCCCAGGAGGAAGCGGAGGAACAAGTCCAGGTGTCCATTTGGACTCTGTAAGGCCTTGTGTACAGCAGTCCGGTAGAGGGGTGTTAGTTTAGATCTGTCTCTTGATAGTGTTGACCACCAGGATGTTGATTGACTTTCTGACAGTAGATTGACCCCAGTGTTGATGAAGGACAGAAAGACATAAACTGCAGCCAGAAACTCCTGAATGCTCAGATGGACAAAGCAGAAGACTGTGTCCTGGTTCAGGCCATGCTCCTCTTTAAAGATCTGTGTGAACACTCCTGAGTACACTGCAGCTGATCTGATATCAATCCCACACTCTATCAGGTCAGCTTCATAGAAGATCAGGTTGCCTTTCTGAAGCTGCTCAAAAGCAAGTTTTCCAAGAGAGAGAATCATCTTCCTGCTCTCTGTATTCCATGGTGGATCTGTCTCAGCTCTCCCATGATACTTGATGTTCCCCTGTTTGGACTGAACCACCAGGAAGTTGATGTACATCTCAGTCAGGGTCTTGGGCAGTTCTCCTCTCTCTCTGGTTTTTAACACATGCTCCAGAACTGTAGCAGAGATCCAGCAGAAGACTGGGATGTGACACATGATGTGGAGGCTTCTTGAAGTCTTGATGTGGGACATTATTCTGCTGGCCTGCTCCTCATCATCTCTGAATCTCTTCCTGAAGTACTCCTCCTTCTGCGGGTCTGTGAAGCCTCTCACCTCTGTCACCACATCAATGCACTCAGGAGGGATCTGATTGGCTGCTGCCGGTCGTGTGGTTATCCAGATGCGAGCAGCAGGAAGTAGTTTCCCCTTGATGAGGTTTGTCAGCAGCACATCCACTGAGGTCAACTCTGTAACATCAGTCAGAATCTCGTTGTTCTGGAAGTCCAGAGGAAGTCGACACTCATCCAGACCATCAAAGATTAGCACAACCTGGAACGTGTCAAACCTGCAGATTCCTGCTTCTTTAGTCTCAGGAAAAAAGTGATGAAGAAGTTCCACCAAGCTGAACTTTTTCTCTTTCAGCAGATTCAGCTCTCGGAAAGTGAATGGAAACGTGAACTGTATATCCTGGTTGGCTTTGTCTTCAGCCCAGTCCAGAGTGAACTTCTGTGTTAAGACTGTTTTCCCAATGCCAGCCACTCCCGTTGTCATCAATGTTCTGGTTGGTTCATCTCTTCCAGGTAAGGGTTTAAAGATGTCTTCACTTTTGATTGTTGTTTCTGGTCTGGCTGGTTTCCTGGATGCTGCTTCAATCTGTCTGACCTCATGTTCATCATTGACCTCTCCACTCCCTCCCTCTGTCAGGTAATGCTCTGTGTAGGTCTGATTCAGAAGTGTTGGGTTTCCTGCTTTAGCAATCCCCTCAAACAGACACCAAAACTTCTCCTTCAGATTGGATTTGTGATTACGTTGGCACACTGCAGCAAGAGTTTCTGAAAGAACAAATTACATAAATCAGTGGATGCTGCTCTAAATATGAGGAGTGTAAACATTTTCTCTGTGAATGCATACTTTTCCTAGCGCCATGGCATCTATTCTGCTCATCACTGGTGAACAAACAGGTCCTGACTTTATGCGCTGATCAATGTGAAATGCAACTTATTTGTTTTTAAATAATATTGTATTCAGCATTATACACACATGTGAATAAATCAATGATTTTAGCTAATGATTGATGAGGAATGTGCATATTACTTTGTAATCTGGAATTGAATCGATCTTTCTTGAGAAATGTCTATATTTACCTTTATGATTTGATTTGATTTGATTTCTTTATTAATGTGTCACACACCAATAGTGCCCAGCCCGTATGGGCTTATGAGACACGACAAAAACAGATACAAAGCTGAGGTTTACAATACTTCAGCTTCCATATTCCAGAATGCAAGATAACAAAAGGACACAAAGTGTCATAGAAAAATAGAACATATTCATTACAAACCTATACAAACAGCATATTTTTTCTTCTTTCCCAGGCATTACTAATAAATTGAGCTATATCAAAGACTATCTTATTAAAGAAAAATTCAAGTCTAGGCACATCCTATCCATATATCTCCCATTTCCCCACCACTTCCCCTCTCCATCATGTTAAAGCTGTTAAAGCCTCTTACTGCTCTGCAGAGAGTCAGCCAGCTCCTCCTGCTTCATTCTCCTCAGGAAGAGCAGTGTGATGTTTAGAAAAGCCTCTGTGCTGCTCCTCTTCTGCTCTTCCTCCTCACCGTCCACCTCCTCCTCATCCTCCCTCTGACTCTCTAAGGATTCTGGGTAATCTGGACTCAGAACCCTCTGGAATCTCTTCAGCTCCTTCTTCACAAAAGTGACGATGTTCTCCTCAAGCAGCTGCAACAGAATCATATTTGAATTAAACTTTCTGACAAAAATAATAACATCAGATCCATGGCATAGACTGAAAGCCCACTGGTCTAAAGACTACAGCTTGGAGACTGTTGAGACCAGACTGGTTGTTTTGTCTTTCATTTGTAGCTGCAGTAAAATGTAAAGTCAAATGTGTTTACATTTACACACCATGAATATCGACTCCAGGTCTGTTTGAAGCTCCTGGACAGACTGACCACTGGGAACCTCTGACCTCTCCTGGTGGACTCTGGAGAAAACATGATGTTTTACAGTATGTCATATATAATGTCATGTGAGAATTGTGAATTCAGAGACAGAAAATTGTAATCCTCATTATTTCCAGAATCGTGCAGCCCTAACTCACTCTGACACACACACACACACACACACACACACACACACACACACACACACACACACACACACACACACACACACACACACACACACACACACACACACACACACAGCTGTGATCATATGATGTGATGTTTTGAGAGAAGAAACTAAAGGTCCATTTATGTTCCATTTTCATACAAAAATAAATGTGTGCGTTTCAAACGGTGTAACCGTCACTGTCCGCATACTTTCATGTGTCTTTCACGTTGGTATTATGTTAAGAATGAATCCACTAGTGGGCAGTAGAGAATCAAAGGTGTGTGGTGCTTCAGAGGATTCCGGGGATCCTTGAGGGGGTCCTTGAGGGGGTCCAGACATCCTTGAAAGGGCTGGTACCGGTACCCCAGCCCGGAGGTTTGGGTTCAGCTTTGAAGCATGATGTTCGATTATAACAAACTAGTTGTGTGGCTTAGCCTTCCCAAATGTTGAGGGTCGTTTTTTAGAATTTAATACATAGAATTGGGAACGTTACATTCAATTTCATTTAGACTGCCTGCACTAATCGCCGCCATTTCCCCCTGGAGCTTCCACAGGAGGAGGGGGGTGGGAGGAGCAAGCTGCGCACTGAGTATGTTCTGTTTTGGCCCGCGCAGACTGCGCGCGCCCTCCTCGGAGCCCCGCCTCCAGGGCGTGCGTGAACATCCTTGAAAGGCCTTAAGGAAATCACCAACTACAAGCCCTCTGCCCCATCAGCAACAGACGACCCCCACCTAGCAAACAGACTCAACAACTTCTATTGTCGCTTCGACAATCACCCCAGCCTGCTGCCCCCTCCGCCCCACCGCCACCTCTACACATAAAGGAATCTGAGGTAATTAGCGTCTTCAGAAGGTTAAAGACCAGAAAACCAGCTGGTCCTGACGCCGTATCACCCTCTGCCCTGAAGCACTGTGCTGACCAGCTGGCTCCAGTATTCACAGACATTTTTAACTCCTCACTGGAGACCTGCCACATACCAGCATGCTTCAAAACCTCAACCATAATCCCCCTCCCAAAAAAGGCACTTACAGACCCATCGCCCTGACCTCTGTGGTCATGAAGTCCTTTGAGCGCCTTGTCCTGTCCTACCTCAAATCCATCACAGACCCACTCCTGGACCCCCTACAGTTTGCCTACAGAGCCAACAGGTCTGTAGACGATGCAATAAACATGGCCCTCCACCACATCCTCACACACCTGGACAATGCAGGAACCTATGCCAGGATCCTATTCGTTGACTTCAGCTCGACGTTTGACACGATCCTCCCAGCCCTGCTACAGGAGAAACTCTCCCAGCTGGGCGTGCCCGACCCCATCTGCAGATGGACCACAGACTTCCTGACTGACAGGAAGCAGCACGTGAGGCTGGGTAAGCACATCACTGACTTTCGGTCCATCAGCACCGGCGCTGCCCAGGGCGGTGTCCTCTCTCCCTACTTCTTCGGTCTGTACACCAACAGCTGCACCTCCAGTCACCAGTCTGTCAAGCTCCTGAAGTTCGCAGACGATACCACCCTCATAGGGCTCATCACAGACCGAGATGAGGCGGAATACAGACAGGAAGTTGACCATCTGGTGACTTGGTGAGGTCAAAACAACCTGGTGTTAAATGCTCAAAAAACAATGGAGATGATTGTGGATTACAGGAAGCACAAAGCCCCACCTTCCCCCATCACCCTCGGTGACTCCCCAGTCAACACTGTGGAGTCCTTCCGCTTCCTGGGGACCATCATCAGCCAGGACCTAAAATGGGAGCTGAACATCAGAGCTCTCACCAAGAAGGCACAGCAGAGGATGTACTTTGTGCGGCATGAAGAAATTCAAAGTGCCAAAGGCCACGATGGTGCACTTCTACTCCTCCATCATTGAGTCCATCCTCACCTCCTCCATCACCGTCTGGTATGCTGCTGCCACTCAAAAAGACATCAACAGACTTCAGCGCATCATCCGCTGCGCTGAAAAGATAATCGGATGCAACCTGCCATCCCTCCAAGACCTGCACGCAGCCAGGACACTGAAGCGGTCTCGCAAAATCATGGCTGACCCCTCCCACCCTGGCCACAAACTCTTTAAGACACTCCCCCACTGCAAGAGACTGAGGTCTGCCAAGACCAGAACCACCCGCCACAAGACCAGCTTCTTCCCACCCGCCTTCAGCCTCACCAACAAGGCCCGAAAACCCCTTCCGCCAAGGGCCTCACAAACAACCCCCCCACCCCACACACACACACACAAAACTCTGTGTGTGGGGGTAACTGACTGGTAAATTGATGTACATTGATTCCCTGCACATTAATGCCTATTTAACTTAGCCTGTAAATTTCATGTACATTCAATGTAAACTCTTATCTAACTCTGACTCTGATTCATGTAAATACATTGCCTATTTAACATATATTTAACTCAGTCTGTAAATCTCATGTAAATCCAACGTAAATTCATATTTATCATCGACAGAACACTTCACCACTCATGTACATATTGTATATATTGACTCAATTTGATTCGATTTGATTGCACTTGCAACCTTGCGATTGCCGTTAGTTATCTTCCTACTTCTTATCCCTGTATATTGATGTAACCGCTACGCTGCATACAGACACTAAGACAAATTCCTCGTATGTAACTTGCATACTGTGGCAATAAAAGTGATTCTGATTCTGATTCTGATTATTGCAACGTGACCGGTAGGTTTCAGAATTGTCAGATAACATACATTCTTTAGTGGACTTCTGTCTCCCTCTGCTCAGAGGCACTGCGGCAGGCCACTCGACTCGTCTCAAATTCAGTCAGTCCCTCGTCACAGACACACCCACTTTTCAACGGTCAAATCAAACTCCTCCAAACAGTATGTCCCACCTCTTTATCCTGTTTCACTCGGAAATACGCAAGCATGTCAGATACTCTATACTCTATATCTAGTTTCAGCTCAACTTTAACATTATAACATTATGTTCACTTGGGGGTGGGCAATTATCTTTTCCTGGGGGCCCATGAGAAACCCAGATTGTTGCTGTGCAGGGCTTTTCTTCATGGCGTAATCTCTCATTTCATCACTAGATTAAATGATAGAAAACATACTGTGCACTTATTCTTCAGCATTTATTATATTGAAAATGACTTCAAACAGCCAATTTAGGTCATTTCATTTGATTTTGTTATCATTATTATTGTTATTATCATCATCATCATCATCATCATTATTATTATTGTTTTCTATTTGAGTATACGTGAAAACATTATATGGTAATATTTGACATCCTACAGGTGAAAGTGTAACACTGAACATGCAAAGGCATAATTCTACTGATAAAGCATTCATATAGTGTTTTCCATAGTGTTTTCTATTCTGCACACCAGTGTTCAATGGGTGCTTAGAAATGTCTACTCATATGATGTACATGTATGTGTTTGTCATTTGAAAAGAAAATACCATTTAGTGAAGAGTTAACACTGTTTTGAGGGCAAAGTGTGCGTTTGCAAGAGAAGTGTATGATTTTGCATTTTGTGTGTGAGTTTTGAGATTTGTGTTTAGGGTTTTTAGAAAGTGAGGTAGTCTATCAGGAAATGTGTTTGAAAAACTAATTAGGCTACTGTCCAATCAAAACTAGCAAATAGTCAAACATTAACAATGTTTTCTATTATTATGTCATCATTTATTTTTCATGTATCTTTTCCCCCACTCTTCTCAACTGAGCATGCAGACAATTAAAATAAGGGTGCAATGCATGCTTATGCACCCCTGTAAAACCGGGCCTGCATCAAACTCATCAGTTTTAAACTCTTAAAGTTTTAAACTGCTGGATCCTGATAGATATAGGATTGACAAAAGAAGAGCAGTTTGAACTTCAAGAAAATCTGCATTTGGACCAGAAGGTCACCAGCTCAAATTCCATAACCCAGATCTGTGATCTGTGAGGAGAGTGAATGAGTAACGTTCTCTGCTGTTGCTACAAAACTTTCTCTACACGAAAAAGGATACAAAACAAGAGAAGTGTTATGTATTATTGTTAAAATCTTGATCATCTTCAGAGGGAATTTGTTCATTAAAATGCTTTGTTAGTTTAACATTATATAGTAACATTTTCTTGACTTTGTTTCAGAAGAAGGTTGTCTTTTAAAATAAAAAAGTGCATTCATAGACTGGATTTCTTACTGGTCTTCTTACTTATTTTCAGAACAGCTAGATAACAAAGAGTGGTCACTCTTCATAGACACACAGCTGGGTACAGGGGAGTCTGCCCTCTGCTGCTGGATCCTGATAGAAACATTAGAGGAGAGAGAGAGAGAGAGAGAGAGAGAGGAAGCAAGCAAGCGGGCGAGTGTGTGTGTGTGTGTGTGTGTGTGTGTGTGTGTGTGTGTGTGTGTGTGTGTAGTGGCTTTTAAACATGAAGTCTGGATCATGTCTGGCAATCCAGAGCAGGATATTTTCCAGTTGTGCGGGGGGGGGGGGGGGGGGAGGGTGCGGTGCGGTAGCATGTATCGATAACAAGAAATGTGATAGGAAACAGCTTTAGCGAATCTGTAACCAAACATGCCGTTTTAACAGAAGGTCCATTCCAACCATTCAGGCAATACCGAAGGGTGGCATTGTGCCAAAAATGAGCGCAGTCAAAATAGTGGTCGCACCGTCGTCAATCACTGTGGGTGATTTATTTTACAAGTGGCATTCAAGTCATATCTGACTAGTTTTAAATTTATTTCTCCCCACAAAAGTTAGGCTAGGCCTATGTCTCGATATAGGCTGTCAGTCAGTCAGCTCCTCTCCTCTCCGCAGTGTGGACGCAGTCACACAACACTGCCTGCCTCACACAATAGACTTGGCTGCATCCAACTCGAGAAAACTTCTCAGAAGAGACTAACGTTAGCGACAGATCTGGAGACTTTTTCTAACATGGGAATGATGGGATTATTACCAGCAAGCAGCAGTAAAAGCAGGCAATGACGATAGCTGGGTAAGTCCCGCTAGCATCGATGCTAAGTTAGCAAGGTAGCCTACAGCAAGAGCGCAGCTGAAGCTAATTAATATGGACGTTAACATCCATATAATATATAGCCATGTGCTTGCGCGATGACATAATGTATTGGCGATGTCAAAGGGTGGCGATTGGCGATCTGACTGAGGTTAAGATCACGCAACTCTAGTAGGCTATCATCTCTCTTGTTGCATTTTTAAACTGGCAGATGGGGGATTCCATTTTTAGTTGTTTACTCACCTAAATTGGCTCTCTTCCAAATAATCCAGCCACATAACTAACGCTACGTCCATTCATGAAAATAATGATGGGACATTAATGGTTTGTAATGTGCCACCACGCGCCCATTCACAGCTGATCTGGATCATGAGCTGCCAGAGTTAAACAGCAGTCGCTTTTGCGCGAATGCGGATCCTACACCGGGGACTGAGATGAATAAGATACGGACTCGCGGGAGTGCCCGTAGGCCGGCTAATTGTTGTTTAACATGCAGGCCAACCGGCTAGGAGCGGGTTATAATACGGATTCCACTGCATGTTAAGAAGTGGCTCGTGTGTGTGTGTGTGTGTGTGTGTGTGTGTGTGTGTGTGTGTGTGTGTGTGTGTGTGTGCACACGTGTCGCGGCGAGAGAGAGAGAGAGAGCCTCGCACGAGTTGCACCTGCAGCAATTCAGTAGGATAATTGCTTGATTCTTCACCAGCTGTTAATTTCAAGCCCCGAATACATGCACCTGCACTGGAGCTGCTGGGAGCTACACTGGTCATACTCGAGTAGCCTAGTCTGCGTGTCCCTGTTTCCATCCATGCCCTTTGTTTACAAAGTCATGCTGATCGGCTGATCTCTCATAGCCTATTTGATTTAATTAGGCTACTGTCGAATCAAAACTGGCAAATAGTCTAGAATATGGTTCATTAACAATGTTTACTATTATTATGTCATCATTTATTTTTCATGTATCTTTTCCCCCACTCTTCTCAACTGAGCATGCAGACAATTAAAATAAGGGTGCATGCAATGCATGCTTATGCACCCCTGTAAAACCGGGCCTGCATCGAACTCATCAGTTTTAAACTCTTACCTTGGCTCAGCAGAGGGCGGTCCATCTTTGAAGGCAAGAGGTACATCTATAGACCAGTCACTCTTCATGGACACACAGCTGGGTACAGGGGAGTCTGCTCTCTCCTGCTGGATCCTGATAGATATAGGATTGACAAAAGAAGAGCAGTTTGAACTTCAAGAAAATCTGCATTTGGACCAGAAGGTCACCAGCTCAAATTCCATAAGCAGATCTGTGATCTGTGAGGAGAGTGAATGAGTAACATTCTCTGCTGTTGCTACAAAACTTTCTCTACACAAAAAAGGATACAAAACAAGAGAAGTGTTATGTATTATTGTTAAAATCTTGATCATCTTCAGAGGGAAATTGTTCATTAAAGCGGATACGAGCAAGATTTTCGATTGTTATTAAACAGTATAATTACAATATTGATGCATCACATCTTACCTATAATAGTAGCTGAGACCAAAGCTGTGTGAATCGGACATTGCTCTCTTGATGATTATTAAGTCTGTGTCTGTCTAAACTCGCGTCACCAGGGGGCTCTCTCTGTCCGGCGGACCGGATAAACCCGGAAGTGAAACGCAGCTGTCTGCCTTCCCCCCGTTCGCGCTGCCTAGCAACATACCATAAACAAGGAGAACGCCATGCATACTCTCGCGAACATCTCTCGTTATATTCTAATAGGTTTTTTGGAAGTTATTTTGTGGTTATGGCCGAAGTGGCTGCTGCAAACCGTTTCATTTCACTTCCTGATCTGCCCTGGCCACAGACAGACTAACACTGGTCGATTCACTCGGGGTTCAAGCGAGACTACTCTGCGTTGGTATCGTCTACTATTAGAGGTAAGATGTGATGCATCGATATTAAATTTAGACTGTTTAATAACAATTGAAAATCTTGCTCGTAGCTGCTTTAAAATGCTTTGTTAGTTTTAACATTATATAGTAACATTTTCTGGACTTTGTTTCAGAAGAAGGTTGTCTTTTAAAATAAACAAGTGCATTCATAGACTGGATTTCTTACTGGTCTTCTTACTTATTTTCAGAACAGCTAGATAACAAAGAGTGGTCACTCTTCATGGACATAGAGCTGGGTACAGGGGAGCATCGGCGGCGTCAGCCCTGGGCTTCCGGGGCTGTAACCCGGATGTTTTTTTCCTAGCCCCGGAGGTTACGAAATATCCCAATTCATTTTTGTTTGACTGCCTCCCTGCAACAGCCTCTCAGTCAGTGATAGCAGTGAAACCCCCCTCTTTTCCCTGTCGAGTTGGTTTTTCCCATGATGATCCATCATGGAAGAAACCAACTCAGTCAGAGTGCTAGCAACGAATGTGAAAGTGAAAGTAGAAAGTGCGCTGCTGGTCAGAGAGGTGTCTTAATGTTACAGAGTGGAATTCAAGTGATATTCTGTTGATCCAGTTGCTGGGGTTTTTGTTTCTAAGCTGCTGTGCGTCCAAGAAACAAGTGAGTGTTTAATATTTGTTGATGTTTGTGTGGAATTACGTTTATATTGTGTTCTACATGCGGTGGATTTGTCCGCCATGTGCCTCCTTGTTAATACTGAATTGCAGTGCCCTTTCGCTGTTCACTGGTAGTGTCTTGATTTAACAGTTATTGATGTTTCTTTATATTATGCGAGTGCCAATTGTTTTAGCTGTATGTAATTTACTGTGCTGGGAAAATGGGTTTATTGGGTTTATTGGGGAGAAGGATTATGTAATTTCTATGTGCTGGGAAATATTCTCAGCTGATGGCATGATGCCTTGTTTATTTATTATTTACACATTGATGTTTTATTTGTAGAACTAAATAACATAAGATAATTTCATAGTTGCAGCTACTGTGATGCTGTGCATGTTGGTGCATGTCATTTGTTTGAATAATTTCATAGTGAGATGAGGAAAAGGTGAGGAGAGGAGGTGGTGAGGAACATCGATAAATTAATGTAATGTGTGTGTTATATTGTATTATTTGACATACTTAGTTTTGTGCAGAAATCAATTTCTACCTGTAACAGTGAAACTATATAAATATAATAATTCTTCTACATTCTCTAATTGTGTTAACTTCTTGTAAGTGAAATAGGCTAATGCTGACATTTATCAATTCATGAATTTGCTAAGTGGACTCCCACCAGAACCCTATCAAGGACCTCTGGTGGTCCCTGGACCTCACTTTGAGACCCACTAATCTTGTTCTTCTTCATCTCAAATGACTCACAACATGGGCATTTACGGATTAAAAAATAATAAAAAAAATTGACCCCCCCCCCCCCTCCCCGTCAGCTTATCGGGCTAAGCCCCCAATGTCTTCAGGACCTAGAAATGCCCCTGCTGGGGAGTCTGCTCTCTGCTGCTGGATCCTGGTAGAAACATTAGAGGAGAGAGAGAGAGAGAGAGAGAGAGAGAGAGAGAAAGCAAGCGAACGAGTGAGTGAGTGAGTGAGTGAGTGAGTGAGTGAGTGAGTGAGTGAGTGAGTGAGTGAGTGTGTGTGTGTGTGTGTGTGTGTGTGTGTGTGTGTGTGTGTGTCGCAGCGAGAGAGAGAGAGCCTTGCACGAGTCGCACCTGCAGCAATTCAGTAGGATGATTGCTTGATTCTTCACCAGCTGTTACTTTCAAGCACCGAATACATGCACCTGCACTGGAGCTGCTGGGAGCTACACTGGTCATACTCGAGTAGCCTAGTCTGCGCGTCCCTGTTTCCACCCATGCCGTTTGTTTACAAAGTCATGCTGATCAGCTGATCCCTCATAGCCTATTTGATTTAATTAGGCTACTCTCGAATCAAAACTGGCCAATAGTCTAGAATATGGTTCATTAACTCATTGAGTGCCAGCCACTTTTGGAGAACGGACGCTCCCAGTGCCAGAGTTTTCAGAGCGTTTTCAGTGATTTCTCGAGGCCCACAGAATATTGTGTGATATTACTATGTAAACACCGAACACGCAAAAAGAACAAGGAGACTCTATTGTATCATCAGCAAAAAAAAGTTTATTGATACCATTTTCCGTTCTTTAGTTATGAGCCGGAGAAGATAGGTTGTTTTCAGCGTTTTCAGGCATTTCAAATTATAAGCTGAGATATTCAGCCTTTTGTGAAATGCAGCATTTCAAGCACATTCACTGACTCTAGATACGGTAATATTTTCTGATGTAGTGATGTGGTGTAGTTGTGTCCTGCCCTGCGTGCCCCACCCCCCCTCCCCCCCCTCAGCTGAAAACTCCTCCCCACACTAGTAACACACAGCCTCGCACCAAGCGTCTAGGAAGCCTGGGAAGCGCCGCCTCCCAGGCAGCGCAACATGGAGAAGCCACACGCGGACTGCAGTGAAAGGTTTGGCTTTTCAGTGTCGCGCTGCTGCTTTTCTAGCGGCTAATCATGTGGAGAAACTATGCTGACAGACAGACAGAGGCAGAAGGACTCAGTTGTGTGCGCGGATTGACTGTGTTCGCACGCACCGTCAGTTGCAGCCAGAACAATCTACATGGCTTTGGACTGCAGCATGAGCGGGTTCTCTTTCATCAAGGCTATTTCAGGCTGTGTATTCCTGACATGTCTGTAATCTGGAGAGCACTGTCGCCACCTAAGGGTTCTGTAAAATAGGTTATAGACCTCCAATAGCTACTATAGTTGTACAGGAGCTGCGGAAGGCTTTGATCGACGTCCCACCGTCAAAAAACGCATTGGACGTCGAAGGACGTCCGTCGCACTCTACGTCACTATTTAATTGGACGTCGAAGGACGTCCATGGCATTCAATGAGTTAACAATGTTTTCTATTGTTATGTCATCATTTATTTTTCATGTACCTTTTCCCCCACTCTTCTCAACTGAGCATGCAGACAATTAAAATAAGGGTGCATGCAATGCATGCTTATGCACCCCTGTAAAACCGGGCCTGCATCGAACTCATCAGTTTTAAACTCTTACCTTGGCTCAGCAGAGGGCGGTCCATCTTTGAAGGCAAGAGGTACATCTATAGACCAGTCACTCTTCATAGACACACAGCTGGGCTCAGGAGAGTCTGCTCTCTCCTGCTGGATCCTGATAGATATAGGATTGACAAAAGAAGAGCAGTTTGAACTTCAAGAAAATCTGCATTTTGACGAGAAAGTCACCAGCTCAAATTCCATAAGCAGATCTGTGAGGAGAGTGAATGAGTAACATTCTCTGCTGTTGCTACAAAACTTTCTCTACATGAAAAAGGATACAAAACAAGAGAAGTGTTATGTATTATTGTTAAAATCTTGGTCATCTTCAAAGGGAATTTGTTCATTAAAAGGATTTGTTACTTTTAACATTAAATAGTAACATTTTGTTGACTTTGTTTCAGAAGAAGGTTGTCTTTTAAAATAAATAAGTGCATTCATAGACTGGATTTCTTACTGGGCTTCTTACTTATTTTCAGGAGAGCTAGATAACAAACTAACAAACTAATAGTTTTAAACGCTTACCTTGGCTCAGCAGAGGGCTGTCCATCTTTGAAGTTAAGAGGTGAACCCATAGACTGGTCACTCTTCATACAGCTGGGCTCAGGGGAGTCTGCTCTCTCCTGCTGGATCCTGATAGAAACATTAGAACACAGTCGATATATCTCTGTCTTTATGAACACAATAATGCTAACATACTGAAATAACAATAACTTACATATTTTCAGAAGGATGTTTATCTTTAAAGTATGGAGGATAATCCATAGACTGGTCACTCTTCATAGACACACAGCTGGGTACAGGGGAGTCTGCTCTCTCCTGCTGGATCCTGATAGAAACATTAGAACACAGTGAAGATAACTGCTGAGCTGTAATGATGTCACTGCTGAGGTGTAATGATGTCACTGCTGAGCTGTAATGATGTCACTGCTGAGCTGTAATGATGTCACTACTGTTACGAACGTGTGAGATTGCTAGATGGTATGATAGTTAGAAATATTACACAATTGGCTCGCAATCTCTTAGCGGACGTGTATTTTAGTGTGATCAGAAATTATATCAGCTATGTAGTCATACAGCTAATTCCCTCACCAGCAATACACAAGCAAGGAAGAAGAAAGAAGCAAGAAATAGGCATTTGGTTTCCTTATATTATGAATGAAAGATTGGCGGCCTACCAGATGGTCCGAAACAACGGTATGGCGTGTGGATGCCTCCTGTCGGACCTCTGGGCCAGCACCGGCGTTGTGTCACTCCGAACACGGCCAGCCCGCTCGGCCTGGAACTGTTCAGTGTGAGGAGGCTGGTTGAATGGAGAAGGTCCTCCTTCGGGTCTCCGTCGGTCTTCTGCACAACGTCCCCTGAAGTCCTCAGAACTCTCCAATGACTACGGCAGTTGGTCTCCGAGTAACTGGCTGGGCGTAGTGAAGCGCCCACTCCCATCTATCGGAGCTCTCCTGCTCAATGTCAGGTTGGTACCTGGAAGTAACCAGTGTAGCCTGGCTCTCCCCTTTCACCTCACCTCACAGGTGTTCTGCAGCTTCTGCTGGTCTCACAGGTATATGCCACCTGTAGCATCTGCTTGTCCTTGGCTAGACGCCATCTTTATTGTCTCTGTAATGCACAGCACCTGTGCCACTCTCCAGGGCATGACATCATCTTCTTGAAGTCCCAAGGAGAGTTAAAGGGACAAATACATAATCCCCAATACATTCCATACAGCCGCCACTCATAATATATATGAAACCAAATGCCCTCACCAATAGGAAAGTAAAGAAAGTGAAGAGGAAGTAAAAGAAAGGGGACGTACGTAACACTACTGAGCTGTGAGATGGAGAACATGGACAGTTAGAGATCGTCATCTTACCTCTTAGCTTTGGTCCGGCTGTCATGTTCTCCAGACAGAGGGAGCTCCTCCTCTCTCTCCTCACACTGACTCATAGTGGAGCCAACACCTTGACACAAACACACCAACATGCTGTTAGCTGGACTCAGTCATGACTACAAGCTTTTCTTACAGGATAAATCACTTCTGCTGTGGGGAGGGATCACTCCTGACTGTGAAATGACAAATATACAAAGAACTTTCTGCTCTGGCTTTAAAATGTCTTAAAGGAACAAACCAACATTTTGGGAGATTTGTCTATTTCTCTTCTTCCCCATAGTAAGACGAGAAGATAGATGCCTTTCCCAAAATGTTGTGTGTTCCTTTAAAACATTTTAATCTTTATAAAAATGTTTTACCTTGGAAGATGTTCACCTGGTGAATTCAAAGCATCCTGATGAAGTCACAGAGACCTTCTGCCTTCAGCTGTAGAGAGAGAGACACAGAGAAGATGCTGTTTATTCTCCTTTGTCAGTTCTCAGATTAACAGTTCATACGTCAATATTCCTAATTCAAGATAGAGGAAAAGTGTTTTACAGAAGCACCATAACTTCCAAAAATCTTTAAAAAAATCTCTCTTAACTTTAAGTTACCCGGACAGTCACACTGTCTGTTGACAAAATGTACTATTTGAAGTTGCTTTGGATAAAAGTGTCTGCTAAATGACGTAATGTAATATGTAAATGAAAGTATTCAGAATAGGTTACTTTACTTCACTTGAGTATTCTAATGGAATACGTTACAAAATACATTTTAGGGCATGTATTCAGTATTCTGTAGTGGAATACATTTTAAAAGTAACCCTCCCAACATCGGCCACGGCTCTCTCTCTTTCTTTCTTTTTTTGTCTTGGGAGCGGAGAGTACCATGAGTTCTACTGTTTGTCCACTAGATGGAGACATTAATCACATCATCTACAGTGAACTAAACAGCAGACCCTCTCTGCAACATTACAGATGTAATGCATGGATGAGCCATATATAGAGTATGGCTTTTATTTACAATTCAATGACAGAGTGAGAATGAGAGTGTGGATCTAAAATCTGTCTGACGTCACAGTCTGCAATATCAAAAAGGTTTCTGACTGAGGTGCAACATGTGACACGAAGTTAACTCTTCCATTTTACTAACAAGAGATGTTACTGTCCTGTGATTACATTATTTTACTTTGCACTTTATTTTGTCATTTATTGTATTTGAACATATTGCTTCATGGTGTTGGTTGTAATAATAACATCCTTGCTTTCTCATTTCTTAGGCCTAAGCTAGTTGAAAACAGGAAGTAAAACCTGGTTAAGAAAGTAAATATATTGCATTAAAATATAGTTTCCACAATATTGTTGATGAAGCATATTTAATGTTGAACTTGTGTTTTTGAGAAATAGTAAAGACATCATCTCAACCTAAATAGGGCAGGTGCAGAGCTAGGAGGTAAAAACTGTAAAGAAATTTGAGTGTTTTATTCCCACCGGTGGTAACGTTTCAGGGCAACACCCTGCCCTTCCTTAGACAAAATGACATTACACAGACGCCATCTTAAGTACCCACATGATGCAGTCAGATGATGCAGTCAAGTGGGTCAGCTCGCTCATGTGACAGGAAAGGATTAGAATTTAAAAGTTTCATACAAAGACAAATACATATAGTGAAACCAAAATAACCATCACAAGTGAAGTTAACACTGTTAGTGGTAACAAAGCCGTACTTACAAAATCATGTGGACAGAGCTAAGTCTGTAACCACAAAAACACACATCCCCACATAAAGTGGGCCTGTATGCATAGACATATACTAATATTGCCCAGAATGACAGTAGTGCAGTAATAGAATATACAGAGCAATAAACATAGCAGATCAACAGAGCCACTCACAAATGCATTGAGCTGCTGATTTAAGTGAGTTCCAAAGTGGTACAATGTCCTGAGGAATATATCTGTATAATGTCATAAAGTATGGGGACGCTAGAGAAGCGCCTCTATCACCACAGAGAACAGGATCACATGTGCCTTTCAGTACTCACCACTGGCTAAAGACATGTCTGCTGTGATGAACAAATACTGGCATTATCTCCACAGACCTCCACAGCTCTCAGGGGACACTTGGACCACCCACCTCGGATCATCTATAAACGACACCCCACCCTCAGGAACATGCTGGTGAGGGCTGACTGCCCACCCAACCCCCCACCCACTCCTCTCACTTTCCTCCCACCTGTTGAACCAGGGAACTACAAGTGTGGTAACTGCCAACAGTGCAACTTCACTAGAAAGACCAATACATTCTATAACCCACACACAGGCAAAGCCCACACCATCAAGTGCATCATTTCATGTAAAACCATGCAGTAATGTGATCTACATGCTCAAATGCCCCTGCGGTCTTGTGTACATGTACATAGGTAAAACCTCTAGGCCTCTGAAGAACAGAATTTCAGAACATAGAAGCAATATCAGAAGCCATGATCCCAAGAGCCCTGTGGCCAACCACTTCAATCATATGCACCATACCGTTGCCTCTCTCAGCTGCTGGGGATGAGCCGTACCGTAGTGTAATTCCCATTTACGCCATTGGTCAACAAAATGCAGCCTGCAGGGAAGGTGGAGATGCAATTCCACCTTGCCCATATCCAGAGATGGGCAAAAATACATCAAAAAGTATTTTGATACAAATTACAAATACTTGCTCAAAAATATATCAAAATGCAAATACAAAATACTGGTCTGAAAAATGTATTTGAAATATAAATACATATTTTGTATTTTGAAAATACATAAAAATAAATTTTTATAAAAACTGATAAAGAGCTGCAACGATTAGTAAATTCATCGATTCATTGCCAAACATTAAATTGCCTATTTTGATAACCTATTAATCATGTGGAGTCATTTCTTTGAGGAGAAATGTCCTAATTCTCTGATTCCAGCTTCTCAAATGTGAAATGTTCTGTTTCTTTAGATGGTAAATCGTCTCTTTAGTCCTCTGTGACAGTATTGTCCTTTATGTACTCTCTAACACAGTTCATCCATTTCAGTTTTTGGCCGCGCCATGGCGGCCTGTCATCTCCACTCGTCCACACAATTTGTGTGCCCATCCTGTTTGGTCGTCCCACTGGTCACCGCTGTACGGCGCTGTACTCCGCTTTCAAAAAGACATAGGGTGGAGGAGTGACTATTCTGTGAAAACCGTCTATGAGCGTTTTACAGCAGAGCCATTCTGCTCTGCAGCCGTTAAGGGTTAATATGTCACTTTTATAAGTTTAGAAAAAAAATTAGATGGTCAAAGTAACCATTTAGATTACCCTTGTGTGCTCAGTTTAGCAAAAATAACCGCTATTTATTTTTGCTGGGATAACGTAATGCATTATGGGTAGTCGGCTACTGTGGCTAATGGTAGCGGCTAACGTTAGTTACTTTATGGCAGTAAAATGCCACTGAATGACCAAATTGATTGGTAACACTTTATAATAAAGTTCAGTAGTAAGTCATTTATAAGCTATTAGTTAGTGATGAACTAATCATTTCCAAAACATGAATATACATTTGTAGATGATTAATACACGTTATGTAAACATATCACAAATGTGTTGTAAGTCATCTATAAACTTTTAGTAAATCATGAAATTATCATACATAAATCATTAGTAAATGATTAATAAGTGATTCGTCAATATATTATGGATCAAGTCATTCAAAGTTTTTTTTGTTATTCCAACAATGTCTCTTTGTTAATAATGAACAAATGATGAGCAAATCATTAGTAAATTATGTATAGTCGATACATAATGAATTACTTGTAAGTCATTCAGTTTTTATATTTCAACTATCTGTTCTATCAGTATCTATTTCGTCACTATACACATTTTGTTAATCATGAACAATTGATGAACAAATCATTACTCTATAATCTGTATATAATGTGTATCATTACTTGCAAGGTATAGCCTGTTAAAAGCCTCAAAACAATTATGATCAGTGTTACTATACCATAACCACCAGCTATGACCTGTTAGTGAAGCTCCTCCCCAGGCCGACAGAAGCAGTCAGCACTTAGAAGCACTGCAGCACAAACTATACAAAGTCTTCCCCAACTGTAATAAATGATGTGTAAATCATTTACAAGTCACTTATAAAGCTTTCTGTATCCCCTGATCTAAAGTGTAAACAATTCATCACACATTAAATGTGTTGTGTAGTGAAAATCATCTAGTAACGTGCATTAAATATTGAATATTTAATGTACAGATCTCTCCTCTCCAGAGGTCACAGGAATGACCTCTGGCTGCACCCTGCATCTGGGGGGAGCCAAAAAGGGCCCAAGGTGCCAGCCTGTCTGGAAATACCAAAGGAGTGATTTCTAACTGCTGACAGTGTGTTTCGTCAATGTCCGTTCTGTCCGGTTGGCGGAGATTTAGTTCACAGGTCACACGGACGGGACCCCGGACAGGACTCTTGAAGCAAAACAGTCATGCCCAGGCACTGAGTCTGGAAGCAAACAGTTTAGGAACTTGTGTACCGTACGTGCAACTCATGGAGTGTTTGGTATCAATATTCTCCGAATCGCAACCCACATTGATCTATATAAATCATGGGTATGTTTAATAATGCTTTGTAAATGTACAACACGGTCCCATCTTCCTCCTTAAACCAAAGGTCATCGAATGGAAGTGGGGGGTCAAAGGCTATAAACCACTTCACATTCCTTTTTTAAGAAGAGCCAGTAGACATTCACTGTCGTGGTCTTTTTGTGTGTGGCCAAAATGGAATTAACAAACCTCATGATTCTATACTTTGTCAAGTTAATTAGTATTACATACTTCTTGAGTAGGAATGTATAGTGTGTTAATATGTGTGTGACAATCATTTAATTAGTTACCGTAGATCTAACAGTGTTGACATGTTATCGAATCTAGGGTAACTCTTTTTAATTCACCCAAGATAAGTGATTTGATTAACCCGTGGTTTCATTAGATATGTTTGTGTTACGTACACGTATACAAGATTTGGTAAAGATATGTGTTCCAGAAATAGTTTTGGTTTATTCCTTAACTCATTCAGGGCCAAAGACGTCTTTGACGTGTTATCAGGAATAGCCCAGAGGGCCAATGACGTGTTTGACGTGTTTTTGTTTTTATTCGTGCAGCGCATAGTTAAAACACTTCCCCAGCCTGTCACATGGTATCAGGTCCCTAGCATCTAAGACAACACGTGAACAAACACATACCGCAGCTGTTGTTTTGAAATTGAGCAAGAGGAAAAGCAGAAAACGGGTAACGCTTCCTTGTGCAGACAGGAGAAACGCCATTGAAACCCCCCTCGGCGCGCTGCACGAGCTGGAGTCGCCTTCCTCTGTGCCAGCCGGGAGAAAACGGGAGAAAGTAATCAAGAGATGTGTTTGATCATCGGAGGAATGAGGAAATGATCGATCAGTTTGCGAGGGCGGTGAGGAAGTGTTGAATAGCCGAGGGGAAAACGGGATATGACAGGGAGACATGGACGAGGACAAAACAAAATAAACACACAAACAGCTAACAAGGCAGAAGCGCAGTCACAGCAGCCCGCTGTCCGTTCTCAAGAGCTATTCAGTTTGTTTCATGAAATCGCTGGGCTGCGTGCCCTCCAGTGTTGCTCCTGGCCAATCAGCGCCACGGGGCGTGGTTATTGCTTATCCTATGTGGGGTTAGAAATCTAAAAGGGGGATTGTGTGTGTGTGTGTGTGTGTGTGTGTGTGTGTCTGTCTGTCTGTCTGTCTGTCTGTCTGTCGGTGTGTCTGTCTGTCTGTCTGTCTGTCTGTCTGTCTGTCTGTCTGTCTGTCTGTCTGTGTGTCTGTCTGCACACTCACTCACACCGAGTAAACTGTATTGTTGAATGTAAAAAATAAGCACTTCATGTGTATATATATATATATATATATTTTTTTTGTCATTTGTGTCCTAACGAATAATATTTACATGTCTGATGTCAATACAGTTCAAAATAAAAGAATTGAGAGTGAGTTCTGCCTGAGATTGTGCCCTTTTACAAAAATTGCCTTTTCTCCTGTTTATTTTCTCAGGGAGACCTTTTGGGTGAAAAGAGGGTGTATATAAATGGCTATAAGTAGAGTACAGAACATGCTAAAAGCTCACTTTTTTTTTCCTGGTGAACCCAGAGACGTACATCTTCATTTTGAGGTATTGCAAATCACTCTGGTGCTAATAGATAATTTACTGTGGGTCTTGAAAGATGACCAACAATTATGAAAATCTTTGGCCTGTGCTAAATATTGGCAGTCCTAAACTGGCCCTGAATGAGTTAAATATAAAGATACACCACACATGTTTGATTTCAAAATAATCAGAATAATGTGTGTGATGTAATTCTGAAAGTGTCATGGCCATGAAGTCATTTGATGAGATGTTTTAAGCATGTGATAAGTTTTAAGGGAAAGAGGTAGATGTTTTTCTCGCTGCTGGTCCCTGGATAAACAGTCATAAATCTGTCTTGGGCCATCCAGTGTAACAAGATGTCTATATCTGCTATCTATCTAGTCTATTTACCTTTTCCATCTATATTTTGTTTTTCTCACACCAAGAGTGATGTCAAGAAATATAAATAAGCTTGTGAAAGAAGTACATAGTTTAGTTGAGTTCTAGAACTATACTAAACCCTTATCTGAATGCAATAAAAGGCAAGGCCATGTTGCAAGGGGCGTTCCCTTGCAAAAACTGTGGCTGGCTGCTCTCTAACAGATTTGGGCAGACGAAAGAAGAACTTTGAAACAACAAGGACTTTTTAGAACTCAAGAATTCAAGATGTAGTCCTTACTTTTAGGCCTCAAAAGATGCCATGCTTTTGAAGGCGATGATATGACTACCACCCAGTCAAGAGGCGTGATAGTCTGGCCAATTTTGTATGCAGTCAGTCACTTGACAGCAGAGCAACAGAACACTGATGGACATTAAGCGTCTGATTTGAGGAGCTTTTGGGCTTGATAACCAACCAACTGATATGATTTTTGGATCCCTTGGCCCTGACGGAGGAAAGCCGTGTCAGGTCCCATGACCATGAGACCGCTTCCCGAGAACAGGCATGTGGAAAACCAAGCTCCATTCAAACAGTATTGATTCGACAAACGGAAGCAAGCGATAGTCTGGAGCTCACCGAACTAAATATAGTGAGATTAGATACCTTTTGTTGCTTTATTTTTTGATAGGTGAAGCTTAAATCAATTTTGATTATCCTTTTATTTAATCGCCACTACCAGAGGCGATCCCCCTTTCTCAACGGGATGAGATAAAGACAATTGAAGCAACAACCAGCCGGCCTCTGGGACCCCTCGCCTGCCCGTCCAAGAGCAGACACGCTGCCCGTCGTCGCCATGACAACCCAGGCCGCACCAGGCCAGAGAGAGGAGTCAGCCGGCTTGTTCAGCCTCCCCACATCAGGCAAAGTGACCACACGTCTTTCTGCTTATTTTGAGAGTGCTGTGAAGATATGGGCCCCTATTCTCCCACAGGCCTTCGGCACTAAAACGTGCCTTAAACGCAAAAAAACGTGCCTTGCGCCTGTTTTGGGACGATATCAATATGGCTTTACGCTGCCAAATGCGCTTTAGGCCGAATGGGCGTGGCGCAGTCCCAGAATGGGCCAAAGTGGGCGTGTCGGCGCTAAATACCGGCCTACTGATATCTTCCGACCTGGCGTAAATAGCGCCTTGCGCTTTTGAAAAGCAGGCCTATTCAGTGCAGCCAGTTGCGCGGAGCGCTCCCCTCTGGCTCTCTCCCTCCCCTCTGGCTCTCTCCTCTGTCACCCTTCTCTGTGTCACTCTCTCCCTCTCTCCTCAGTCTGACAGGCACAATACGACTGTCTCTCTCTGACTCCCTCGCTCAGACAGACACAACACACGTCCTATAGGAAATAGCAGTGGTAAGTTCACTGCCTGTGAATGTCCCAGCATGCAATTGGGTACTCCATTTCGCTACTAAATAGCAACCAAATGAGGCGAAATAGATATAAAAGGTCGATCTAAAATAATGTGTAATGGTAACACAGCCTGCAATTGTAGAACATTTCAATATTGGACCAAATAAAACATCGAAATTAAAACACCACCCTAAGTGAAACATATATGTCCTCCTGGGCCTATATATATCCCTTGTCGATTTAACGTGATTTAGATAAGTGTTAGCGGAACGCGCTTCGGAACGCCGCTCCAATAACTTCTCCCTACTTCACATTTAGTTTTACAATAAAAACACATTTATGCAATGACTTTACATAATGTAGGGTATATTTATGTGCATCATTCTACCTGCAGCAGGGGAGAGAAAACGATATCGTTCTGGACAAACTTTCACCAATATAAAATTAATCTCATCATATAGGGATAGGCTATATTTTTCTAGCTGATGCCTTTAGAACATTCTTTTCACTTTGATCTTGCTATAGTGTAGCGTATTTACATGCTTGCAGTATTTAAACTGCAGTTAGATTGGTTTGAGAAGCATAATAATATGGAATAATAGCCTATAATGGAGACAGACAGACTGGATGAAGGGAGGGGGAGGGGGGGCAGAGCGCTTGGCTTTCGTCAGGTTTTGCGGGACCACTGGAATTGGAGCTAAAAAGGCAAGCGTGCGATTCGTTTATTGCACTTATCCAATGAGCATGATGGTGCATAATTTTACGCTTAAAAGGCGTGGTTGTAATGCTTTAGGCTGCGTGTAGCGCCAGCACGACGATATCAAGTGCGCTGGTCCACGCCCACTGATTTGCGCTGCGCCAGGCGCTCGGCCTAGAAACAGCGCCGATGCAACGATAGGGGCCATAGGGCCCTATTCTCCCACAGGCCTTCGGCGCTAAAACAGGCCTTAAACGCAAAAAACCGTGCCTTGCGCCTGCTTCGGGAAGATATCAACATGGCTTTACGCTGCCAAATGCGCTTTAGGCCGAATGGGCGTGGCGCAGTCCCAGAATGGGCCAGAGTGGGCGTGTCGGCCTTAAATGCGGGCGTACTGATATCTTCCCACCTGGCGTAAATTTAGCGCTTTGCACTTTTGAAAAGCAGGCCTATTCAGTGCGCCAGTTGCGGGGAGCGCTCCCCTCTGGCTCTTTCCCTCCCCTCTGGCTCTCTTCTCTGTCACCCTTCTCTGTGTCACTCTCTCCCTCTCTCCTCAGTCTGACAGGCACAATACACTGTCTCTCTCTGACTCCCTCGCTCAGACAGACACAACACACGTCCTATAGGAAATAGCAGTTGTAAGTTCACTGCCTGTGAATGTCCCAGCATGCAATTGGGTACTCCATTTCGCTACTAAATAGCAACCAAATGAGGCGAAATAGATATAAAAGGTTGATCTAAAATAATGTGTAATGGTAACACAGCCTGCAATTGTAGAACATTTCAATATTGGACCAAATAAAACATCGAAATTAAAACACCACCCTAAGTGAAACATATATGTCCTCCTGGGCCTATATATATCTCTTGTCGATTTAATGTGATTTAGATAAGTGTCAGCAGAACGCGCTTCGGAACGCGCTTCTACTGTCATGTGCTATACTGTGATGTCCGGTCCAATAACTTGGCCCTACTTCACATTTAGTTTTACAATAAAAACACATTTATGCAATGACTTTACATAATGTAGGGTATATTTATGTGCATCATCTCTCCTGCAGCAGGCGAGAGAAAATTATATCTTTCTGGACAAACTTTCACCAATCTAATAGGCTATATTTTTCTAGCTGATGCATAGGGATGCACCGATATGAAAATTTTGGCCGATGCCGATAACCGATATTAACATTGCTGTTATGGCCGATAACTGATATTTACTGATGTCGATATGATCTGTATAAAACCACATTTTTATGATCATCACATTTTGTACATACTGAAAAACACATGTTAACACTGAATTTGAAAAGGTTATGCATTTCTTTATTTGCAAAGCCTTTGGAAAAGCCCATAAATCATAGATTTACTGCATTATTTCATATCAATGTGAAGAATTTGGCTGATAATGATAACCGATATTAACATTGCAACATCTGACCGATACCGATATGACCGATATGTTAAAAAATGACTAACATCGGCCGATACCGATATGATTGCCGATATATCGTGCATCCCTACTGATGCATTTAGAACATTCTTTTCACTTTGATCTTGCTATAGTGTAGGGTATTTACATGCTTGCAGTATTTAAACTGCAGTTAGATTGGTTTGAGAAGCATAATAATATGGAATAATAGCCTATAATGGAGACAGACAGACTGGATGAAGGGAGGGGGGGGGGGGGGGGGGGCGCTTGGGTTTTGTCTGGTTTTGCTGGACCACTGGAATTGGAGCTAAAAAGGCAAGCGTGCGATTCGTTTATTGCACTTATCCAATGAACTGACGGTGCATAATTTTACGCTTAAAAGGCGTGGTTGTAATGCATTAGGCTGAGTGGAGCGCCAGCACCAAGATATCAAGTGCGCTGGTCCACGCCCACTGATCAGCGCTGCGCCAGGCGCTCGGCCTAGAAACTACGCCGATGCAACGATAGGGGCCATAGAGTAACTTAGAATACTCACCTATTGAATTAGAATATGTATTTAATTAGGTTAGGTTTAAACTAAGCTTTCTAGAGAATCCTTTTGACCTGCTGGTACCTTTTATCAGCAGCTATATTATTCACTTCCTTTCACTTTTCTCCTCTTTTCCTACCTCTCAATCGAACCAGGTGTTATGCATAATACTGTGATTTTACTATTTTGTGGATTAAATAAACGCATTATGTTTTGAAGTTAAACACGTGTTCAGTGCTTGTTATAATAATATCAGTCGATTAAAGATCTCCTTCCTTAGAACTGATTCTGATTTCACTGTGACCTACGGCAGTGGTAATATAAAATTTACTTATCAACGTGGTGGTGCCCTGAGGTTTTTGATATCAACTTATTGAATCAATAGGGATATCAAAATCCATATTTCTATCTAAATTCCTTACAGTTGCATCATTTGTAGATAACTGTGAGCCTGTTATAATTCAAAATCCTTTCTACCAACATAACTACCCTGTTATCTCTACTGTACTGTATAGCTATAGTGACATCATCTAGCAGTGACCTAGTTGGCGAAAAGGTGTAATGTGATCATATGAGTACATAAGTCATGATCAAATGTTTCATGTCCTCATGTCCTCACACAAGTCATCTTTGCTTACTTTTATTGCAGAATGTGAATCTATCTAATCACTCCTAGTCTACCACTGAGATCTCTAACCAATCATGGTCAACTGTTCTGGGGGATTTCTTCAGCTGAATCAGCGTCTGGGTATGCTTCCTGTTTTTACAAACTTTTGCTGAGGCTGTTGCCTTCAGTTCTCCCTGGGGTTGCTATAGGGGAAGTCTCACTTTTGAAATGATAGTCGAAAGTCGCAGAGAATGTTTGTTGTGATCATAGTTTCACTTTTATCTCTCTAGCTACAATACAGTGATGGAACTCTGATTTTGGTTTGAGAGACAAAATATCATCGAAGGGGCCCTGAGGTGGAGTAAATTAGGGGCCCTTGATATGAAAAAGGTTGAGAATCACTGGCATAGGGGACCTAAATATATATATCTCTCTCTCTCTAAATAATGACATATAGGCCTAAATTAAGTAGGATGTTATGAAAGAATAGATTACAAAACACTAATGGCTCATTTCCACCACATTTTACTGCCCTGCACAGCTCGTCACCAGTCGGCTCTACTCGTTTCGGCCCGATGGACGTTCTGCTTCGACCGCAGATCATCTGCCCCGCCGACTCCCGCCCACAGCTGGTCGTCATAGCGACCGCATATCTGTCCTTCGCTTATAGCCGAAGTAGGCGATAACATAACGTTACAATTAAATCCATCCACAGAACTTTTAAACTGTTTATGAAATACTGGTGCCTCTAAATGACCTACAGTGTACATGGGCAAATGTGACAATCGGCCAGGAGATGCATGCGCTGCGCTGCGCGGGGACGGCGTCTGGGTATGCTTCCTGTTTTTACAAACTTTTGCTGAGGCTGTTGCCTTCAGTTCTCCCTGGGGTTGCTATAGGGGAAGTCTCACTTTTGAAATGATAGTCGAAAGTCGCAGAGAATGTTTGTTGTGATCATAGTTTCACTTTTATCTCTCTAGCTACAATACAGTGATGGAACTCTGATTTTGGTTTGAGAGACAAAATATCATCGAAGGGGCCCTGAGGTGGAGTAAATTAGGGGCCCTTGATATGAAAAAGGTTGAGAATCACTGGCATAGGGGACCTAAATATATATATCTCTCTCTCTCTAAATAATGACATATAGGCCTAAATTAAGTAGCCTATGAATAAACAAACCTAAACATGTGTCCCTGTGTATTTCTGTGGTAATTTAATAGCAGACACAATTAGATTTTGATTTGATGCAAGTGGTATTTCAAAACCAGAGGAGATGCCTTCCCTTGTTATCTACCCGGTATTTGTGAAACAAAATCATTGAAGTGAAAGTTTTGTCACGAAACTATATTGTTGCATTTTTTATTGGGCATTTTTAAGTGGGTATACTCAAATCCTGGAGCTTTACTAGTGGGTATACTGCGTATACCTGCGTATCACGTAGACTACACCACTGACAATTGTTTTGAGGCTTTTATTATTATTATTGTTATTCTTTTATTTTCTTGTGTCAACCATTTTATGTGAAGCACTTTGAATTGCCTTTGTGTATGAAATGTGCTATACAAATAAACTTGACTTGACGACATCAACAAATTACTGTATATACATATACAGATCATTTACTAATGATTTGTTCATCATTTGTTCATGATTAACAAATGTGTAAAGTGACGAGATACTGGTAGACAGAACAGATGTTTAAAGACTGAATGACTTAGAAGTTATTTATAATGTATATGAACTAATTACTTATAAATCATTTACTAATGATTTGCTCATCATTTGTTCATGATTAACAATGTGTATAGAGATAATGGTTGGAATATAAAAACGTGAAACGTAAAAAAGTGATTCGTAATATATTGACTAATTACGATTTATGATCATTTCATGATTTACTAAAAGTGTATTGATGACTTACAACACATTTTTTAGATGTTTACATAACACTTATTAATCATCTACAAATGTTTTGTAAATTACTAGTTCATCATTACTTCATCATTAACTAATAGCTTATAAATGATTTACTACTAAACGTTATAAAGTGTTACCAATTGATTTAACTTTGAACCATTTCGAGTAACACTGTTTCCCCCAGTGTTGGTTAGTTGTTTATAACGTGACTATATTTATAACGTACTCCGGTTTCCGGTTTATAATTCGAGTATAACAAATGGAAGTGCTGAGGGGTTGTAGCTATTGCGCAACACACAGGTGAAACCCGAGAAAGTTGTGAGTGTTAGAGAAAGTTGTGCACTTGTACACCAAGGCAGCGCTGGCGTCCCACAGCTGCTGAGCTAATGTTGTTTTCAATCTGCTTAACTCATTGAGTGCCAGCCACTTTTGGAAAACGGATGCTCCCAGTGCCAGCCCTTTCAGAGCGTTTTCAGTGATTTCTCAAGACCCACAGAATATTGTGTGATATTACTATGTAAACACCGAACACGCCCAAAGAACGATGAGACTATCTTGTATCATCAGCAAAAAAAGTTTATTGATATCATTTTCCGTTCTTTAGTTATCAGCAGGAGAAGATAGGTTGGTTTCAGCAAAAACAGACGTTTCAAACTAGAAGCTGAGATAATGAGCCTTTTGTGAAATGAAGCATTTCAAGCACATCACTGACTCTGAAGCTAATATTTTCTGATGTAGTGACACCTCAAAAATAATTTCCTTCAATAAAACAGATGGCAAAATAATATTTTTTAGCTGCAACCAGCAGCGCTGGCCCCTGCGTGCGCAGACCCTACACCTTCTTGCTGGTCTTGATTTACTGCTGGTGGGCATCAGATATTCTAGCTTGTGTTTGCCAATCTGTCCATCGAGCCTGCTGTCTGGGTCGGTGTTGTATGGTGCCGTGCGTGCCCCACCCCCCTCAACTGCAAACCCCTCCTCCGTGGGAGTGTCTCTGGTGGCTCTCTGCTCTGAATTTTCCGCTGCACGTTTCAAAGTGCGCTGGCTGCACCCAGCCTATTTTCACAGCGTTCCGCCGTTTTTGTCGCCGGCTCCCAGCGCTTCCAGCTGAGAATAATTTATCTTTTCAGAAAGACGCTGGTGTCGGCTGTCGGGTGCTCCTTTTCTGGCAACTAATCATGTGGAGGGGCTATCGCAACAGACAGAAAGGCTCAATTGTGGGAGCAGATTGGCTGCTGTTCACAGGCACAGCTAACGTTACAGCATGCATCGGTTTCCGTGTGCCCACGGCTTCTTCTCTGTTTTTTCCTCACCTTTCTCTAATCTGGAGAGCACTGTCGCCACCTAATGGGTCCGTAAAATAGCTTATACACCTTCAACATCCCCCATATTTTTACAGGAGATGCATCAGGCTTTGATCCACGTCCCACCGTCAAAAAACGCAATTGACGACTTTAGTCGTCATTGGCACTCTACGTTACTATTTGAATTGACGACTTTAGTCGTCATTGGCACTCAATGAGTTAATTGCATATTGCAGCCGGACCAGCATGTTAACTTGTTAGCTGGTAGCTATCAAGCTAGCTCCAGCTGCCGAGCTAATGTTGTTTTCAATCTGCTTAATTGCATATTGCGGGCGGACCGGCGTGCTTCCAGCATTTGCTCTCTGTCTGCTCCTTGTGTTTGAAGCGTAGCCACAACGATGATTATGATGCTGATAAGAATAAAATTAGATTAGGGATATATGATTCAGTTTCAGTTGTTCTAGCCTCATAGTCTCATAGCCTATATGGGCAACTGAAGTTTATTTATCCACCTTTTCTTTATATAACAGCACGATGTGAGAAAACTGCCTCAGAAATTAGTTTATCCACTCTTTTGACCAGTGACCACTACAGCACTGCTCCACAGAAAATAAAGAGCCGCATGCCGTTTAGAATTGACGAACGGGAGGTTCATTTAACACAAAAACTTCCTTTTTTTAGGCTACATTTTGCCCTCCAGATAACATCCAATTCCGCAATCATCCTATGAGAAACGTGCACGCTTTACCACACCGGCCATATGCTAGGTTTTGACCTAGCCTTGTTTCAACACTATTTCTCCCTCAGTCCAGCTGTTAATCGCCTTCTGTGAGGGCTTTTTGACTTACAGGCAGCATTTATACATGTTAACCTCACGTTTTGGAACGTTGACCCATGTTTAGCAGATATCACATCATAACAGTATATAAATAACTGAAATCCAGAAAAATAATAGTATAGGTACCCTTTAAACAACTTCACATCCATCACGTCAGTAAATTGTCACATATAGGCGCCTATCGTTGCATCGGCGCTGTTTCTAGGCCGAGCGCCTAGCGCAGCGCAAATCAGTGGGCGTGGACCAGCGCACTTGATATCGTCGTGCTGGCGCTACACGCAGCCTAAAGCATTACAACCACGCCTTTTAAGTGTAAAATTATGCACCGTCATGCTCATTGGATAAGTGCAATAAACGAATCGCACGCTTGCCTTTTTAGCTCCAATTCCAGTGGTCCCGCAAAACCTGACGAAAGCCAAGCGCTCTTCCCCCCCCCCCTCCCTTCATCCAGTCTGTCTGTCTCCATTATAGGCTATTATTCCATATTATTATGCTTCTCAAACCAATCTAACTGCAGTTTAAATACTGCAAGCATGTAAATATGCTACACTATAGCAAGATCAAAGTGAAAAGAATGTTCTAAAGGCATCAGCTAGAAAAATATAGCCTATCCCTATGATGAGATTAATTTTATATTGGTGAAAGTTTGTCCAGAACGATATCGTTTTCTCTCCCCTGCTGCAGGTAGAATGATGCACATAAATATACCCTACATTATGTAAAGTCATTGCATAAATGTGTTTTTATTGTAAAACTAAATGTGAAGTAGGGCCAAGTTATTGGAGCGGACATCACAGTATAGCACATGACAGTAGAAGCGCGTTCCGAAGCGCGTTCCGCTAACACTTATCTAAATCACATTAAATCGATAAGAGATATATATAGGCCCAGGAGGACATATATGTTTCACTTAGGGTGGTGTTTTAATTTCAATGTTTTATTTGGTCCAATATTGAAATGTTCTACAATTGCAGGCTGTGTTACCATTACACATTATTTTAGATCGACCTTTTATATCTATTTCGCCTCATTTGGTTGCTATTTAGTAGCAAAATGGAGTACCCAATTGCATGCTGGGACATTCACAGGCAGTGAACTTACAACTGCTATTTCGTATAGGATGTATGTTGTGTCTGTCTGAGCGAGGGAGTCAGAGAGAGACAGTCGTATTGTGCCTGTCAGACTGAGGAGAGAGGGAGAGAGTGACACAGAGAAGGGTGACAGAGGAGAGAGCCAGAGGGGAGGGAGAGAGCCAGAGGGGAGCGCTCCGCGCAACTGGCTGCACTGAATAGGCCTGCTTTTCAAAAGCGCAAGGCGCTAAATTTACGCCAGGTCGGAAGATATCAGTAGGCCGGTATTTAGCGCCGACACGCCCACTTTGGCCCATTCTGGGACTGCACCACGCCCATTCGGCCTAAAGCGCATTTGGCAGCGTAAAGCCATATTGATATCGTCCCAAAACAGGCGCAAGGCATGTTTTTTTGCGTTTAAGGCCCGTTTTAGCGCCGAAGGCCTGTGGGAGAATAGGGGCCATAGTCTTTATTTAACACACTGCGCACAGAAGCAATATACAGCAACAATTATTCCACCACAAAAGCTTACTTTTCAGGAATGTAACCATGAAGTGATGGCACTGAGGGGAACTTGCTATGGAAACGGGAAGGTTGTCAGCTTTGTAGCAGTGTTTATTTATTCACGCATTTTGTAGAGCTGAGCTGTGCAATTTCTTTTTTTATGTATATATAGCCAACACAGTCTCACAGAAAATTGTATAATACCAACGTTTTGGACCAACGTTGCTATTTTACAATTTCGGCTCGAAAATTGTAAAATAGTAACGTTCTGAGATTTTAGGGTTAGGATTAGAGTAGGGGGAGGGGTTAGAAACAGAAAATCTCCGTAAACCACGCCCAAACCACGCCCACCGCTGTAGACACATATGTTACCATTTTACAATTTCTGAGCCGAAATTGTAAAATTTTACAATTTCTTTGGAGATCGGGTTGGTAACGGCACAGGCAAGGCCGGTATCGAACCCGGGTCTGTCATTTAGAAGCGCAACGCGTTAACCATCAGACCAAAGGGAAAATCCTCTTGGCCAAGGACCAACGTGCTCGCTTTATACATCGAGACACCGGATTGCTACAGTATATTAGTTGTGTTGCTCTGATAGGATACACTGGTTTGCAGTAAGCAGTTTCACTTGCAGATAGGCCAGTGCTTGATTGAACCATCTTCACATGGTGACTATGACTATGACTAAAAAGAGAGAATCCCACCGCGCTTCAGCTGTAGAGACAGGCAGGTCCAGTGTATCACAGGAGGGACGCAAATGAAGACACACTGACGTCGAAACGTTGTCTTTTTACTCTGCACCTTAAATAAAAGGCATTCTATGGCCCGAGTTGCTCCAGACTTCTTCCTTTTATGACTATGACTATTTTGCCTAGTATTAGGCAAAATAGTCATAGTCAATAGTCATCAAATAATCACCTTCGTCTTTTGATTCTTTTGTAAAGACGAACTGATAAAAAAATATGATTTAAATCCAGACAGTGTATCATTTTGATCTCACAATTCACCAGCCTTTTTCACTTAACACTGCTCTTTTGACAGCTCTTTTGTTGAACCAAAATATTCACTTCGCTAACTAAATTTGTTTTGGAAACAATTTTTCCCACTAATATAATTTCCACCTTCTCAAGTCTCACCTATTGTGCACTGGAGAGACAAACCAGTCAGATTGAGCTGCTGAGTGATGTTGAGGGTGAAAAGCCCGTGCCAGCTGAGGTTTCACTTCAGTTCTAGTTGTTTTTCAGTATCAACATGTTGTGGTCATTTCCCCTGGTTCACTTCCATGTTTCCATCCAAGTTTCCACCTGACGTGCAAGCCACAAGCCGCCCGCAACCTCCCCCCCACAGAAATACGTATTTTAAATACATGTATTTAAAATACTGCCCATCTGCCCATATCCAGTGCTGCCTTTACAACACACGCAAAGTGGAGGATTAAAAATTAGGGATGGGGCCGATCCGATCCAATATCGGTATCGGGTGCCGATATTGACGTAATTCATGGATCGGATTTTGCCGTTCCACGTGCAATGTGCTGCCGATCCAGTTTTTACATGGCTCGCGCTCATGAGCCCAAACATGAGGCATGCCTCCTTTCCAGTCTCCAGAAATTCCATTCCACAGTTTGCACATCGCTAGCCTGGAGCAGCAGCCAGGCTGGTGTCATGCCGAGTTTTGCATCCCCACCTTCCGGGAGCATATTGTAATGATTTATACGGAAACTTAACTGTTTAAAAATGATATAATTGTCTGGGTAGACGTGATCTCCAAGCCAGGGGGTCTGTCCTGGCTCATGGAGACCGACTTTGATGCATTAGATCCGCATGGAGGTGACTTCCATGCTTGGGGCTCTCTTCTGGCTCATGGAAGCCGACTTTGGTGCTTAAAATCCAGGTACAGAGGACCTCGAGACCTGGGGATCTCTCCTGGCTTTATGGAGGGGGGTGCAAATCTCGGCAGTTTGTACCTGCCGAGATTTGCATCGCTGTTTTTAAGTTAAAACAGTCCCAAAATATGGTGGCGGTGCAATTCTCGGCGGGGGTGCAAAACTTGGCATGACACCGGCCGCAGCACCCACTGTGGCTGGCTGTACCAGGGCTGTACACAGAGCTCAGCTGAGCCGACTCGGCTAACGTAATATGCCCGTGGCGTGGAGATATTAAATAGTAAATACACGGACAACTCACTACATACAGCCCTCGTGTTGACCGCCGGAAGCCCACTCCGCATCTCGGAGTCACTCCTTGAGTGTCTCCTTTCGGCTTGTGTTGTCTGTGTCTCTTTGGCTGCTGCTTTCGGACAACGCAACGGAGCGTCCACCCCTCGGAACGACAGCTTTGCAAACATTATACGTTGCTGTCTTGCTTTTTGGTGTTTCGAGATACATTCCAGAAGCAGAACAAACTTCCACCAGACAACACCAAGGCCAAAGGGATTACCGTGAAGCTGTCCGTGTTGCCCTGGCTGTTTTGCGTTTGCTCTCTCTCTCTCTCGCCCTCTCTGATGTCAGCATCAAATCATAGCAGTATTGTAACGTTAAAGCCGGTAGCCTCACATACATAGCGACACACTCATGGTTGTACTCATTTGCACAAAACATTTCAGTAAAAATAAAGACACACAAGACATATCTTGGCAAGTAAATGTAGGCTATATTTATTACTTTTCACAAATCAATTCAAATTGTTTTGGAAATATCTAATGACCCAATTGTTATTGTGGGATATTATGAACCAGGTACCTAACAACTGATGTTATGAAAGAATAGATTACAAAGCACTAATGGCTCATTTCCACCACATTTTACTGCCCTGCACAGCTCGTCACCAGTCGGCTCTACTCGTTTCGGCCCGATGGACGTTCTGCTTCGACCGCAGATCATCTGCCCCCGCCCACTCCCGCCCACAGCTGGTCGTCATAGCGACCGCATATCTGTCCTTCGCTTATAGCCGAAGTAGGCGATAACATAACGTTACAATTAAATCCATCCACAGAACTTTTAAACTGTTTATGAAATACTGGTGCCTCTAAATGACCTACAGTGTACATGGGCAAATGTGACAATCGGCCAGGAGATGCATGCGCTGCGCTGCGCGGGGACGGGAGAGGCGCTACAGACAGAGTGTGAAGCATGTACCCCGGCGGCCTCTCACCAGGCAAGACCGCGGCTTCACTTACCCCAGCCTGCGGCCTAGGGGAGCGCTGCACAGGAGCTTCCTGAGCAGCTGACTTTTTTCACACTCAAAACAATTGAAACCACTGCCAAAATTTTATTTCACCAGAGGCGAAGGCAGCAACACAAAAGACTGATGGAAATATACATAACAGAAGAGAAGGTAAGCCCACTAAACTGGTATGCAGCATTGCATTGACAGTCAGTAGATAGACAGAGTAAACACGATTCTGCCTGACCAATCAGTCGTCAACAATGTTTTCACGTGACCGTATGGTACCGGGTTGACAGAATAGAACCCTGACGAGGCAGGTACGAAAAGTAGCACGACTCGACCCCAATACAACCCGGGCTGGGACGGTTTTAACCGGTGGAATGAGACAATTTATCGAGTCGAGTGGAGCGGGATCGCGCTACTACCTGCGGTGGAAATGGGCCATAAGTAATAATGTATCTTAGTAGGAGCCAGCTACAGACTTTTTGCAAGTTGTATTTTTCTTTCATTTTTTCTTCAATTGGCCAAAGTTTTTGTCTGTAGCCTACTGTATAGTCAAGAAAAAATAGTGATGATATCGGAATAATATCGGTATCGGCAGATATCCAAATTCAGGTATCGGATGAATCGGATCGGAAGTGAAAAAAGTGGATCGTGCATCCCTACTAAAAATGCTGTCCATCATTTGGAGGGGCGATCAGTGCAGTAAGAATAATGACATGAACTACAGCATTTGTATACACTTGAGATGGTGTGTTGTAGGAGCATTCTGCATTGGCTTCAAGAGGAATCACAAGTAGCCCATTTAAATCCAAAATGCCCAATATCGCACATATAGAATACATACAGGTGATGTCAACAACCGTTTCTGCAGCATTTCTGCTCGCAGTGGCTGGGAACATATATGCGTTTTTTTTACATGATTTTTAGAAAATGCTTCAAAAGGCATAACAGTGATTCATGTTTGTGAAGACTATCCTGCTGAACCAAAATTTGCACTCCCATAAACTTTTGTTAACCACAGACCTTATTTGATGCATTTAAGTGAAATCCCCATTCTAAAACCCCATAGACTTTTCCACTGACAAACCAAAATGGCGGCGATTTCTGGTTAAGCCTACAAAACATATATCATCCCTGTGGTACTCTATTCTCCTCGTGCGGTTAGTGTCAAGTGTAAACTGAGGGAAAGCCTCTTTATTATTTTTTACTGTGGTCAGTTGTAAGTTTTAAAAGTACAAGTCCACAGATTTATCTTGATAATGTGCCCAAGTCACAGGTACGCCTGCCCACGCAGTTGATACAGGCCGCACGTCGTCATGGGCCGAATTTGCCCTTGTTAGTCTAGAAATAAAATAATGATAGGCGAAGTGCTAACAGTCTCACTAAAGAGTCAGTAGAGTAAAATTGTCGGTAGACTGCTGTTACAATACCTTTAGCTGGAGAGGATAATCTGCACCACACTGAACAAGAGAGAGAGAGAGAGAGATGGGAGAGAGAAAATAATCTGCGCCACACTGAAAAAGGAAATGATGAACCTTGAGGGTAGAGACACAGAGTGAGAGAGAAACAGAGAGAGAGAGAGAGAGAGCGAGAGAGAGAGAGAGAGAGAGAGAGAGAGAGAGAGGGAGGGAGGGAGAGAGAGAGAGAGAGAGAGAGAGAGAGAGAGAGAGCCAGACTGTTGGGAATCAGGAAGTATCTGTTCTGTCAGCTGGTCTGCTGTCAGTTTGAAATGTGACTGAGAGGGATTGCTAACATTTCATTGCTTTGACTAAACATGACATGGGTGAATTCAGGTATTATGGGACACTTTTTGACTTTAGGTATTATGGGACACTTTTTGACTTCAGGTTTTATTGATTGATTGATTGAAAAGTTTATTTCTATAGGGACAGATATATAAACATAGAGCATTCACATGAAACAGTCTTTGTTATATATCCTGACATTTATAGCCTAAGCTAGTTTGCAATGTTTGTCCCTAGATGTTATAAGGCAAGTATAAAAACAGGGTACAGAATACAGACTATAGAATACAGCTGTTAGGTTACACAAAATATAAAACATAAAACAAATATACATCTGTACAGTATTCAGGATATGTAGTAAATATGGGACACTTGAGGGTATATTTTCATGCATGATGATTGAAAATAAAAACTGTTTTTTCTGAGCCTTATACTTGTGAAACTACAGGTATAAGGCTCAGCAAAAAACGTTTTTCTTTATTATTATTATTATTATTATTATTATTATTATTAGCAACAACAAAAAAGACGCCGCTACAACAATTGGTTGGCAGTTGTTGGAGAATGTTTGATTGGTGCCATGGGCTAAAGGATTGAACATATCATGACACACCAAACAAACAACAGTGTTTGTGGTAGAATGTTTGATTGGTGTGCCATGGGCTTTACAGACATTGATAGAAACACCACTTATACAACAATGTGCAACAATGTGTTCTCTCCTCGCATGTCATCACATTTACATACAAGAAGACGATGATGGGAGTGAAAAATATAGGTTAAAATTGGTAATATTTTCTAATGCAACTTTGACCTCCTTTAGTTAAAGGAGCTAAATGTTAGCCTGCTAAACCGTACAGTCACGTGAACTCACATTCTTCTGTTTCGTTCTGTGTTTCCGTCTGCCTCCAACACTGGGTGGGCGTTTTCAGAAATTACAAAGTGCTCTAGCCAATCAGGGACCTGCCTCGTAGTTGATCTTAGGCTCGTTTGAGATGAGCAAGTTCTGCGCAGATTCGACCAGCACCTTGCTTGCCCCGTTGCATGATGGTTAGAAAAGTTATCCGACTTGCTCCACCTGCCCGACTGCGTGAGCTACGGGACTCTAGTAGTCTAGCAGCAAGTCCTCAAAAAAAGCTTTAGTTTTTGAGATACCCCTACCCGAGGTAGAACAAATGACAACAATGATTTTTCTTATCTTTAGGGTCTCCCATTAATGAAATTGATTCTTGTCAAATCTTATTTTGGGGAAAAAATGTTTTTTTGGCTGTTCTTTAGAACTACCCCAGTCCCTGAAAAAGAGCCAAATTATGTAATTCCGAATAGGGGAAAGGTGACAAAAAAGCCCATAACTTGAGAGAATGCTCACTCTTTTCCTCATCAGATTTGCTGAGGTATGAACCAGGTGGCTGCCCTACATCACCAAATAGTCAGAAAATTATTTACCTAAAAAGATCATGAATTATAGTCCTGTAAATATAGCTTTAGTTTAGGCGGAAATTGTACTTTCTGGTGATGGGAACATATGACTCCATCACTTTTCTCTCATTTATCAGAAAAAACAGAAATCCCTGAAAAATATACCATTACTGAATTGTCTAGGGCAGAGGTTCTCAAATGTTTTTCAGCCAAGGACCCCTTACAAGATAGAAAATATACCGGGGACCCCCTCATTCTGATTTGTGATTTTGGGCTAAGCTTAATTGTTTCCACGGTAACGTGCTTGACTTTTAATTTGATCGGTTTGTTATTAGAATGTAATCCATGAACCATTTTAGATTTAAAGCATAAACTATTTTCGTTGAACTATGAAGATTTTGCATTTTTTTTATTTTTTTTTTTATTATATACATTTACATTACGTCATTTAGCAGACGCTTTTGTTTTGTCCAAAGCGACTTACAATATCACAATTTGTCAACAGTACAGAAAACCACTATGCAACACAATCAATGACAGCTAGGATATTTTGATAGACTAGCACCATGTAGGAAGTAGTTTGAGAAGGAATAAGTAACATGTAGCATTTTATTTTTTAATATTTTTTTTTTTTTTTTTTTTTTTTTTACCTGAAAACTTTTCGCGGACCCCCTGGCAAAGTGCCACGGACCCCTGGGGGTCCGCGGACCCCCATTTGAGAACCACTGGTCTAGGGTGCTATTGAACACTAACCAGTAGTTCTATGGAGATATCTGGTACCGTTCTATTGCAAATGAGATTTCTTTAGACATAGGCCCAGGGCCGGATCTACCATATGGGCAACCTGGGCAGTCTAGTAGGAACGGGGGGTCCCCGCGCACCCGAAAGATATATTTTTCTAACATAGATTTTTGTACTCCTCAAGGTGTCTAATAAACAAATTTTGTTGTTACCCCGTTGAAATAGTGTCCCATTGACACTATTAGGTAGGTTATCTTTGCGGCGGCCATCTTTGCGGGCATATTGCGATGTCTGATGAAAATGGATAAGGGTCATAACTTTTGAACTAGACGTCATACAGAGACAAATGACACCACTTTTCTGTATGATTTTTGCATGAGGAATTGATTGAGAGGGTTGTTTTAATGATTTTAACAGATTTGGTATAGTAAAACTCAAAAACATTTGAAAAAAGTGTCTAATTTACTCTCAAAATCTTGCAAAAAAAATCTATCTACATATTAGTCCATGGGCCAGAAGGGTTGGGAATAATGCTCATATTGATTTTTGGCAAGGTATACATCTCTAGAGTTAGAAAATATGTGAGAGCATTGCACCAATGGTAGCTAAATCTGTGTTATCACTCGATTTATAACACCATGCAAAACATAATAGTTGCGGGACTTTTAGGGACATTTGAGGCTAAGTTCATGCAAATCAAGTCTAAAAGCACCAGATTTTGCCCAGAATTAGCCCAGGGCATGCTCTAACAATTGAGCCAGAGTGCCCGAGCCGGTGACCCCCGGGGTCACCATGGCGGCCAAATCCAATATGACCACTGTCCGAAAAAGATTTTGGCTATAACTTTTGAAAGAGATGAGCTAGAAATACAGACTTGGTGTCTATCTTATATTTTTTGACCATTAGAAAGGTGTTGGAATGCTTATCTTTACTAATGAAGATGTGTGTGGACCCCTAATCTGCATATTTCCAAGATGGCGGCTACCTGAACCATAACTGTTGATGCTTTTAGTAAACTCGGTGTCCATTTTATGGTTTTTGAGTTTTAGAAACACATTGTAATACTCAGATTTATGATTGAATCTATCTATAGCACTCTACTTTGCATAGTAAGTAGGCTACCAATATGGCCGCTAACCGATTTTCTTTTTACATACACTTTCACCCAGATTGAGTGTAGAGTTGTAAGAATAGGTTACCATCAAACTGGTGGAAACAAACAATCTACAGTATATATCTTACAGATTTTATTGAAACAATTAGACAAATAGAGGATAACCCATTCACATTGATACAGGTAATAGCCAGTCTGTGCATCAATGCTCTCCATAAATGTGAAATGCTATCAATACTGATCAAAGGTGTTTATAATTTGAACAAAATATTACAATATCAGAAACAAAAACAACAGAACAAAACATATATTGGTGCCTATATGTACAAGTGAGTAGTAGCCTACTTATGTCCATAGGTTGAATTGAGTTAGAAGTGCTCAGTCCTTTTGATTTACCAGGGGGACTGATTTTGCATAAAAGACTTCAGATGACAAGTGGTTTTTGTTTATATCCTTATATCCACAGCCAGATTACTAAAATATTGTAGTCTCGACCCTCATTGCTGGTACAGGCACTCTTGCATCCACATTGAGGTGCCACAGGCTCCAGCTTGACAACATTCACAATCACAGCACCCACTACATGGCTTTTTGCAGACGCAGCAGAGAATGATTGCTCAGGCTTTACTGGCATCTGGAAGATGGGTCCAGTAAGGTTCCAAAGTCTTGGTCATGGAGTCCCAGTACCAGCCCCACGTACTGAACTCTGCATATTTTGCTGGACAGAGGTTGCCTGATTCCAGTAGAAGCTGGCCTGCAGCAGTCCCCATTTGACATGCTGAATCAGTGCATCTTGGGTGGGAGGCAGGTTCTCTTGATGCATTTGAAAAAAGCCAATGTCTAGCATCATCTACTTGGCTGGAGCCACAGCTTTTGCTGTACATGACAACCCCAAGGTGAGGGCGACCAGGGTTTTGGGATGAACTCCTCCTTTCTACCAAGAAGGATGTTGTACTTTCCAACATATCTGAATATGACATATCTGCACTTCAGCCTTGTAACCATCCTGAAGCAGACACTACAGTAGCATGATTTATAGCACCTGGCACATGCTGGGCCAGTAGCCATAGAAACTCAGGATCCATACGTCCGACAGTGATGTTGTAATACTTGCAATACGCTTCTTCTACACATTAGGCCTCACAGAGCACTGGATCGGCTTCACATGTGGAAAGTACATTTATGTTCACAAAATCTGCAATGTTCTTGGTCCCCAGAGATCACTGGCTTTACATCTCTTCCATGTGCTAAAATGATGTGATACTACATCAGCCTTCCAGGGCTATGGGAAAAGGAGTGGATGGGCAGCTTGGGAAGCAACATCGGATCTCATTGAGACCGTGGACGCCTTCACCTTGGAGCCTGAACCGATCAACTCAGATGTCCATGTCCAAAGACTGGAAGCATTATGGTTGTTGTCATGTCCAGCAAGAGCTGTGTCTCCAGCCAAGTAGATGAAGCCAGACATCAGCTTTTCTCAAATGGTACCAAGTCCCTTGAGAACTTGCCTCCCACCCAAGATAGGGCTGGGCGATATATCGAATATACTCGATGTATCGCGGCTTGTGCCACGTGAGATGTAGAAATGACTATATCGCGAACATTCGAGTATAATTGTCACGCATTGTTTATAACTTAAGCCGCCGGCATGACTCGCTTCACGTTTCCTCTTGCCAGCTCTCCCTCTCAAGCGAGAGCTCTGTCACACTCAAAAGGGAGGGGGAATCACATGGATACGTCAAACGCGTCAAACCGCGTCAGACACACCCGTCCTTAACCTATGTCTTAACCTATGTGCGATTCGAAATCACCCGTCCGCACCAACCAACCCAAGCAGGCGCAGTTAGCGAAACATGGCCGCCTCCAGTGTAGCTGTTGACAGTTTCAAATGATAACAAAACAACCACTATTGCGATTTGCAATACATGTCCCGCAAGGTTTCTGAGATTAGGGGAAAGTCTGAGCTGGCGTTACGCTAAACCAAACGTGGGGATGAGGCAGCGGATTTGTTTAGCGTTAACGTTAGCTGTTGTGGTCGGGGCTAACGTTAGCTAGCTGGTTAGGCTACCTAGTTGCAGGGCAGCGCTCCACAAGCTTGTTGTGACCAAAATCCCCGCATTTAAAGCACTTCATACTCCCAGAGCTGGTGTAAACCATAGAGAACCTCATGCATTACTCAAAATGAAACGTCCAGGGTTTGTCTCCAAAAGCAACTAACGCTAACGTTACATGCAAGCTAACATAGCTAGCTGCAGGGCAGTCATGATCTATAAGGAAAACGAATGCGCACATAGCCTACATACTGTAAAAGTCAACATCACATACGTGTATTTTCTTTAATCTAGACTAGAGGCATCATTTTTCAGTCAAAAGTGAAACGACACAGATATGATGGCGTATACAGTGAGGCTTTCCCCACTATAGAACTGGCCCCAATGCAAAATTCAGACTGCTTATATGTTGCCGTCATGCCAATAAAGCCACAGAGTCTGAATGTAATTTTTTATGTTTTATCTGCAGACTAAGCAGCTAGGCTTTCGGTTCTATAAAAGCCATTATTTTTTGTATTGACTATTGAGTGATACACTTTACTAAAACAATCATATTATATCAGAAGTGTTGTTTGTGTTCACAGTGATGTCAGATTTGCTTAGGTCAGAGCTATGGAATATTAAATCATCCATCTTTGCTCACTATCTGCCCTTTCTTCTTCTTTTTTACCCCAGGTGTGCATAAAATACAGGTTAAGAACTTATGGAAAAGTCATGGAAATCCATTGGTCAAAATGTGTATGAACCCTGAAGGGTTAAATTGAGCATTTATGAGAGATTTCAAAAATATCGAGATATATATCGTGTATCGCGATATAGCCGAAAAACATCGCAATATTCTTTAGAGGCCATATCGCCCAGCCCTAACCCAAGATGCACTGATTCAGCATGTCAAATGGGGACTGCTGCAGACCAGCTTCTACTGGAATCAGGCAACCTCTGTCCAGCAAAATATCCAGAGTTCAGTACGTGGGGCTGGTACTGGGACTCCATGACCAAGACTTGGGAACCTTACTGGACCCATCTTTCAGATGCCAGTAAAGCCTGAGTCATCATTCTCTGCTGCAGCTGCAAAAAGTCATGTAGTGGGTGCTCTGAATGCTGTAAAGCTGGAGCCCGTGGCACTTCAACGGGGATGCAAGAGTGCCTGTACCAACAATGAGGTCAAGACAACAATATTTGATTAATCTGGCTGTGGATATAAGGATATAAACAAAAACCACTTTACACTCAATCTAACTTAACCCCCCCAACCCATGGACATACCTAAGTGTTACTCACTAATTGTTTCAATAAAATATGTAAGATAAATACTGTAGATTGCTTGTTTCCACCAGTTTGATGGTAACTCATTCTTACAACTACAAAAGTGTATGTAAAAAAGAAATGGGATAGGAGCCATATTGGTAGCCTATTTACTATGCAAAGTAGAGTGCTATAGATAGATTAAATCATAAATCTGAGTATTACAATGTGTTTCTAAAAGTCAAAAACCATAAAATGGACACAGAGTTTATTAAAAGCATCAACAGTTATGGTAAAACTCATATTCAGGTAGGCGCCATCTTGGAAATATGCAGATTAGGGGTCCACACACATCTTCATTAGTAAAGATAAGCATTCCAACACCTTTCTAATGGTCAAAAAACATAAGATAGACACCAAGTCTGTATTTCTAGCTCATCTCTTTCAAAAGTTATAGCCAAAATCTTTTTCGGACAGTGGTCATATTGGATTTGGCCGCCATGGTGACCCCGGGGGTCACCGGCTCGGGCACTCTGGCTCAATTGTTAGAGCATGCCCTGGGCTAATTCTGGGCAAAATCTGGTGCTTTTAGACTTGATTTGCATGAACTTAGCCTCAAATGTCCCTAAGTCCCGCAACTATTATGTTTTGCATGGTGTTATAAATCGAGTGATAACACACATTTAGCTACCATTGGTGTAATGCTCTCACATATTTTCTAACTCTAGAGATGTATACCTTGCCAAAAATCAATATGAGCATTATTCCCAACCCTTCTGGCCCATGGACTAATATGTAGATAGATTTCTTTTGCAAGATTTTGAGAGTAAATTAGACACTTTTTTCAAATGTTTTTGAGTTTTACTATACCAAACCTGTTAAAATCATTAAAACAACCCTCTCAATCAATTCCTCATGCAGAAATCATACAGAAAAGTGGTGTCATTTGTCTCTGTATGACGTCTAGTTCAAAAGTTATGACACTTATCCATTTTCATCAGACATCGCAATATGCCCGCAAAGATGGCCGCCAAACGGACCCATGGGACACTATTTCAACGGGGTAACAACAAAATTTGTTTATTAGACACCTTGAGGAGTACAAAAATCTATGTTAGAAAAATATATCTTTCGGGTGCGCGGGGACCCCCCGTTCCGACTAGACTGGGTCCTCAGTATGAAGGGGCCCTCCAATTTTTTTTATTTTTTTTTCGGGCTCATGTCGGGCTCCACAGAACTATGACACAAATCTAAGAGCAATCAGAATAAAATAAAAATAGTTTCCAAGAAGATTAAGGGCCCTTTCACACCAAACCAAACTCATGTTGTTGTTACATTGTATACATTTGGTCCAGTAAGGTTTGCTTTCACACTGCAATGATCCCAGCGGACCAGCAGATTTTAACATGACAGACCTACGTCCTGTCGTCATCACCTGCGTGGGCTGCGTCTCCACTGATTGGCTTGTGGATGAGCGTGTGTCTGACGTCAGCGTCCCGGAACTGCTCCAAGGAATTTGCTCCTTGTTTACTCCTTGTTTATTATGGCATTGCTACCAGCAACACCAACTTCACTCGCAATACTCGAGATTAGTTCGTGTAGATGATTTGATAATCGGATGTCACAATGTTTGTCTACTGTGTGCCACCGTAGTGTTTACAAGCTAAGCCTATCAGCGTGCTTCTCTAGCCCCAGCTGGTGTCCGAGTACCGGTAGCGTATAGCCAGTTCATGATTACATGCCAATGTATCTGGTCCGCAACTCACGTTACTAAAATTAGCAATCTGTTCACAAGTGTGTGATCCTTGACTCACACACCACATGTGAAAGTAGATTTTACAGTTCGAATTCGCCAAATGAACACCCTTGTTGTGCGCAAATTGTACCAACGCAGACAGGCAAGGGGGCGAAGACTGCAAGCCATCCTGCGAGCCTTTCTGGCAACGTGACGAGTAACGAGTCAGCTGTAGCTTCCTGTAATTGGTCCGATAGTGCGAACCTTCCAATTAAATGCTTTCACACTGCACAGGAAGCGAACCTTGGTCGGATCAAAGACTCGGTCTTTGGTCCGCACCATGGTCCGTGTGAGGTTTCACACCTGTCATTTTTGACTTTTCAAACTGGAAAGTCCGAAGGTCTGGACCAAACGAGATAGGTGTGAAAGCACCCTAAGTCTCATGATTGAGTGTCATTGGATGGCTGTGGGCAAGTGATGATCAGGGGCATTGGAAGTGGAGGTGCTTATGGTGCTGCAGCATCCTCTGCTGTTTTGAATTGGAATTGCAATGTCAATTAAAACTAGAACGACCGCAACACAGACTTATGCCTCCGCCATTAGTTCATTCTTGAGTCCAAATCGCCATTTGAGGCAAATTGGAAGAAATTCCCTCAAGGCGCTCCTGAGATGTTGTGTTACAGAGCTTTGAAATTGGGTGTGTGAGGTCACAGTGACCTTGAACTTTGACCACCAAAATTTAATCAGTTCATCCTTGAGTCCAAGTGGACGTTTGAGGCAAATTTGATGAAATTCCGTCAAGGCATTCCTGAGATATGGCGTTAACAAGCTTGAAAATGGCGTTGGAGCGGTCACAGTGACCTTGACCTTTGACCACGAAAATCTAATCAGTTCATCCTTGAGTCCAAGTCGATGGTTGAGGCAAATTTGATGAAATTCTGTCAAGGCATTCGTGAGATATCGCGTTAACAAGCTCGAAAATACCGTTTGAGAGGTCACAGTGACCTTGACCTTTGACCTTTGACCACCAAAATCTAATCAGTTCATCCTTGAGTCCATGTCGATGTTTGAGACAAGTTTTATTAAATTCCGTCAAGGCATTCCTGAGATATTGCGTTAACATGCAAGCTTGAAAATGGCGTTTGAGACGTCACTGTGACCTCGAGCCTTGAGCTTTGACCTTTGACCACCAAAATCTAATCAGATCATCCTTGCGTCTAATTCGGTGTTTGAGGCAAATTTGATGAAATTCTGTCAAGGCGTTCCTCAGATATCGCGTTAACGAACATTGTACGGACGGACGGACAGACGGATGGACGGACAACCCGGATCGATAATGCCTCCGGCCTGGCTATCGCCGGCGGAGGCATAAAAAAAATATATATACCGTATTTCCTCTATTAGTGGCCTCTACTCAATTACTGGCCTCTGCTCTAATATAGGACGGGGGCACGGCCCGCACGGACAAATACAGGCCGGGTCCAAAAAAAAAAAAAACGAAGGAGCAAAAACTACAGTGAATACGGTACTGTAAAACACAACGCATCTACCGTGTGACGTAACCGGACGTAACGCAGAGACCAAACGAACCAGACGAAAGTTTGACGTTAAGTTTAAAGCAGCTACGAGCAACTTTTTCGATTGTTATTAAACAGTATCAATTTTATATCAATGCATCACACCTTACCTCTAATAGCAGACGAGACCAACGCAGAGTAGTCTCGCTTGAACCCCGAGTGAATCGGCCAGTGTTAGTCTGTCTGTAGTCAGGGAAGATCAAGAAGTGAAATGAAACGGTTTGCAGCAGCCACTTAGGCCATAACCACAAAATAACTTCCAAAAAACCTGTTAGAATATAACGAGAGATGTTCGCGAGAGTATGTGTGGCGTTCACATTGTTTATGCTGCGTTGCTAGGCAGCGCGAACGGGGTAGGCAGGCAGCTGCGTTTCACTTCCGGGTTTCACTTCCGCGTTTCACTTCCGGGTTTAGCCGGTCCGGCGGTAAGAGAGAGAGAGAGAGAGAGCCCCCTGTTGACGCAAGTTTAGACAGACACAGACTTAATAATCATCTAAGGGATCAATCTCGGATTCACACGGCTTTGGTCTCAGCTACTATTATAGGTAAGATGTGATGCATCAATATTGTAATTATACTGTTTAATAACAATCGAAAAAGTTGCTCGTAGCTGCTTTAAAGAGAGCGCTGTGCAATATGCAGCGGGACATTTGGTACAGTGTGATGTGGAATCAGCCCTTCAAGCAGAGCCTGCACGATGCCTACGACGAGTGGATAGCTGGGGACGCACTCCGACGCAGATAAGCAGTACACAGCTGGAGGTGGAAACCTAAAAGCGCCTGCTCGACGCCTGCTTGTGGACTGGGTGATCGCCGCCTGGGACAAGCTGGACAAGGATCTGATCAAGTTTGTGGACAGTCTGTGAAAACTGACGGGAGTCAAGACAATCTCATCCACTGATCCCCCCGCTGCCCCCCGCCTCCTCTTATACACACAGAGCCTGCTGATCTCTCCGTGTGCCTGTCTGTGCCCCGCCTGCCTCCTCCTATACACATAGGAGGAGGACGGGAGGCTCTCGCCCAGCTGCGTTAAAGCGGGACCAGGAGAACAGACAGGCAGCCGATGACGAAGATGAAGAGGAACTGGTCAACAATGAACTTGTTCTGGATGATGTTGATGATGATGATGCGGAGGATACCGACATACTAGATGAGGAGGAGGAGGATACTGAGTGAGTGAGTGACCACCAATATTTATTTGCGTTGTTTGGTTTTATGCAATATTTTGCAATAAAAGTCATGAAAATAAAGGAGTATGTCCATGAGAGTTTAATATTAAGAAATAAAGGCCTCACTCGATTACTGGCCTCTGCTCTAATATAGGACGGGGGCTCTCTGCGGCTCAGTAAATACAGGCCCCGGTTACTATTAGCGGAAATACGGTATATGATTAAAATGTGTTTATGTTTTATACTGCAATATTTCGGGTTTAGTTGAAGACTATGAGCAAAGCAAAGAGGGTGGAGATGTTATTTTTGATGTTTGGTTTATAATAATAAGCTAATAAAATATAATAATAAATAAAGTTCAGTGTTTCTGCCTGTGTTGCGGTCTGTTGTAGTGTAAAACGACCTAAAGGGAGAGCAGGTGGTGACATTAAAGTGAGTGAGAAAAGGAGAAAATACTGAATGACATCACAACAGTATCCTAATGTTAATTTAAAATTAGATATTCCTCTTAATATGGCAAAAAAAACATCCAAACGCACTTTCCCTAGTTCACTATATTATGATAAACTCCAAATGGGGAATAGTGAGTGAGTGAATGAGACGAGTGAACCATTCCGAACACAGCTTAGGACTCAACCTGCTCTAACTAAAGGCGCTGACAGGGTTCTGCCCAGCCTCGACTTGGAGCCTTGCCGCCGAATAGCGGCGACAGCGAGACTGTTCATACTCGAACGTAAGTTGGTTGCGGTGCACGTCCAAAACACTAGGTGGCTTGTACACTTATGTCCATTACATATGACGTTATCGTGTGTCGTTTACCAGTCATGTCGGTGGGGGGACATTTTATTGTCCCTCCATTTCAAAACTCATTCCGGTGAGCCTGCAGAAGGCTTTGCTAGATGAGAGACAAGCACTGTTAAATGATTGAACAACTACGTCAGCGGATATGTGCACGGCCTAAGGCAACGGCCAATCACAGATCTCGTGCTGGTCACGTCACGTCCGCGTTGACGCCGCCTAGTCACATTTTCGTGGAGCTGCACGCCCCCTCCGCCGAGCTGCGCCGATAGGACGGCCAGCTGCGGCACAGTCGGGCGGCGGCGCTGGTGATTTCACGTAAGCATAAAACCAGTTTAGGGTTGACTAACCTAATCTCTGTCTACCATGACATTAAAACGTTGTGGTAGGCTACCAGAAAATGTTCATGGGACCAATTAGTGCAGACTCTATTTTTCTATTTTTTTTACTTGTACCTCGTCCAGCACAGATAATTTATCATTTTTTATGTGCGTAGCTACTTTTGTCTACTTTCTTGTAGGCTATTACCTGGACTGGTGAACATTCACACCTCACACAACATGACTAAACACGAGCAATGCCAAGCCAGCATCTAAAAGCTGGTTTTGAATTTTGGAACTGAAATACCGGTAGCCTATCTCAGCTTTCAAAAGGTCCCTCAATGAATTTCCCTAAACATACTTTCAAACAAGGAAATATAATTCTAACTATAATCCTCTTCCTTTGACGGCATATTGCCCATCCCAAATCCCAGGGCCTTTCTGTCCAGATGATTTTTGAATTCACTGAAAACTTCCACATATTGAAAATCCCCCAGGCTATTTAAGTTCAAGTGTTTGTTGATGAGCCAAACTTACCAGACACGTGTCTGTTTCCATAGCATCACCACCGCAACCCTACTTTTATCAGAGTAATTTGACTGTTGCCAGGTATTGCTGTCTGATCTTCACACTATACTATCATCACACGATCATCACAGGAAAGCACCATTCAGTTTCCCCCACTCTGCATTCGATCTTATCGTTTTTCTATTTAATCTTGTAGTTAGTGTGTGGGGGGGGGGGGACATATTTTCCATTTTCTTGATGACTGGGCTGAGGTATAATTTGGACAGAGAAAATATGCAGCATATCAGTTGATGTTGATGACACGCTCTGCACCCCCTACTTAAGAGCAGTTCCAGGTGGTGACTGGTCAGCCATTCATTTTTCCATAGATCATTCCATTTATTTTTTTTAATCTGGTTTTCCCCCTTCTTGTGTCCGAGTGTAAATTTCAGGAGGAAGGGGAGGGCCCTAGGTGCTTCAGTGCCCAGGGGCACCTGGGGGTATTAATCTGGCCTTGCATAGGCCTACTACCTCTTCTCTGAAACAGTCAAATTAGGTCATTCTGAATGGGGGATAAGTGGCATAATAGCCTATAAGTTAAGAATGCTTACTCTGTTGGTCATCATATTTGGAGAGGGAAATACCAGGTGGCTGAACTACATCACCAAATAGTCAGAATGTGGGTAAACCAATAAAATAAAGTTGATCTAAATTACAAACCGCCTGGAGCGGCTGTAGCTCAGGAGCTAGAGCAGGTCGTCCACTAATCGCTTTGGATAAAAGAGGTCGGTGGTTCGATTCCCACCTGATTGTAAAGCGCTTTGGATAAAAGCGCTATATCGTCAAGGGATGGATTGTCAGAGATGGAGCCATTTGACCAGCTCTATTTAGGAAACCCCCAGCACCTACAGAAGTGAGAGACATTACTTACTTGTATTGCAAATATGCAAACTGTGGAGAGAGTGGAAAGTGCCAGTGCCTCTCTGTTGGCCTTCCAACATCTTATGTACGCGCAGCAACAATGAAAGATCCAAATACTTTGGAAAAAGGTTACAATATGATACACAGAAGAGGGAAGAATGTAACATTGTGATAGCTTAATCTGACAAATGGACAATGATACCAAGGATACAGTATATTAAACATGATTGTCTCCAGATAGACAGGCTGCCTACAGACTGAACAATATTTACACAGTTTTGTTTGCATCAGTCTTTTGCAAGCCTTACAATTGCAGTCCATGGAGTATAAGGTTGTGAATGTGCCCCAGACTCCCACACACTGGCACAATAATCTGGTAGGGTCATAATACGTTCAACAAAGGGCTGATACTGTATTTAATATTTGGATATTTGGACGTTGGCTGTGAAACAAGTGTCCATATACCAGATCAAATGAGCAGTCACTTTTTATTCCTCTGTTCTGTTTTATTTTTGCCTTGGTTTTGTTGTCTAGTCTGTTCTCCTGTTTTTGTTTATGTATATTGTTTACAAATGTATTATTATTACTATTATACTTGTATTATTTCATCATGTCAAGCCAGGAGATACTACTGATTTATAGATTGGATTAATGTTGCAGTTTCAATCAAACTTCCAATATTTACACATTGTATTTCTATGTTTTAGAGGCTTGTAATTTAGATACACTTTATTTCATTGGGTTACCCACATTCTGACTGTGATGTAGTTCAGCCACCTGGTATTTCCCTCTCCAAATATGATGACGATCAGAGTAAGCATTCTTAACCTATGGGCCACAGTACCCATCTGACCTGAACCACTACCGTCCCATCTCCAACCTCCCCTCCATCTCCAAAACTCTTGAGAGGGTGGTTGCCGCCCAACTCCAGTCCCACCTCGACTCAAACAACCTCCACGAACCATTTCAATATGGTTTCTGCCCTAATCACAGCACTGAAACAGCCCTGGTAAAAATCACTAACGACTTCCTCCATGCAGTTGACTCTGGACTCCCCACCATCCTCATCCTCCTTGACCTCTCCGCTGCTTTCGATACCATCTCCCACCCACTACTTCTGGAGCACCTGGTGAACATTGAAATCACTGGTGTTGCACTTCCCTGGTTTGTATCCTACCTCACCGACAGACAACAGTTTGTCCAACTAGGGAACCACTCGTCCGGGTGTTCTGCCATTTGACCCAGGGGTCAGTATTGGGTCCACTCCTATTCATCACCTACCTCCTCCCCCTGGGTAAAATCCTCCGACACCATGGTGTCCAGTTTCACTGCTACGCCGATGATACCCAGGTCTCAGTAGCGGAGCATACACCGGGGCAGAGGATGCGCCCGCCCCGGGCCCACTCCGATCAAATCTTTTTTCTTTTTTTTTTTTGCATGCCAGGCCACGCTTGAGTGTGAGAGCAATTCAATCAATAGACAATAACATTGGTGTGTTTAAAATGAGATATTCCACTAAATATGGCTAAAACAGATTCAAACATGCAAAAAAGGCAATTTTTTCTTCGCCGCCGGCCTTAATTGAAAGAAAGAAAAAAAATCCAGCCCCCTGGGCTGATAGGGTCGCTCCGCCCCTGCCAGGTCTATATCTTCACCAAACCCACCACCGCTCTTCCTTCCACTTCCCTCACCCCTTGCCTCCAGGACATCAGGAGCTGGATGAGCAGGAACTTCCTGAAGTTAAACGCCAGTAAAACCGAGGCCTTGCTTATCGGCTCCAAAAATATCCTCTCCAAAGCTCAAAACACCACTGCCCCAAGCATCATCATTGACAGCTTCCCTGTTCCCTTCTCCACCAAAGTCAAGAGCCTCTGCATCATTCTGGACAAAAAAAAAACATCACCCGGTCTGCTTTCTTCCCCATCCGCAACATCTCCAGACTCCGCCCATTCCTGTCCCAACACAGCACTGAAGTCCTCATCCACACATACAGTATGTTACATCCCAGATTGATTACTGAAACTCTCTTCTCTCTGGCCTACCCACCAAATTGCTCAACAGACTCCGAATGCCTGGATCATCACCCGCACTAAATCATCTGACCACCTCACCCCTGTCCTCATTCAACTCCACTGGCTTCCCATTCACTACGGGATTGACTTCAAAAACCTTCTGCTCACTTACAAAGCCCTACACAACCTAGCACCCACCCATCTCTCTGACCTCCTCCAGGAATACACCTCTTCCTGCTCCCTACGCTCTTCCTCAGCTGGCCTCCTGACCATCCCCACCTCTCGCCTCAGTACCATGGGTGCTAGGGCCTTCAGCTGCTCTGCACCCAGACTCTGGCACTCCTTGCCCCTACACATCCAACAGTCTGATTCCATCACCACATTCAAATCCCACCTCAAAACCCACCTGTTCAAATTGGCCTACTCACTTATAATCATATACAGCACTTAATCTGTTATTCGCCTGCCGTGTGTATCTCATCGTATTTTAATGATGCTGGTGTTTGCCATGCCTGTTGTTTTTATGTATGATCTTTTAGAGTGTTATGTCTCTTATGCACTGTACAATGACGTTGGGTGTTTTGAAAGGTGTCACCAAATAAAATTATTATTATTAGTATTATGCCACTTATCCACCATTCGGAATTTTGACTGTTTCAGAGAAAAGGTAGGCCTATGTCTACAGTAATCTCATTTGCAATAGAACGGTGCCAGATATCTCCATACAACTACAGTGGTTAGTGTTCAATAGCACCCTAGACAATTCAGTAATGGTATATTTTTCAGGGATTTCTGTTTTTCTGATAAATGAGAGAAAGGTGATGGAGTCATATGTTCCTATCACCACAAAGTACAATTTCCATCTAAACTAAAGCTATATTTACAGGACTATAATTCATGATCTTTTTAGGTAAATCATTTTCATTATCACTATTTGGTGATGTAGGGCAGCCACCTGGTTCATACCTCAGCAAATCTGGTGAGGAAAAGAGTGAGCATTCTCAAGTTATGGGCTTTTTTGTCACCTTTGCCCTATTCGGACTGGCCTAATTTGGCTCTTTTTCAGGGACTGGGGTAGTTCTAAAGAACAGCCAAAAAAACATTTTTTCCCCAAAAATAAAATTTGACAAGAATCAATTTCATTAATGGGAGACCCTAAAGATAAGAAAAATCATTGTTGTCATTTGTTCTACCTCGGGTAGGGGTATCTCAAAATCTGAGGGCCCTTTCTGCTAGACTATAGTGAGAGCGCAGATTTGGAGCGAGGCGCCGCAGTTGCTCCCCACCAACTGCGCCCGACTGCGGATGACAGAGGATGATGAAAACGCATCAAGCTGAGCGCCCATTGGTTCAACACAGCTGCATCATAAACCCACAGTGAAGTGTAGAAACTAGGGTCGTGCGATGTCAGTAAATTATCCATCGTGATTATTCCACAGTGAACCATCGTGATCCACGATGGCATCGTCATTGGCGGGGGTGGGGGGAATAATTAATAATTTATTAAGTCGCTGCGGTGCGGTAATGCCATTCATTGCAATGCAATGTGATTGAATGTGAATGAAGCAGTGGCTCTCACTAGTACCAACAATTTGAACGGCGCAAATAACAAAACGTTAACGTTACAGGTTCTCACCAACAACGTGTGTGTGTTGAATTTAACTAGCTGGCAGTAAACTGACTGAATTACTGGCTGATATAACGTTAGATTCGCGTGGGCTTTTTAACCTAATGAGAGCGATTTGACGAGAGGAGAGGAGAGTTGAGAGAGAAACACAGCTGCTGATAGCCTCAACGCGAGACTGATCAGTGTGTTCAGTGTTGAGGCTGCTGCTGTGAGCGACGAAAACAGCGACGAAAACAGGAAAGAACGTGAAGTTTCTTCTTTGTCTTAAAACTAAAGTGTTCACAACAAAATAACTGACTTCTCATGCGCGGGGGACGCCCTGGCGACATGAAACAAGCGCTCCCAGTGCAGAGAAACACTAGAGCGGAGGAGGGGGAGGGGAGGCTTCTCTGAGTCTGAACTGGGCGTGCTCGTTTAAATCCGCCGGCGCGTCCCCCACACGTCACGGAAAGTGGAGTTGGTATTTTTTATTATTAAAACGGCACAAATTTATTTCGAACAGATAGTTAATCACGATGATCCGATGTAGAAGGCTCAGAGGTTGATGGGGGGTCGGCGCCATCGTCCATCGTCCCAACCCTAGTAGAAACTTAAATTTTATATCTATTCCAAGCTGTCACTCCATATTTTACATAAATACCACCTGTAAAGAAAAAAACAACATTGCATGGATGCAACTGGGACGTATCCTCAGTGATGTACCCTGGGGTCATAGGATGTTTCGGGTCTCGCAACATCATACACCCTCGCCCAGGTGACCCAGCCAGGGCTGGCCAAGCCCCAACTTACGTCCCAGTAGCTACCCACGGTCAGCCCTCTAGGAAGGGTCGAAGGTGGTCACGTGGTCAGGGCCACTCAATCCGCTGCTCCAAACTACTCTGCCGGGACCGGGGGGGGGAGGCCTCTGGTACGTAGAGGGACCGGGCTCTGTGGGTTGCCACCCGGCCGGGCTCCTCCCTCGTCTCACCAGGTCTAGGACCTGTGCGCTGCACCAGACTCCCCCGCTCCAAACATCTCATTCTGACGTGATGGTATCTTGGTGGATACCATGCAGTACCAGTAATTGGTGGCACTGCAGACTCCATTTGCGGCTTGAATGGCCCTCCTAAAAGGCCTCTCGTGGATTGTTGGGCTTCTTCCTCACGGAAGACGCAGGCTGGGGCACTAACCCATACTGCTCCCGGGTGCCGTCCCTGTTCCGGCTGTCAACTGACTCTCCAGTAGTCACTAATCTATTCCTGGTTGTCACGTAGTCTATTCCTATGAGTCACTGGCTAGGCCAGGCTAACTAATAAAGAAAAAAAAACATTGCATGGATGCATAACTGGGACGTATCCTCGCAGAGGAGGTTTTTCCAGTGAGGCATAGGAGGATGGTCCTCCTCTATTAGATTGGGGATTTTATATTAATAAAAATTATTATCATTTTTTTTTTTCATTTTTCATTTTTCATTTTTTTTTAACACATTGAATGCCAGCCATGTTTTCATTCCTGTAGGTAAGTTGTGCCAGGGGTGTTTTTGACGATTCTGGCTCATTTTAGAACAGCCGAGGATTCTTTTCTGTTAAGAATTCATGAACACCAATCATCTAAAAATAACTAATAGAATGTGTGCTTTCTCTGTCTAAAAGAGTTAGTTTGCAGAGTTAGTAGTTATGTAGATATTAGCCGTTGAGTACAGCATGGTTTCAGCGTCTGGAAATTTATTCAGAGATAAATGGCTTTTTGTCAAACAGTCACTTTAACCATTCATTTTTGGCATCAGTAAGACCGTCAGACATTCTAAACAATAGTTTTGAACAGTAATTTCCTCCATAACAACAGGAAACACCCCTCTCATTCAAACTCCTCCCTCCGTGTGTCTTCTCCTCCTTCCTCCTGGCTCTAACAGCGGGCGTGTCAGAAGCGCGTTGCTGCTGCTGCCTGCCTGCCTGTCTGCGTGCGGCCGCTCTCGGGCAAGACGAGTCTGAAATGGATTACTGTCAAATCGCCTCGCCATTTCCTTGAATGGCTTGCTCCCGCGGTGTGTGTGTGTGTGTGTGTGTGTGTGTGTGTGTGTGTGTGTGTGTGTGTGTGTGTGTGTGTGTGTGTGTGTGTGTGTTCGCGCGTTGCTCCGCGGCTCCGGGGCGGAGGGGATCTCTGTCCGTTCTGTGTGTGTGCTTCTGACTGTAAAATCGCCAAGCCATTTCCGCGGGAGGAGGCTGCTTTTGGTCCACGGGTCCGTGGCTGTGGCTTCTCTCGGTCTCTGTCGCCACTTAGTGGTCGGTAAAATAGATTACACACATTGTCTTGCTCCAATAGTTATCTCGAAGATGTAAAAGGGGTTGATTGATGTCCCACCGTCAAAAAAAAAAAATGTTTATGTAAGACGAGTTAGCTCGTCCTTGGCACTCAAGCGCTGGATTATGTAAGACGAGTTAGGTCGTCTATGGCACTTAATGAGTTAATAATAAAATATCAATCAAATGTGTTTTATCTTATGTGCAGACGCTCATTTTTTCATTCATTATATTCTTATATGCTTAAAATGCTTCAACAACAGTGACCTGAACTGAACTGAACTGAGCTCCATGCAGAGAGTCACTCTGGCCCTGCTCCCAGCGTGGGGTAGGCAGATAAAAAAACATTCGCCCTGTGGGCGTTTATTTATTTGGAAAAATATGATTGGTTGAAAAACACTTGCAATTCACAGAGAACACGTGAGAGTGATGTGTTTTCCAACCAATCAGATTGAGCTGGAAGTGAGCACGCCCTTAGCCCGGTGAAACCAGGTGAAATCTAATTGGTTGTTGGTTGGATAGATTGCTGACATTGATTGACATTGTATTGTCCACTGCCTGGTCTCTCACGCTGAATGAAGTAGGAAGTGAAATCCACTGCCTGTGATGACCTGACAGGAAGGATTTACGACTTTTACTGAGACAGTAGCAGCATATCATTATTTCCCTCTTTTTTTTATATACTTTTTTATCAATCAGTAAGTGTTCACAAGCCAGACAGTCGTTGCATTGGATTACCACCCAAAACGAGTTTCGAGTTGCGGGAGACTTGAGCTGCGCGATACTGGGCTTTTTGCAATGTCAGAAAACTGGAATATTTGCAACGTCTCGACTGCAGCGTTTCCACTACAGACAGCATGGATATTCAAGTAAGTCAATTGATTTCAAGTTATCCGAGCCTTCTATTAAATTCGGCGTGGAAATGGTTCACCGAGCAGCGCTATTTTTGTCGTATTGAAGTTTCATCCTGTAATTTTTTATACTAAAACCCGCAACCTTAAATTCACACATTTTTTAACTGAATTTGGCCTGTAAATCGATGGCTGACAGCGAGCTCAATTTTAAAACTTGAATGGTGATCTTTATACCATATGAAAGTAGAAGAAATAAGGAATCGATTGGGACGAAGCATGTCAACCTAGGATGTCGGGAAGGGGGGGTAAATAACGCTCCAAAGTTGATGAATTGGAATGTAACTAAACGAGTATGTTGATGCAGCAGCACTGTGCAGGGGAAGACACACTCTCGTTCCAGATGCAATAAAGTGTAATTTAACACTATTTGACAACAGTTTCAGCCATAGACTTTGTCAAGTATCATACAAACAGTGCAAGTGGGTAGGTGGGCTGATTGAATGGACAACACCTGTCTTGTGAAAGCACACCTGAGTGTGATTACAATGACATCATAGGATCAGTCATGCAGTAATACTGTAATAGGCTACATTTTCGGTACTGACGCAGATTAATCAAAACATTGATGTCACAGGTAGGCTGTATACCATAATATATCATGAATCTATGTGAATAAATAGATTTATATAAATAGTAATCACAGCCTAATGCATAGAGATAAATCCTGAAACCTTCTCGCAACAGTTCTAGCCTAAGCCAGTGGTTTTCAAAGTGCGGTCCCCAGCAAAAAGGGGGGATAATCTATTTTCACTATAATTCCATGCCATCCATAAGTAACACAATCTAAGATAGTGTAGAAGTGAGTAACTAGGCTAATTATAACCATAACAGCACAAATAATTGACAAAAATCTCGAAATAAATATACAGTATTTACTCTGAGAAATGAAATAATGAGAAAAGGAACAATTTACTGATGGTTAAAACTGCATAATGACATCACAACAGTCTAATCCTAATGCTAATTTAAAATGAGATTTGGGCGTTTTGGGCAAAAGAGAAAAAAAAACGCCCAATTTTCTTTCTACCTCCCCTGTTACCAATCTCACCAGCCGCCACTGACTCAGTGATGTACCCTGGGGTCATAGGATGTTTTGGGTCTCACAACATCATACACCCTCGCCCAGGTGACCCAGCCGGGGCTGGCCAAGCCCCAACTTACGTCCCAGTAGCTACCCACGGTCAGCCCTCTAGGAAGGGTCGAAGGTGTCTAATGTCAGTGGGGAGACTGTTCCAGTAGTGGGTGGCTCTGACTGAGAAGACTGATTGTCCAAACATGGACCGTCTAAATGGAACTCAGAGAGTGGGGCAGGAGCAAGTTCATGTAAGATTTAAAAAAATAGACAGGCATCTGAAAAATGTTTAAAACTATCACAATTAAAAAGATTAAATTTCTGTACAATGTGGCAGTGGTGGTAGCTGTTGGGCTTTTGATCCAGTATTTTAAGTGATTTTTGAAAAAGCGACTCAATTGGTTTCAGAGTTGTTGAGTTAGCTTGAGACCAGCTAGTGAAACAGTATGAGATATGGGAGAGGATCATGGCGTGCATGAACAGGGTAGCAGCTGTGGATGATAAGTAAGGGCGAATGTGACGGAAATTGGCCAGGTTGAGTTTAACTGTATTGGTGACCTTTTTGACATGTTTTTTGAATGATAGATTTGAATCAAGGACGATTCCTAAATACTTGAACTCTGAAACAACATTGAGTTGCTCCCCCTTTACAAAAACATCAGGTTGATGGAATACTGTGGACTTACAGGATAAATACATACACACTGTCATTTGATGACAGAAACAAAACGTTCTCCATGAAGGGTTTTCCATACATCACTCATCTCCACCATTAAACATGTATCGATACTCCTCAGCTTCTCAGTTTGACAGAGAAAATATTTGTGACTCTCAGCCTTCTAGCAGATGTTATCTCTCCATACCTAAGAGAGTCCAGTCTCCAGTGTGGATTATTCAGTCCAGCAGAGAGCAGCTTCACTGAGGCTCCTGGATGATTGTAGCTCAGGTCCAGCTCTCTTAGATGGGAGGGGTTGGAGCTCAGAGCTGAAGCCAGAGAAGCACAGCCTTCCTCTGTCAGCAGACAGCCTGACAGTCTGCCCTCACGCACGCACGCACACACACACGCACGCGTGCACACACACACGCACGCGTGCACACACACACACACACACACACGCATGCACACACACACACACACACACACACACAAATCAAGCCATGTCAGATTGTATTAGAAACCTGTGAAATTAGTTGTGATAATGCCGTCAAGTTGTAGCATTGTAGTTGTAGCGACTTGCATCGAAAATCTGTCAGCAGGCTCTGTCAAAAGGGGTGTAACAGCGCTCGCACGCATGCTGCCCGATCAAAATTAAGTGAACGTGACCGGTGTGTAGTCAAAACCTACCATTTTCAGCATATAGCAAGTTGCTACTTTTAACTAGCAACAAGCTAGAGTTGTTATTGTTGTTTCATAGCGACGGACAGATTTGAGAGCAACACGCAGGGAGCGGAAAATAAATGCATTAATGGGCAGAGCCGGTCAGTTGGAGCCAATGGCAGAGCTTGCAGGGAGCAGAAAGGGATTTTCTTCCACTGCCGACCGCGCCTCTTGAGTTCCTGTTGCACCACATTGAAACGGGGCTGCCCCCAGAGGTTAGAGAAAAAACATGTTTTGTTTAACCGATGGGTTCCCAGATTGCAGAACAGGTAACTGCCTCATACAGTTGGCTGGTCAGCTTTGTGGTTTCATGTGCTCTAGTTTGAGAGTTCCCCACTCCCTTTGTGGCAGAATATTAGAAGTCCTTTATGGTATTTTAAGTTTCAACAACTGAGGCAGCACAGAGAGGAAAGAATGAAAAATGTCCTCATGGAAAGTAATTCACAGAGGTTACAAAGTGCTACATTGGTATCACAACTGGTTTTAAAATTACATACGCAGAGAAAATCATCCACAGGTGTGAAATGGTTGTCTATTGAACAGGCTGGGGGATACTTACCTGAGAGTCTCTAGTTTACAATGTGGACTCTCCAGTCCAGCAGAGAGCAGCTTCACTCCCACATCGTGCAGTTTGTTGTCACTCAGGTCCAGCTCTCTCAGATGAGAGGACTGGGAGCTGAGAATTGAGGCCAGAGCTTCACAGCTTCTCTCTGACAGCCTACAGCTACTCAGCCTAAGGAAGAATTAGTGAAGAATGAGTGATGAATAAGAAGTTTGAGAATTCCTGTATACATATTACATTTCATATTGAATACATCTAAGAATGATGTCTTAACTTATTATGGGAAAACTGATGACCTCTTGAGCGATGTATTTTTACCTAGGTGCTATTATGTGCTGATGTCAATTGTAATGATATGTCACACAGTAAAGACCTCTGTGCCATGTATGATTGTATTGTGGGAGCTGTGCATGAGGCCAGTAGGCCATACCTAACCTACTCTAAGGCACTAAGACTACTCTACAAAGCAGGTAAGGTAGGGAGCCTGGATAACTATAGGCCGCTTGCTCTGGCCAGTGTGTTATCCAAGGTACTGGAAAGGATTTTATTAGATCGTGTAAGTTGTTTTATTTCTGCCACAGACAACCAGTTTGGTTTCAAGGCTAAGCACAGTACCGATCTGTGTATCTATGCCTTGATAGAAGTGGTTGAAACATATAGAAGGCAGAACTCTTCTGTTTTAATTTGTTTCATTGATGCCTCCAAGGCTTTTGATCGAGTTAACCATCAGAAACTGTTTTTAAAATTGAGTCAAAGAGGTGTGCCTGGCAGCATAACACGTATCCTGGCATACTGGTATGCCAACCAGAACATGCAGTGAAATGGGGCAATAGAGTCTCCACCCCCTTTGGTGTTGGTAATGGGGTGAGGCAGGGGGGTTACTCTCTCCAGCTCTTTTTAATCTGTACATGGATGATCTATCTGACCAGCTAAGACACTGTAGGACTGGGTGTATGATTGGCAACACCTTGGTAAAACCATCTTATGTATGCTGACAATTTGGCAATTCCCCCCTAGCAGTACTGGGTTTCAACAGTTACTGAATATTTGTTCCATCTGTGGTGTCACATTTGATGTTAAATACAATGCTAAAAAGAGTGTTATGATTTGTGGAACTAAAGGGGACAGGGATCTAATTTTTCCTGTTTTTTATTTGTCAGAGAATGTTCTATCTGTCTGTGATAAAACAAAATATCTGTGTCACTTTATTACAGATCAAATGGCTGATGATGACATCTACAGACAGCAGCATATGTTATATGCTCAGGCTAACATGTTGGTAAGGAAATTCCACTCTTGTTCTGATGTTGTAAAGAATAATCTCTTTAGGACCTACTGTGCCCCTATTTACACTGCCCCCTTGTGGGTTAAGTATAAAAAGCTAGCCTCCTCAAAGTTCAGTTCACTTACAATGACTGTATGAGGATATTGCTGAAAAAACCCAGGTGGAGTAGTGCTCTTAAAAGATTTTATGTATAAATGTATTTGTCGTCTGAATGGTTCTCAGAACTTAACTTAACTTAAGAAATTATCATGCTGCTGAGCAATCCTGGTATCAGTGCTGTGAGATACCAATCACAGATGTGGAGTTTTTGGTATAAGTGCCTTTTATAGTTGTACTGAGTTTTTGTGTGTTCTTTTAAATGTGTATGTCTGTTTTTTCTATGGACCTTGTGCCTGATTATAAAGTTGATTGATTTGATTACATCCAGTTATGCATGCACCTACAGAGATTTATTGGAGGCTTTGACCACTGGCAGCAGCCTCAGAAGAGCTTTATCTGAAGCAGAGTATTTCTTCAGGTCAAATACATCCAGCACTTCTTCTGATGACAGTAAGATGAAGACCAGAGCTGACCACTGAGCAGGGGATATTTTGGCGATGGAGAGAGTTCCTGATCTCAGATACTCTTGGATCTCCTCGACTAGAGAACAGTCATTCAGCTCATTCAGACAGTGGAACAGATTGATGCTTCTCTCTGGAGATGGATTATTCTCGATCTGCTTCTTGATGTACTGGACTGTTGGCTGATTGGTCTGTGAGCCACTTCCTGTCTGTGTCAGCAGGCCTTGAAGGAGACTGTGATTGGTCTGCAGTGAAAGGCCAAGGAGGAAGCGGAGGAACAAGTCCAGGTGTCCATTTGGACTCTGTAAGGCCTTGTCCACAGCACTCTGGTAGAAGGGTTTTACTTTAGATTTGCCCCATGATAGTGTTGATCTTGATTGACTTTCTGACAGTAGATTGACACCAGTGTTGATGAAGGACAGAAAGACATAAACTGCAGCCAGAAACTCCTGAATGCTCAGATGGACAAAGCAGAACACTGTGTCCTGGTTCAGGCCATGCTCCTCTTTAAAGATCTGTGTGAACACTCCTGAGTACACTGCGGCTGATCTGATATCAATGCCACACTCTGTCAGGTCCGCTTCATAGAAGATCAGGTTGCCTTTCTCCAGCTGCTCAAAAGCCAGTTTTCCCAGAGAGATAATCATCTCTGTGCTCTCTGTATTCCAGAGTGGATCTGTCTCAGCTCTCCCATGATACTTGATGTTCCCCTGTTTGGATTGAACTACCAGAAAGTGGATGTACATCTCAGTCAGGGTCTTGGGCAGGTCTTCTCTCTCTCTGGTTTTCAACACATGCTCCAGAACTGTAGCAGAGATCCAGCAGAAGACTGGGATGTGACACATGATGTGGAGGCTTCTTGAAGTCTTGATGTGGGAGATTATTCTGCTGGCCTGCTCCTCATCATCTCTGAATCTCTTCCTGAAGTACTCCTCCTTCTGCAGGTCAGTGAAGCCTCTCACCTCTGTCACCACATCAATGCACTCAGGAGGGATCTGATTGGCTGCTGCCGGTCGTGTGGTTATCCAGATGCGAGCAGCAGGAAGTAGTTTTCCCTTGATGAGGTTTGTCAGCAGCACGTCCACTGAGGTCAACTCTGTAACATCAGTCATGATCTCGTTGTTTTGGAAGTCCAGAGGAAGTCGACACTCATCCAGACCATCAAAGATTAGCACAACCTGGAACTTGTCAAACCTGCAGATTCCTGCTTCTTTAGTCTCAGGAAAAAAGTGATGAAGAAGTTCCACCAAGCTGAACGTTTTCTCTTTCAGCAAATTCAGCTCTCGGAAAGTGAATGGAAATGTGAACTGTATGTCCTGGTTGGCTTTGTCTTCAGCCCAGTCCAGAGTGAATTTCTGTGTTAAGACTGTTTTACCAATGCCAGCCACTCCCTTTGTCATCAATGTTCTGGTTGGTTCATCTCTTCCAGGTAAGGGTTTAAAGATGTCTTCACTTTTGATTGTTGTTTCTGGTCTGGCTGGTTTCCGGGATGCTGCTTCAATCCGTTTGACCTCATGTTCATCATTGACTTCTCCGCTCCCTCCCTCTGTGAGGTAATGCTCTGTGTAGATCTGATTCAGAAGTGTTGGGTTTCCTGCTTTAGCAATCCCCTCAAACAGACACTGAAACTTCTCCTTCAGAGTGGATTTGTGATTACGTTGGCACACTGCAGCAAGAGATTCTGAAAGAACAAATGACATCAATCAGTGGATGTTGGTGTAAATATGAGGAGTGTAAACCTTTATCTAATTTATTTTCCCAACCCCAAGGCATCTATTCTGCTAACCACTGGTGGACAAACAGGTCCTGACTTCATGTGCTGCCCAATGTGAGAGGCAACTGTGGTGGAATTTGTTTTTAAATAATATTGTATTCAGCATTATACACACACATGAATAAATCAATGATTTTAGCTGATGATTCATGATAATTGTGCATATTACTTTGTAATCTGGAATTGAATCGATCTTTCTTGAGAAATGTCTATATTTAGCTATATCATATATCTCCCATTTTCCCAACACTTCCCCTCTCCATCATGTTAAAGCTGTTAAAGCCTCTTACTGCTCTGCAGAGAGTCAGCCAGCTCCTCCTGCTTCATTCTCCTCAGGAAGAGCAGTGTGATGTTTAGAAAAGCCTCTGTGCTGCTCCTCCTCTGCTCTTCCTCCTCACCGTCCAGCTCCTCCTCATCCTCCCTCTGACTCTCTAAGGATTCTGGGTAATCTGGACTCAGAACCCTCTGGAATCTCTTCAGTTCCTTCTTCACAAAAGTGACGATGTTCTCCTCAAGCAGCTGCAACAGAATAATATTTGAATTAAACTTTCTGACAAAAATAATAACATCAGATCTGGCATAGACTGAAAGCCCACTGGTCTAAAGAGTGCAGTTTGAAGACTGTTAAGACCAGACTGGTTGTTTTGTCTTTCATTTGTAGCTGCAGTAAAATGTAAAGTAACATGTGTTTACATTTACACACCATGAATATGGAGTCCAGGTCTGTTTGAAGCTCCTGGACAGACTGACCACTGGGAACCTCTGACCTCTCCTGGTGGACTCTGGAGAAAACATGATGTATTACAGTAGGTCATATAATGTCATGTGAGAATCGTGATTTCAGAGACAGAAAATTGCAATTCAAATTTAACTCACTCCACACACACACAAACACACACACACACACACACACACACACACACACAGACACAGACACACACAGACACACACACACAGACACAGACACACACACACACACAGAGCTGTGATGATATGATGTGATATTTTGAGAGAAGAAACTTAAGGTCCATTTATGTTCTATTTTCATACAAACATGAATGCGTCCGTTTCAAACGGTGTAACCGTCACTGCCTGCATACTTTCATGCGTCTTTCACGTTGGTATTATGTTAAGAATTCATCCACTAGTGGACAGTAGAGAGTCAAATGTGTGAGTGTGCTTCCAGAGGTGCTTCAGAGGATTCCGGGGATCCTTGTGGGGGTCCAGACGTCCTTGAAAGGGCCGGTACCGGTACCCCAGCCCAGAGGTCCATCAAACTATATTTGAAGTCATAGAGTGCACCTATTGAACAATGTATGCCAAAGTTCACAAATATGTGTTCTTCCTGTAAAACGACATCTACAGTGTGCTAATGTAGGCTCGTACTACAAATTTTTCTAAAAAACGCAACCGCAAAGCGTTGGAAGTTTGTGGACGATCTCAACCTCCTGGAGGTGCGCCCACTGAACGCTCCTCCCACCATCCAGCAGGACCTCGCTGACTTGGAGAGGTGGTCCTCTGAGCGCAAAATGGCACTGCACCCAAAGAAGTGCAAAGTAATGCACTTCCTTACAGCAAAATCCCCCCCTACACTCTCAAAACTAACAATAAATGACCTCGAACTCCAGAACGTCTCAACCCTGAAGATCTTGGGAATCCATATCCAGTCCAACCTGAAGTGGTCCGAACAGGTGGACCACCTTTGTAAAAAAGCCAGCCAGCGGCTGTTCCTCCTCAGACGCCTCAAAAACTCTGCCATCCCACCTGACGATCTCACCTCCATCTTCACAACCTACATCCGACCAACCCTGGAATACGCTGCTCCAGTCTGGCACTCAGGCCTTACTGGTGTCCAATCAAAGGCCATCGAGAGAGTCCAACGCAGGGCGGTGCGGATCATCCTGGGCCGGGACTTTACATCTTACAGGGATGCCTGTAGCCGCCTAGGGCTCCCCTCCCTCAGCTCCCGGCGCGAAGACCTCACCAGGGCGTTTGCCACCTCGCTCCGACGGTCTGACCAATTCAGTAGCTGGCTTCCACCTGAGCGAGGCGTAATAAGCCATCGCTTAACCCGCTCCTCAAATAACCTTGACCTGGCCTACTGCAACACAGAGCGGTACAAAAAAAGTGCCATCCCCTACATGATCAGACTTTTAAACAACTAATTAAACTGTTGTATGTTTGTTGCTTTGCCTTTTTATACTTGTAATGATGTACTCACAATTCAATCTATGATTGCTATTTGTACATCTGTTTTTAGTCTTCAATAAAAACCGTTTACTACTAACATTTTCAACCAATAACATCATGACAATCACAGCTGTCACCTGTCAATCAATGTTCACGGCTAGAAGGAAATTCCAAGAATGCTTGCAACATGGCTAAATGGGCAAACTTTGCCATAAATGTTATTATAACAAATAAACATGTAAAAAAAACTAAGGGTTCGTTTAATGTAGATTCAAAGGATATGTAATTGGCTCGTTAACTCACATTCCACATTCCATCACTATTATACTATGTTGAGGGTCGATTAGAGAGAGGCGGAAGAGAAGAATGGTGTGATAGATGGTGTCGAAGGCTGCAGTGAGGTCCTATTGTATTCCTTTATCTTATTTGTTTTAGAAAGCGCTTTGAAACATCTGCTTTAAACACTAAAGTTGCATGCTTCAAAGCTGGCAGCCAGCCCTCTCCCCACGCTTTGTGCTCTAGTATATATGCTTTTATTGCAGGTGTGTCTATTCTAGATATGTTCCCTATTACCCTATTATTTGTGCATTTGTTCTCTCTGCATGCCATTGTACTAACCAGTCTTTTATGTTTTATTGTATCTCTTGAGTCACTAGTACTTTTATCTTTGTAACACATGCATTTTGAAATTTTAGGTTGCCTTTGCAACATCTGGCCAGAAACAGCAGATGGAAACTAGCTGTCCATGCTAACATGGCTCACTTACTGTTGATTGGTGTGAAATAAACTAATGAACTAAACTAATGAAATTAAATTAAATGGAAGCAGCTGTCTGCCGGGGGGTAACCGCCAGCCCGTTCTCTGCTCTGGGGCTGGGCGCAGTGAACTAGCCAGCAGCAGCCCACAACTCTGAATTTACATTATAGCCTATTGTGTTTATAACATAGACTGTTATTGCAACGTGACCGGTAGATTTGTCAGATAACCTACATTCTTTAGTGGACTTCTGTCTCCCTCTGCTCAGAGGCACTGCGGCAGGGCAGTCGACTCGTCTCACATTAAGTCAAGTCCCTCGTCCCAGACACGCCCACTTTGTCAAATCAAACTCCTCCAAACATTATGTCCCGCCTCTTTATCCTGTTTCACTCGGAAATAGAGAGCCCCAGGAATTAGTCCGGAAAACATCGATGCTAACGCTTCTGGGTTCTCCACTGTTTTCGCCTATGGGATTTTTGAATGGGTTTTTGGTGCGATGCTTCAAATAAGGTCTCTGGGCAGGGCAAGCTTAATCAAATGCGAACCAGTGTTCAGCGGGATAATCTTCACACATGAGGACCACTTTTATGAGTTTTTAAGCTTTTACGTGCCGTTAAAAGGGCGGCTAGCTAGCAAACGGCTAAATGAGACTACACTGTTGAGTCGACGGGGATATTATACGTCAATAACGTCATCACTTCAAAGGACGAACATGGAAATTATCTTTTACTTCTAGGGCTCGCATTTACGCTTCAAAACTCATGAAAGTGGTCCTCATGTGTAAAATGGTCCTCATGTGGTCCTCATGTTATCCCGCTGAACACTGGTTCGCGTTTGATTACGCTTGCGTTGCCCTGCAGACCTTATTTGAAGCATTGCACCAAAAACCCATTCAAAAATCCCATAGGCAGAAACAGTGAAGAACCCGGAAGTCCGCGACTTCCGCATTCCGACTACAAAAATATGTCATCCCTGCGGTACTCTATACGTCACAATAAGTAAGTCAGATACTCTGGAAATGTAGTTTAAGCTCAACTTTAACATTACATTATGTTGACTTGGGGTGGGCAATTATCTTTTCCTGGGGGCCACATTAGAACCCCAGATTGTTGCTGTGCAGGGCTTTTCTCTCATTTTATCACTAGATTAAATTGTATAAAACATACTGTGCACTTATTCTTCAGCATTTATTATATTGAAAATCACTTCTTCAAACAGCCAATTTAGGTAATCTCATTAGATTTTTTTATCATTATTATCATTATTATCATCATCATCATCATTATTATTATTATTATTATTATTATTATTATTATTATTATTATTATTATTATTATTATTATTATCGTTATCAGTATTATTTTAAGCTAAGTAAAATTAAGTGGTTTGTCTTAGACCTGCCGGGCCAACATTGTAACATGTTGTTGACTTTGTTTCAGAAGGTTGTCTTTTAAAATAAATAAGTGCATTCATAGACTGATTTCTTACTGGGCTTCTTACTTATTTTCAGGAGAGCTAAGCCCCTTCTAAACATGCAGTGAAATCCGGATTATAACCAGCTCCTAGCCGGTCGGCCTGCATGTTTAGAAACAATTAGCCGCCTTATGCGCACTCTCGCGAGTGCGGATCATGACCATCTGAGACCCTAGTATAGGATCCGCATTATTGGAAAAACGGCTGTTTAACACTGGCAGCTCATGATCCGGATCATGTATGTCTTAGTGGGCGGGTGGTTAAATGGCACTTTAAAAACCATTAATGTCCCGGTGATCATTATTTTCATGAATGGTTAGTTATGTGGCTAGATTATTTGGAAGAGAGCCAAATTAGGTGAGTAAACAAGTAAAAGTTGAATTGTTTCTTTCTCCCCCATCTGACAGTTTAAAAATGCAACAAGGAGATAATAGCCTACTACTTTTAGCCTACTGCATAGGCTAAAGTACCCGCTAACATTCACGTAGCCTATTAATTAATTAATCGTTCGAATTGCTTATATCAACGAATTAAACAAATTAAACGAGCAAACTCACGGTTTCCTCAAGTGCTGCAAACGGCTTGAATGGTTTCTTTTCCTCCCGACCTGTCTGTCTTGTAGGCTATGTAAAAATGCAAGAGTTGCATCAGTCTATATCGAGACATATAGGTCCCTATCGTTGCATCGGCGCTGTTTCTAGGCCGAGCGCCTGGCGCAGCACAAATCAGTGGGCGTGGACCAGCGCACTTGATATCGTCGTGCTGGCGCTACACGCAGCCTAAAGCATTACAACCACGCCTTTTAAGCGTAAAATTATGCACCGTCATGCTCATTGGATAACTGCAATAAACGAATCGCACGCTTGCCTTTTTAGCTCCAATTCCAGTGATCCCGCAAAACCAGACGAAAGCCAAACGCTCTGCCCCCCCCCCTCCCTTCATCCAGTCTGTCTGTCTGCATTATAGGCTATTATTCCATATTATTATGCTTCTCAAACCAATCTAACTGCAGTTTCAATACTGCAAGCATGTAAATACGCTACACTATAGCAAGATCAAAGTGAAAATAATGTTCTAAATGCATCAGCTAGAAAAATATAGCCTATCCCTATATGATGAGATTAATTTTATATTGGTGAAAGTTTGTTCAGAACGATATCGTTTTTTCTCCCCTGCTGCAGGTAGAATGATGCACATAAATATACCCTACATTATGTAAAGTCATTGCATAAATGTGTTTTTATTGTAAAACTAAATGTGAAGTTGGGCCAAGTTATTGGAGCAGACATCACAGTATAGCACATGACAGTAGAAGCGCGCTCCGAAGCGCGTTCCGCTAACACTTTTGTTTCTGACGTTAAATCGACAAAGGATATATATAGGCCCAGGAGGACATATATGTTTCACTTAGGATGGTGTTTTAATTTCGATGATTTATTTGGTCCAATATTGAAATGTTCTACAATTGCAGGCTGTGTTACCATTACACATTATTTTAGATCGACCTTTTATATCTATTTCGCCTCATTTGGTTGCTATTTAGTAGCGAAATTGAGTACCCAATTGCATGCTGGGACATTCACAGGCAGTCAGAGAGAGACAGTCGTATTGTGCCTGTCAGACTGCCTGCAGCCTCAAAGCGGTACACGGAGTTGTTTTACCCAGGCTGGACGCGTTGTCACACAGGCTTGTGACAGTAACTCAACGCGGAAGGATTTATTTCACAATAAACTGGTAAACGCACACCAATGCCTGCTCCTGTCAGTAGGAGAGAGGGAGAGAGTGACACAGAGAAGGGTGACAGAGGAGAGAGCCAGAGGGGAGGGAGAGAGCCAGAGGGGAGCGCTCCGCGCAACTGGCCCACTGAATAGGCCTGCTTTTCAAAGGCGCAAGGCGCTAAATTAACGCCAGGTCGGAAGATAGCAGTACGCCGGTATTTAGCGCCGACACGCCCACTTTTGGCCCATTCTGGGACTGCGCCACGCCCATTCGGCCTAAAGCGCATTTGGCAGCCTAAAGCCATATTGATATCAACAGGCGCAAGGCACGTTTTTTTGCGTTTAAGGCCCGTTTTAGCGCCGAAGGCTTGTGGGAGAATAGGGCCCATAGCCTACCTTTTGTGGTCTAGTCTCATCATGGAGGAGCATGCAGCTGAAGCACATGGCTAATTAATATGGAGTTAACATCTATATTAATTAGCCATGTGCTTTAGCTGCGCTCCCCCTGTACTTTGCTAACTTAGCATCGATGCTAGCGGGACTTACCCAGCTATCGTCATTGCCTGCTTAACTGCTGCTTGCTGGTAATGTTAATCCCACGTCAGAAAAAGTCTCCAGATTTATCGCTAACATTAGTCTCTTCTGAGAAAGATTGTCTCCAGGAGGGTCTGAAAAGTTGTCTGGAGTTGGATGCAGCCAAGTATTGTGAGGCAGCCAGTGTTGTGACTGTGAGTGTCCAAGCTAACACAGCAGTGGAGAGGAGCTGACTGACTGGACCATGAGGATAGCTGAGTTTATTTTTATTTTTATTATATTGTATATATTTATACGATGTAACCGGTAACACCGGTGTTGTCACGTTTTTTATTACCCGGTGTGAAGATGACCACACCGTGGCAACCCTAGCAAGCGCTCACTTTTTTGGCACATTGCCACCCCACGTTATCGCCTAAAACGGCATGTTTTTGAATGGAGTTTGGTTACAGATTCGCTAAAGCTGTTTCCATATCACATTTCTATTTATCGATACACGCTACTGCATGCCCGCCCACTCTACTCGCTATCGGCAGAGAGCATACGGACCATTTCCAGCTGTTTCTAAACAAAGACCCCTCATGTCTAGAAAGGTAAAACCGGAAAATATCCTGCTCTGGCTAGCCGGACATGATCCAGACTTCATGTTTAGAAGAGGCTCTAGAATAAACTCATCTGTTTTAAATGCTTACCTTGGCTCAGCAGAGGGCTGTCCATCTTTGAAGTTGAAAGGTGGATGCATAGACCAGTCACTCTTCATAGACACACAGCTGGGTACAGGGGAGTCTGCTCTCTCCTGCTGGATCCTGATAGAAATAGGATTGACAAAAGAAGAACAGTTTGAACTTCAAGAAAATCAGCATTTTGACCAGAATGTTCAAATTCCATAACCAGATATGTGATCTGTGAGGAGAGTGAATGAGTAACGTTCTCTGCTGTTGCTACAAAACTTTCTCTACATGAAAAAGGATACAAAACAAGAGCAGTGTTATGTATTATTGTTAAAATCTTGGTCATCTTCAGATGGAATTTGTTCATTAAAAGGATTAGTTACTTTTAACATTATAGTAACATTTTGTTGACTTTGTTTCAGAAGAAGGTTGTCTTTTAAAATAAATAAGTGCATTCATAGACTGGATTTCTTACTGGTCTTCTTACTTATTTTCAGGAGAGCTAGATAACAAACTCATCTGTTTTAAACTCTTACACCCTGCCGTTCCTCAGACAAAATGACATTAGACAGACGCCATCTTAAGCACCCACATGATGCAGTCACATGACACAGTCAAGTGGGTCAGCTCAGTAGTAGTGTAGGGCTAGCACCCCTGGTAAAGAAAAAATAAATAAATTTTTAGAACTTCCTCAAAAAGGGATACTTCCGCTTTTTTGAAAAGGGGGAAGTGGTTTCTTTTTGGGTAAAAATCAATTTCTCAGTACTTCTGCAAAGTGTACTTCTCCATTTTTTTGTCTTGTGCTTAAAGTCATTTTGCGCAAAAAATGCTTTATTCCACTTGTTCTCCAAAAGGGTACTTCTGTTTTTAAATCACTTTTCTTTTTGAAAAAGTGATTATTTCAAAAAAAGCCCTCCAAAGGCTACTTCCCCATTTTACCCCATAACACAGCTCACGACAAATACCACCGTTTTTTTTTGATCTCGGGGGAAATACATTTGAGCAATCATTATGCAAACCCAGCTGGATCATTTATACTGTCTACAAAACACCTCTCTTTTGCTCGCTGTTGTTATGGACGCGGCTTGTGAAACACCAACGACTTCCGCAGCACGCACCACGTCTCTTCGTGACAAGAGACGTGCAGCACGCAGCACGTCTCTTGTCACGAAGAGGCGTGCTGCGTGCTGAACGCCTCTATGACGCAACTCCACGACAGGAAGCACCTCCCTTTATAAGGACGAGGGCGATCAGCTGAGTACAACCACAAAGCCATAGCTGTTAGTTTTTTGAGAGAAGCAGTGGAGGGCAGAGCGCAGCAGCAGCATTTTTGATCCCAACTAACAACAAGAGTGTGTGCTTGTTTTATTTTTACTATCGACCCTCGTATCAACAACCATGGATTTCAATGGTAAGATTTTTTTTGTTATTAATATTGTTTAATTAGACTATCCATTTAATATATATATTTATAATTAAGATCCTTTTCCTTGTTTTTTTTATGGAATGTTATATTAACAAAAACATTAACAATACAGCTTTTTACATATATAACCCGGGGACCAGATTATTGGACACCACGCGTTCAGAGGAATATCCAGATGATGATCATCACACCAGAATCTCTCTAAAACGAGGAGCTGCGTTACGAGATATTACTAACAGACCTAGAGGGTGAGAATGAAACATTGTTTGTTTACATATTTATCATATAGTTTGTTTAGAAAAAAAATGGGTGTGGTAACCATACTTCTACCAGTTTTTTTTTTGAAATGTTGTTTTTTTTACCCCCCCATAGAACGGGTTCTCACACAGGTGAATTGTTATTTCATCCACAATCTTTGGGAGGGGCTCCCACGAAGACAGCCAACCGTCGCCATAGAGGCAAACCACGTGACTTCCATAGATGCAACCCCGATGCCCCCATACACCATTCATCTGATAACATCACATCTAAGGACAATGGGCTGAGCCCAAATGATTTTGCAGATTTAATCGACCAGATGTAAGGACATAATTCAGATATAACAACCAGCAATATATATATAGGCTATATGTATTTTTGAGATAGACATATCCATCGCTATTTATTTTTTATTTATTTTTTATTTATTTTTTATTTTTTTTACAGCCAGGAGACAACCCCCAACAACTCAGCGCTGACCCCCGATGCAGACCCGATGCAGACCCCGATGCGAACACCTCCCCCTAAATTGACTAGATATTTCAACTCCGATAAACCCCCTCCCCTTAGAATAGACTGGAGTGAGCAAGGCGTCGCTTATGCTTTAGCAAATGACCTACCTACGGGGGTGAATAATAATAACGATATTAGAGCCTGGGCTAACGCACAGACTCGTATAATCAAACGCTACATAGCTGATTTACCACCCCGGAGAAGCTGCATTGTACCGCAGACCGGTGGCGCTTTGCCTACCCCAACACAACAACACGCGGAACCCCAAAATGACGCAGCTGCTGCGTCATTAGAGTCAGTCGACCCCCGAGGGACACCCCTACAAATAGACGCGCTATCAGACTGCGACGAGACGTCATCAAATGCCGACACGCTACCCCCACCCACGTCAATCGTTACGCTTACGCCCCCACAACAAATAGCAGCGTCATCAAATGCCGACATGCTACCCACACCCGCGACAGTCGTTACACCATCACAACAAATAGACGCGTCATCAGACCGCGACGATGACGACATCACTACACCGTCTGCAGACTCTATGATTCAACCCCCAGCTGCCATCTCTCCCAGTGATTATACCCTTAGACACATAGATACATTCAACGCTAGGATATACCGTCAAAATATAGATCTACGCGATATTAACACTGATAATCTCGGATTGGTGCCTGGTATGGTCAGACAGAGATTAACAGGGTTAATTGATGTAGTTACAAACGAGGTCCCGACGGGTAGCATTATGGATGTAACGCTGGGGGGTGATAGCCTAGCGGCAGATGTGCATACTATCGCCACAGTCGGAGACAATGCTGGTCAAGAATTTCTGGACCATGTCTCAGACGCAATTCAAAGCAATGATGAGTCAATGATCTCTGGTGACCTATCTCTCACCATCACAGTTGCAATGAATCAGCAAGGGGGCGGTAGGCTTAGATTGATGGATATACAATATAAAGATATTATTGATCGAAAGATTCATTACCTTTATAATCCTGATAATGGTTGTGGAAATAATCTTTGTTTCGGCATGGTTATTGCCAGACATTTTAACCCTGATTTAAACAACGCTAGTCTATTGGAGAGAGCTCGAGAAATATACACTGAGTTGGGTTTTGACCATATGCATAAAGTATCATTTGCCGACATTGGAACTTTTGAACGTCATTTTGACAGCAAGATAATTATCTTCCACCACAAAGAGAGTTCTAAACGCAGACACCCATTTATGACTACAGACGTCCCCCACCCAGAAACAATTTGGGTTTATTTATATGAAGGACATTATTATCTCATTCTGAATAAAAATGCATTCATTGGGGCTAGTTATGTTTGCGACTACTGCTACCAGCCGTATCAGGAGCCTTATATACATACATGTAGACACATATGTAATGTCTGTTACGGACCTCTACACATAGATCCACCCCAGGCGAACACCACTGTTAAATGTAATGTATGTAGGCGTATATGCAAATCTCAGACTTGCTATGAAGCACACATGAGAAGGGACAAACATACCGTCTCCCCCTGTGAGAAAAAGAGATATTGCCCACAATGTAAAATGAGCCACATGCACAGACCCAGTACACCCCACATATGCAGCTCACCAAGATGTGATCATTGTGGCGTTCCACTAGGGGCGCAAGAGTCTGACCATGCCTGCTTCATACAACCTACTCCATTTAAAGAAGTCACGGAAAACTATATATTTTATGACATCGAGACAAGAATAAATGCAGAAGGTATGCATGAAGCAAGTTTTGTATCATCTATGACGCTTAAAAATGACAGGCCTAGAAACTTCAGTGGCGCTGATGGGAAAGATTGCATCGGTGATTTTCTAAGGTTCTATACCAGCCCCCGCTATGCAGAGCATACGTTTATAGCGCATAATGGTAGTGGTTTTGATGGATATTTAATATTAAAAAACATGGTGTCTCAAGGACTAATTCCCTCTGTCATTGTTAAGGGATCCAGACTGACCGCCATCTTTTCCACATACAAAAAACAGAGGTTCATAGATTCTGCCAGCTTTCTACCCATGCGTTTAGCCGAAACCCCAAAAGCCTTAGGTTTTGCTGAATCAAAAGGCTATTTCCCATACAAATTTAACACAATAGAAAATGAAAACTATATTGGAGTCATCCCCTCAAAGGAGATGTTTGGGTATGGTACAATGCGTGAATCAGATAAATACAAGTTCTTAAAATGGTATAATAGTCATAAGCCCCTGATATATAACTTTGCTAAGCAACAGGCCAAGTATTGTGCACAAGATGTTCGAGTGTTACGTCAAGCCTGTGTTCTTTATAGGGAAGCGTTCATCAAAGCCACCAACGTAGACCCCCTCCGATATGTCACGCTTCCTGGCGCCTGCATGGCTGTATTTAAAACCACATTCCTAAAACCAGACACCGTCGCGCTCACCTATAACGGCTGTTATACAGGTCAGAACCGAACATTCAGCGACGCATCTATGCAGTGGTTATCTTATCTGGCACAAAGCCAGAATATTAGCATTATACATGCTCTCAACCATGGTGAACATAGAGTCGGTGGTTATTATCTAGATGGTTTCAACCCAAGGACTAATACTGCATATGAATTTGCCGGCTGTTTTTTTCATGGGTGTGATCGCTGTCATATTTCAAATGACACACACCCCTACAAAAACGCAACGTTTGGGGACTTGTACCATGCTTTCGCTGAAAAAATAAATACGTTAGAATCTATCCATGGTATGAACGTAGTCGTTTTATGGGAGTGTGAATGGACCCGTATGAAACACACGGATGTCTCCGTGATGGCATTCATGAGATCTTACACACAACCTGAGCGTTTGAACCCACGCCAAGCCCTATATGGGGGACGAACAAACGCCTTAAAATTACACCATAAGGTCGAAAACGGCGAAAAGATACATTATGTGGACTTTTGTTCTCTATATCCATATGTACAGAACACAAAAGAGTACCCTCTTGGACATCCTAAAGTTATTACCAGGGATTTTGATGATATCTCAACCTACTTCGGACTCATCAAGTGTGTAATAGCGCCGCCTAGGTCTTTGTTTCACCCCGTCCTCCCCCACAGAGCACACGGGAAACTGATGTTCCCTCTTTGTCGCACATGTGCAGAAGGGCTCTCTAAAGATGAGTGCGACCACAACGAGAACGAGAGAGCTCTCAGCGGCGTATGGGTTTCGTTTGAGTTACACAAAGCGATCGAGAAAGGTTATCGTATTATATCAATCTCTGAAGTCTGGCATTTTGAACACCGCACAAAGGAATTATTCCAAGGGTACGTAAAAGCTTTTCTCAAGCGTAAACAGGAAGCGAGTGGATTCCCAGCCGACGTCACTACGGATGCCGAGAAAGACGCGTACATTGCCGAATACCAAAAAGTCGAAGGTGTGTTTTTAGACAAAACAAAAATTGTGCACAATCCTGCACTACGTTCATCATCCAAATTACTTTTGAACACTTTATGGGGACGATTTGCATTACGAGATGAACAGTGTACATGTGAGATAATTAATAACCAGGCTCGTTTTCTACAACTAATGTTCAGTGACCAATTCATTGTGAGTCAATTCCGCTTCCTCACCGATGATGTCGCTATTGTCCAATGGAAACATGCTGCCGGTCAAGGCCCGAAGGGAAAAGATATTAATGTCTTTCTAGGAGCTATGACCACCGCATATGCTCGTCTGGAGCTATATGAAATTATGGATAAACTTGGCTCGCGCACATTATATAGTGATACAGATTCAATAATTTTCACAGCGCGGGAGGGGGAGTGGAACCCGGAACTCGGTAAGCATTTAGGACAATTGACAAGCGAGCTTGAACCAGCCGAACACATTACAGACTTTGTATCAACGGGTCCAAAATCCTATGCATTTATCACCAACACAGGTCGCTCGTCAGTGAAATGTAAAGGTATCACGCTAAATACTAGTGTAAATAAAAATGCTGTCACTTATGATTCCCTTTTACGCCTGCTGGAGGCGTATGTGTTGGATGGTGAAGTTAATGTTATTAGAACAACCTCTGATCGAATCAGGAGACATAAATTATCGCTACAGCTAAGCAATCAGTCATTAGTTAAACGCCTTCAGGTCGTCTATGATAAACGCCGCGTTCTGAACGATTTCAGCACACGTCCACATGGATATTAACAACGTCATCAACACGCAGGAGGGTTTTGATGCACGCCTACTCCACCCTTTTACCATGATTATTTCTGGCCCGTCTGGGTGTGGAAAAACTTTTTTTGTTAAATCCATTATTCAAAACGCATCACAACTGATCACACAAGCGTTGGATAATATCGTCTTTTTATATGGCTGCTGGCAAAAAGTATATGATGATTTATTACTGATTAGACCAATTACTTTTATTGAGGGTATTCCGCCCTCATTAGCAGATGATAGTATTTTTCCCCCCGATAAGAGCAACTTATTAATTATTGATGATCAGATGTCTTCTGCCGTTAATAATTCAGAGGTTCAAAATGTATTTACAAAATACTGTCATCACAGAAATTTAAGTTGTATCTATCTGGTCCAGAATCTTTTCGCCCAAGGCAAAGCAAGCCGCACAATAAGTCTCAACACTAATTATCTTGTGTTATTTAAAAACCCTCGCGATAAACAACAAATAAGCATCATAGCACGTCAAATGTACTCCAAAAATTCAAAACATTTTATGGAAGCTTTTCAAGATGCCACATCGAGTAATTATGGATATATTCTCATAGACTATAAACCAACGACACCTGACCTGTTAAGACTCAGAACTGAGTTAACCCCCGAGCGACAGGTTGTCTATCTGCCCAGAGGGGGAAGAAGCTAGGCTCTTTTAGAAATGTCTGCTCGTGTACATAGGAATTTCGAACTTCTTCAACATCTTTATAAGGCGACCCCCAAAAGGCGCAAGACCATTCTTGCCACAGCCAGCAATGATCTAATTAATGCATTATGTGAGCTTGCATTGAACCTATTAAAAGGGAATATTCCACTTTCTCCTAAACTTCACAGGAGATTAAAGAAAAGCAAGGCTTTACTTAGGTGGTTTGCCAATAAAAAAGTTACACTATTGAAAAAAAAGAAAAAGATTAACCAACGCGGTGGTTTTATATTCCCTTTGCTAGCTGCGGCTATTCCTATTATTAGTGGTCTTTTTAATCGAGGCTGATCATGGAACACACCACCAAAATGTTTCTTGTACCACACAATCAAATCAAGGCTCTTCAGACACGCCCACCTGCTACTCCCATCGCCCCCCCTGACATCAGAACAAAGGCTCAGTGTGATCTAGATCGTTTGATGGCAGAGGTCCTAGATGATCCCAGTGTTGATGTACATAGTAAAGCGTTGAAATATTCAAACATTTTACACAGATATTTGACTCTGGTGAAACAGGCCGATAACGAAAAGAACACGCTAACACTATTGATGCCAAATTCTGAACCAGCTGAGACATTAGCACCTGTGAATGATAACAATGCGACACCTGCTGACATAACGGATGTATTACAACACATACCAGCACACAGCAAAAACAAGGCCTCACACGTTCTGAACGCTATCTCCAATGCATCGGATAGAATCAGATGGACTGCTAACGGTCAGCTAGTTATTGACAATCAGCCCCTCAGGGGAACACACATATTTGATTTAGTCAAGTTTATGACAGGTTCACAGCTGGTTAGAGAGTCGGCTCGCCCATTAGGATGGCGAGAGTTTCTTAAGACACTAGCAGAGATAAATGTCCCCTCCTCTACCGTTACAAATAGGAGTCTCCGTCGTCTGTTTGAACATAGCAAGACAATGCATGGTGCAGATGATGATAATGATAGTGTTATTGTTGATGGTGAAATGTTTAGCCCCGCCAGGACCGCCTGGAGATCCTATTAGAATTTTCTTTTATACTCTACATTATTATACTTTTATTTTACTCTATTATTTTCTATTATTTTCTATTATTATGCTTTATTATTATTATTATGTTTTATTATTATTATTATTATTATGTTTTATTTCATTTTTTTTATTTTCTATTATACTTTATTTTTATTCAAATGATTCTAATGATTCTAATTGAAAACAGAACATTCAAATTCTATTTACTTTATTATGTTTTATTTCCATTTTTATTTTTATTTTTACTATTTTTTTATTCAAATGATTCTAATTGAAAACAGAACATTCAAATTCTATTTACTTTATTATGTTTTATTTCCATTTTTATTTTTATTTTTATCCTATCATTCAGGTTGAAGCTTTTACAACCTCAGCATTTTTGTTACATGCTATTGCTTCTCATCCTATTTTTATCATATCATGTATTGTTTCTCATCCTATTTTTATCATATCATGATGTATGGTCATATTGTTGTTGTTTGTTTTTTTCATAATGCTCAAAATATCCTATGTACATATTGAAAAAAATAAAAAGTCACAACCAGCATTGTTTCCAGTCTCATATGATTTATTTGATTGAAAATGTCACATACAGGTCTGTGGTGTTGCACATTGTATACATTTTAAATGATAGCTTTTACATGATCCAGGCTGTATTCTGCTTACAAAGGTACATACCATATTATCGTTACACAGAGTATCACTAGTATATTTTTTCATAACACTTTGATACGATAGACCTTTTTGGATGTTGATTAAAAAGAATATGCAATGTTGTCCACAGCTGACAGAGGCGCTGTTCTGCACCTGCACAGTTGAATATGTGACATGACGGCTATTCCGGTTTATAAAACATGCTATTTCTTTTGGGAACCCGGTGAAATCAGGACGATTACCATAACTGTCAAAAAACATAGCTTCTCGGGTTACAGTTATATATATTCCGAGCCAGTGTTGTCCTGGCTTGTCACTATAGTCGGTGTTGACAATAACCATAGCCGGAAGTGAGCGCACATGTCGCGGAAGTGCGTCGGCTGCTAGTACACCCAACAGTTGTACGCCTTTTGCAAGTTTCTTCCTGAGAATCCGATCAATCTCCATTGTGTTCATAGTGTCCAGTTTTAGTAATAGTCCAATAAAACCTGTCTTTTCCCTGAAATTTCCAAGATGCTGTCAAAGACACTGTAGCAGATTATGTTGATTGTGCGAGTCAGAGGCTGTCTAAAACGAACCTCAAGTTTCACATTGCCTGTTCTAATCAAGCTGACGTTTCCTGTGTTCGCACCATCTGCTTCCAGGTTAAAGCAAAACAAGGTATAGCCACTCCCATATTCTTGGCGTGTAATAGCGAGAGGGCGGTCTTTCAAATGACGACCGGTGGCTTGGAACAGCTCATGATATTCTCTGACATACTCGCCAGTGGTGAAATTAGGTGTAAAAGGCCTCGCAGGATATGAATGACCATCGCAATATAATGCAATAAATTCAGTGTTGAGATTAAGGAAATTATAGGGATTTCTTACATAATTCCCGCTATGTGCCTCGTTATCAACAAAAGCAATTATTATTAATTTGGGTATCTGACCATTGTATAAGTTTTCATGATTTGTCATCCTGAGGCCTCTCCCGACTGTCACTGTTTTCAGTGAAACCCTATCCATGGCATAGCGTGCATTGGCGTGCGTTAGCGCCCTCATGTGGGCAAGCCTGACAGCTGGGGAAATGCTAACTTTCTTCACATAGAGACTTGCGCTAAGTATATTCACCCCGATGTGTTTATCAGGAGTGGGTGACATGAGACAGAATTCATCTTTAGAGCGGATAAATTTCAGCCCCACATCAATGCCATTTATCATCAGTTTTTCCTGCATAAATAAATCGGCGTGTATAGGACAGATAAGCTCCAAAGTTTTACTTTCTGCAGTGTAGGTATTCCTACGCACCAGACCATCATTACCCGAGGTAAGAGATGTCCCATCCATAGCAGCAGCCGAATCTTTGATGAAAAGGGCTGTGCTGAATTGTGTATCCAATGTCTCTTGCCCATAATTAATAAGACATTCCAACAAGGCTCTGTATGGATAGGTATTACTAGCTTGAGTAATAAGCCTATCACCAAGCTGAATGTCCAGTTGTGAGAATAGGCTACCACCTGGATAATTGATCAGGGTAGCTATATCATCATCAGCCAGGGCTACGCCGCCAGGCTTGGTGAGTTTCAGTCGGATATATAAATAGCTGTCATTAAAATCGATATATTGATCGTTTGATCCAGTAATTACGAATTCGATTGGTGCCCCAGTGGTGATTTGAGAAACAGGTGGAATTTCAACCCACGCAGCACGCTCTATACATGTCTGAGTTGGTGGTAGACGAAAAATATCAAGCTCACTCTTCATACACTCTACCGATTGGTTGTGAAGGAGTGACATTATTTAGAAGATGTCTCTGGTGTGAGTTTTAGCACGTCTACGTGGTTTGGTTGCTGTCTTTGGTCTGCGAGGAGCTGTGCAACGTCTTCGCTTATGTATTCTACTCCTTTTCTTAACGGGGCGATACCCCCTCCGACCACTAGATGGTGGTCTACGCTGGGGGTATGCCATAAAACCATTTCCGGTTTGGGGGTCAGGTCTTCCTGTTGCTTTTCTGACGATATTCTGAACTATGTCTCCAGCGATGCCTGATGCTGCAGTTTTAATATACGGTTTAGCAATAGAAAATCCGCGTTTAAATAATGGAACAGCCATCCTAAAAAGACTTCTAAACAGGCCACCTAGTCCCGCTCCATACTGTGTAGCGCTTCCAGAAAACCCCGCTAAATCTCCACCCGCCTGTTTAACATAGTAATCATAATAGTAATCCAACGCGTCATTTCCGGCGCTCTCATACGGCGTCATCATTATGCGTCAGCGTTTATAACCAACTGGTCTGAAATGTAATTTGATAAGGACTTTTCCGTATGCAAATGGAATATGCTTGTTTTGATCGTTTTTCAGAACCAGTTCAATGTCATCGATAACGTCCTTTGAGATAGGTGTGTAATGTACGGGATCCAATGATAGAGTGGTCACGCGTCGGTCCGTGTCTGATATATTAATCGTTCTGAGCAACTGTACATATTCGTCACCCACGAGTTGATGCTGGCATACATCTGAGTACACGAATATATTATAAACACCCGCGTCAATATCAGTTTGATAATCAGCGGTCGCTGGTTTAGGAATGCAGAGGTATTCTACATTTGGGCTCATTCCTAGGATAGTCGCCAGCCTTCCTGTACATATTATTTTTGATCCTGGGACGCCTCCGATTTGTACAAAATTAGTGACCTCGTTATAGGTTAATACTATAGGTGGGTTTGGGTTATTGAACACAGTCATGCATGTGTGGTTGAAGCGTGATAAAATACTAGGGATTGACCCATAAGTTCCTATCTGCATAGAAACGGTTCTGAAAATCTTCTTTTTGCCCCTAACATCAAAAACCATTATGTTTGCGTCCTCTAATGGAAAAGTAGGCCAAGACTTTGGGTATTGGATTTCTACCAAACCTACTTCAAAGGCTTCTCTAAACACTAATGGTTTCGCCAGCTTTGTCCGATAACTCCAGATTTTATTATTCGGATATATATCGATAGAGGCGTTGCTGGGGAGCGTAACGTAGAAGCCAGCCGCTTCCGGGGTGGCCATGTTGTAGATGACGTAACGCGTTGCCTGTCACGGGGAGAGTAGTCTCCTAGCTGTCACCCACCCACTATAAATATTATATGGTAATCAAATCACGTTCATTAATCCAGGAATTAAAAGATTCTGGATAACCACGCCAACTGACATAGATTTGTCTTGCCCCCTTTGATTTACGTCGTTTGATTATTCTCTCTATTTTAAACGCCTTGGTCTCGTCAATAATAACCCTCTGCAGTTCTGCTTCATAAAAACACCCTTTTAACGCCTCACCGGCTAGATCCTTAACGCGATAGACCACCGGATGTCTAGCGACTCGCTCATATATTATGAAATATTCTTCGGTATATCCACCTCTGTAAGCTTTATCGAATATCCCTCTTTGTTTTGAGATCCGCACGTTATCTCCGATATTAAACTTGAACGAGGGGGTTGGCTCAGGGTGTTTCTTGTACAGTCTATTAAAAACTATGCGTTCATTTCCTTTATTTACTTGGCTGGGTGTCATCCCTATCGATCGGTGCTTGGCGGTATTGTAGGCGTAAACTAAATCACTTAGGCTATCAATGTATCTTCTCGAGTTGACAGCTGTCAAATATCGCCACATCCGGGATTTTATCGATCTATTCAGCCTCTCGACAACGCTGGCCTTAGTCTCATTAAATGTCGTAAAATGTTTAATGTTGTATTCCTGGGTTAACTTTTTGAAATTACGGTTGAAGAATTCTGTTCCTTTATCTGTCTGTAATTTGATGGGAATACGCCCATCCATGAGGATACATCTGAAGGCCTCTGTAACAGCTAGACCCGTTTTATTTTTCAGAGGTTGAACCCATGCAAATTTACTGAATACATCAATACACGTTAATAAAAATTTAATGCCGTCATTCTCCATCGAATATTCAGCCATATCTACTAAGTCTATCTGGAACTGTTTATCGATTCCCGATACAAATACTCTATTGCGTTTGAAATTTCTAAAAACCGGAGTGTGTAGTGTATATGCATCTTGTTTTAATAGATAATCTTTAACGATGCTTTCATTCACCGGCCCCTTATCGTCATTTCTAACGGCATCACATAGTTTAGCAATGCTAGAGAAACCCGCGGGGTTAGCGGGATCTAAATAGATCTTGTCTAATCGCTGCTCCATCATGATCTGACATTATGTCAAACAGTTATATATCTTATATTAGAACGTATCATGTGTGGCTATAGGCAACCAGCTAAACCGGATGTCACTGGGGGGTTACATGGTCAGACGCACAGTCCGTACTCAAAAACAACCCGGGGTGAAACGCATATATCAGATTCGTTCCTAGCGGAAGCCCCCGCAATGTTGACTATGAATATACATCTATATATCACGCTGAAGCTAAAACACCAACAAACAAATGTTTTTTATCTAAAAATGTTTTTTTTTATTCCATAGACAATGTAAACATTCTTTTCTTATCAATCAATCTCAAATAAGCCATACATACATGTAAATGTTTATCACACAAATAATCCAAAATTAAATCTATGTTATGTCTAATACATACATCGTGCATGAATGCAAATATCACAACTAAATTACCTATGTCAAACACTTTACCCTCCTCAGAGAAAAACGAATCAAATATGACATCTGTAGACATGTTTGTATTATTACACAGTATAAGCATCTCATCCCAGCAAACATTAGAACGTACAAAATTCATATGATTTTTAAAAGTATCATCATCAAATGTATGGAAAATATCCTTTAATCTATTTCTAACAAAACAAACATTATTAGGGTAAAATATATCCGTTAACATACTGACTAACCACCACATGGCTAGTCTAAAAAAAAAAAAAAAAAAAAAAGATATAGCCTATTATAGCCTATAATAGCCTATAAGTGGGAAGAAAAAAATCAGGGGTTAGACTGAGCCCACACTACGAAACCCTCACCTACAAAATTATCATGTGGGAGGGATGTATTAATTGGATCAAATTCATCACATTTCCATCTGAGCCCCGTGGGGGGGTCACACATGTCTGCAATTATGGCCTCCGCTGCTCCCATTAATCGTTCGTTCGAATGAGTGTCCCCTGTAATCAGCCAGACGACTCTAGCTATGGCTGAAACAAGCTGAGGAGAAAACACTAGATCGAATATCTCGCTGCCGTAAAGTCCAAATATGTCATCATCGTAGGCGAACACACATGAATGCTGAAGTTGACTGGGGTGGTCAATAATGCAGCCATTGCACAAAAGTCTTGCCTTCGTCCATGCTGCTGCACGGATGCATCGTACAAGAAGGGCCCTGATCCCGCGCACCGCAGATATGTCAATGCGTTTTGGAGGTGGTGGTATGTGCTTTGCATCTGTGGGGGTTGTCTCCTGGCTGGACAGTCTGATGTGATGGTTTGAATCCTCATTGGCGTGCACCTGTGCCTGGGTTGTTATGAATGTGCGAGGCGGGGGTTTGTGGGTGTATAGGGGGCGATACTGGATGAGGTCATCGGTGTTATGATCTGTAAAACATAAAAGAGACAATAGATGAATTAGTGGTTTGTTCCTCCTACACATATACTGTAACACACACACACACACACACACACACACACACACACACAAGCCGTATCATACCATTTGGGTTCAGTTGACTGTTTTGTTGTTGTTGTCCTCCTCCTCGTCACTGGCGTCGCTGTTGCACTCCATATTAAAAGCCAGTCTCTTTCTAATAGAACTCAGAGCGGCGTGTCTCGCGTCTCTAGTAATGACTGCGTTAATTTTATGACCTATGCTATGCATTTTGTTCCAGTCGCCAAGCTGCATGAAAAAAATTGTTTCTACAAAATCCTCAGCTGGGATCTCCTTAGCCCCCGGCCTAAAAAAGCCTGTTTTCGGTAGGCCTTCACATAGATCGTTGCCTTTAAAATTATGACATACACCGAGATAAACAAATCCGTCCAGGATATCGCAGGGTCCAGAACACCAGCTGCGCACCTCAATCCTAAGTCCACCAAAACCATCCGACGCTCGCCACAGCCAGACCGGTCTATTCTTAGATTTTTTCCCATGCTCTGCTTTAATTGCTGGGCACACCTCTGTTCCCATTAAAAACATGAATGTACGCCAATCGGTTATAGATATATTGCCATGGACTTGAGATCCAAATGGACAAGGTGTTCTGCATAGAATAGCTTCATCATCAAAATACCTTGATGCCTGCTCATTCCACGCTTCAGGTGTCATTTGTGAACACGCACTGAAACACACAATGTCCTTTCTACCAATATCATGGCTAGCCCTTAGCAATAGCTTCTCACGTAAGTACTCGATTTTGTATTCATACCCGCGATTGCCGTCAAATTGAAATAACGCCTCTAGTTGAACAGTGCGCCTGCGCATAGGGGCACTGGGACAGGTAAGAATATTGTTTGCGTTACCTGCATGAGAAGCCATAATCAATTTTGTATTTGATTGAGATCAAAAAAATGCCGCGCTGTTGGTCTCCGCCGTTTGTTGATGCGAGGGTCGGTAGTAAAAATAAAACAAGCACACACTCTTGTTGTTAGTTGGGATCAAAAATGCTGCTGCTGCTGCGCTCTGCCTTCACTGCTTCTCTCAAAAAACTAACAGCTATGGCTTTGTGGTTGTACTCAGCTGATCGCCCTCGTCCTTATAAAGGGAGGTGCTTCCTGTCGTGGAGTTGCGTCATAGAGGCGTTCAGCACGCAGCACGCCTCTTCGTGACAAGAGACGTGCTGCGTGCTGCACGTCTCTTGTCACGAAGAGACGTGGTGCGTGCTGCGGAAGTCGTTGGTGTTTCACAAGCCGCGTCCATAACAACAGCGAGCAAAAGAGAGGTGTTTTGTAGACAGTATAAATGATCCAGCTGGGTTTGCATAATGATTGCTCAAATGTATTTCCCCCGAGATCAAAAAAAAACGGTGGTATTTGTCGTGAGCTGTGTTATGGGGTAAAATGGGGAAGTAGCCTTTGGAGGGCTTTTTTTGAAATAATCACTTTTTCAAAAAGAAAAGTGATTTAAAAACAGAAGTACCCTTTTGGAGAACAAGTGGAATAAAGCATTTTTTGCGCAAAATGACTTTAAGCACAAGACAAAAAAATGGAGAAGTACACTTTGCAGAAGTACTGAGAAATTGATTTTTACCCAAAAAGAAACCACTTCCCCTTTTCAAAAAAGCGGAAGTATCCCTTTTTGAGGAAGTTCTAAAAATTTATTTATTTTTTCTTTACCAGGGGTGCTAGCCCTACACTACTACTCAGCTCGCTCATGTGACAGGAAAGGTTTAGAATTGAAAAGTTTCATATAAATACATATAGTGAAACCAAAATAACCATCACAAGTGAAGTTAACACTGTTAGTGGTAACACAGCCATACTTACAAAATCATGTGGACAGAGCTAAGTCTGTAACCACAAAAACACACATCCCCACATAAAGTGGGCCTGTATGCATAGACATACTGCCCAGAATGACAGTAGAAGAAGGTTGTCTTTTAAAATAAATAAGTGCATTCATAGACTGGATTTCTTACTGGTCTTCTTACTTATTTTCAGGAGAGCTAGATAACAAACTCATCTGTTTTAAACTCTTACCTTGGCTCAGCAGAGGGCTGTCTATCTTTGAAGTTAAAAGGTGGATGCATAGACCAGTCACTCTTCATGGAGACACAGCTGGGTACAGGGGAGTCTGCAATCTGCTGATGGATCCTGATAGAAACATTACAACACAGTCGATATATCTGTGTCTTTATGAACACAATAATGCTAACATACTGAAATAACAATAACTTACATATTTTCAGAAGGATGTTCATCTTTAAAGCGTAGAGGATGATCCATAGACCAGTCACTCTTCATGGAGACACAGCTGAGTACAGGAGAGTCTGCTCTCTGCTGCTGGGTCCTGATAGAAACATTAGAACAGTGAATATAACTGCTGAGCTGTAATGTCACTGCTGAGGTGTAATGATGTCACTGCTGAGCTGTAATGATGTCACTGCTGAGCTGTGATATGATGTCACTACTGAGCTGTGAGATGAGAACAGTAATGGACAGGTAAAGATCGGCATCTTACCTCTTAGCTTTGGTCCGGCTGTCATGTTCTCCAGAGAGAGAGAGCCTCTCCTCTCTCTCCTCACACTGACTCATAGTGGAGCCAACACCTTCACACAAACACACCAGTTAGCTGGACTCAGTCATGACTACAAGCTTTTCTTACAGGATAGATCACTTCTGCTGTGGGGAGGGATCACTACCGACTGTAAAATGACTAATATACACTGAACTTTCTGCTCTGGCTTCAAAATGTCTTAAAGGAACACAGCAACATTTTGGGAGATTTGTCTATTTCTCTTCTTCCCCATAGTACGATGAGAAGATCGATGCCTTTCCCAAAATGTTGTGTGTTCCTTTAAAACATTTTAATCTTTACTCTTTATTTTACAGACACTGTAGTCACCCCGTTTATGATTTGCACTTTTGCTTTTTTCTGAAATAAAAATGTTTTACCTTGGAAGTTCACCTGGTGAATTCAAAGCATCCTGATGAAGTCACAGAGACCTTCTGCCTTCAGCTGTAGAGAGAGAGACACAGAGAAGATGCTGTTTATTCTCCTTTGTCAGTTCTCAGATTAACAGTTCATACGTCAATATTCCTAATTCAAGATAGAGGAAAAGTGTTTTACAGAAGCACCATAACTTCCAAAAATATTTAAAAAAATCTCTCTTAACTTTAAGTTACCCGCACTGTCACACTGTCTGTTGACAAAATGTACTATTTGAAGTTGCTTTGGATAAAAGTGTCTGCTAAATGACGTAATGTAATATGTAAATGAAAGTATTCCAAAATTATTCCAAAGTATTCAGAATAGGTTACTTTACTTCACTTGAGTATTCTAATGGAATACGTTACAAAATACATTTTAGGGCATGTATTCAGTATTCTGTAGTGGAATACATTTTAAAAGTAACCCTCCCAACATCGGCCACGGCTCTCTCTCTCTTTCTTTCTTTTTTTGTCTTGGGAGCGGAGAGTACCATGAGTTCTAGTGTTTGTCCACTAGATGGAGACATTAATCACATCATCTACAGTGAACTAAACAGCAGACCGTACCTCTTTACAACATTACAGATGTAATGCATGGATGAGCCATATATAGAGTATGGCTTTTATTTACAATGCAATGACAGAGTGAGAATGAGAGTGTGGATCTAAAATCTGTCTGACGTCACAGTCTGCAATATCAAAAAGGTTTCTGACTGAGGTGCAACATGTGACAGGAAGTTAACTCTTCCATTTTACTAACAAGAGATGTTACTGTCCTGTGATTACATTGTTTTACTTTGCACTTTATTTGGTCATTTATTGTATTTGAACATATTGCTTCATGGTGTTGGTTGTAATAATAACATCCTTGCTTCCTCATTTCTTAGGCCTAAGCTAGTTGAAAACAGGAAGTAAAACCTGGTTAAGAAAGTAAATATATTGCATTAAAATATAGTTTCCACAGTATTGTTGATGAAGCATCTTTAATGTTGAGCTTGTGTTTTTGAGAAATAGTAAAGACATCATCCAAACCTAAATAGGGCCGGTGCAGAGCTAGGAGGTAAAAACTAAAGAAAAAGAAAGTTCGCACACTGCAGGACTCCAAAGTAGAGTGTTTTATTCACACCGGTGGTAACGTTTCGGGCAGCACCCTGCCGTTCCTCAGACAAAATGACATTAGACAGACGCCATCTTAAGCACCCACATGATGCAGTCACATGACACAGTCAAGTGGGTCAGCTCGCTCATGTGACAGGAAAGGTTTAGAATTGAAAAGTTTCATATAAATACATATAGTGAAACCAAAATAACCATCACAAGTGAAGTTAACACTGTTAGTGGTAACACAGCCATACTTACAAAATCATGTGGACAGAGCTAAGTCTGTAACCACAAAAACACACATCCCCACATAAAGTGGGCCTGTATGCATAGACATACTGCCCAGAATGACAGTAGTGAAGTGATAGAAATATACAGAACAATAAACATATAGCAGATCAACAGAGCCACTCACAAATGCATTGAGCTGCTGATTTAAGTGAGTTCCAAAGTGGTACAATTTCCTGAGGAGGATATCTGCATATGTGAAAGGAAATAGATATGTGAATATGTGTACATACAATAATAGGAGGAAAACACTCAATAATAGCGTAGCTCAACACCACCGTCAGGTTAGTGGGCCGTCATAAAGTATGGGAACGCTAGAGAAGCGCCTCTATCACCACAGAGAACAGGCTCACATGTGCCTTTCAGTACTCACCACTGGCTAAAGACATGTCTGCTGTGATGAACAAACACTGGCATATTATCTCCACAGACCTCCACAGCTCTCAGGGGACACTTGGACCATCCACCTCGGCCCCCCAACCTCAGGAACATGCTGGTGAGGGCTGACTGCCCACCCAAACCCCCCCCCCCCCCCCCCCACCTACTCCACTCACGTTCCTCCCACCTGTTGAACCAGGGAACTACAAGTGTGGTAACTGCCAACAGTGCAAGTTCACTAGAAAGACCAATACATTCTATTACCCACACACAGGCAAAGCCTACAACATCAAGGGCATTATTTCATGTCAAACCAGTAATGTGATCTACATGCTCAAATGTGCGGTCCTGTGTACATAGGTAAAACCTCTAGGCCTCTGAAGAACACAATTTCAGAACACCGAAGCAATATCAGAAGCCATGATCCCAAGAGCCCTGTGGCCAACCACTTCAATATGCACCACACTGTTGCCTCTCTCAGCTGCTGGGGATGAGCCGTACCGTAGTGGAATTCCCCTTTTACGCCATTGGTCAAGAAAATGAAGAAAAAAGCATTGCAGCCTGCAGGGAAGGTGGAGTTGCAATTCCACCTTGCCCAAATCCAGAGATGGCCAAAAATACATCAAAAAGTATTTTGATACAAATTACAAATACTTGCTCAAAAATGTATCAAAATGCAAATACAAAATACTGGTCTGAAAAATGTATTTGAAATATAAATACATATTTTGTATTTTGAAAATACATAAAAATACATTTTTATAAAAACTGATAAAGAGCTGCAACGATTAGTAAATTCATCGATTAATTGCCAAACATTAAATTGCCTATTTTGATAACCTATTAATCATGTGGAGTCATTTATTTGAGGAGAAATGTCCTAATTCTCTGATTCCAGCTTCTCAAATGTGAAATGTTCTGTTTCTTTAGATGGTAAATCGTGTCTTTAGTCCTCTGTGACAGTATTGTCCTTTGTGTACTCTCTAACACAGTTCTTCCATTTCAGTTTTTGGCCGCGCCATGGCGGCCTGTCATCTCCACTCGTCCACACAATTTGCGTGCCCGACCTGGGGACCACCTGTGTGCCCATCCTGTTTGGTCGTCCCACTGGTCACCGCTGTACAGTGCTGTACTCTGCTTTCAAAAAGACATACGGTGGAGGAGTGACTATTCTGTGAAAACCGTCTATGAGCATTTTACAGCAGAGTCATTCTGCTCTGCAGCCGTTAAGGGTTAATATGTCACTTTTATAAGTTTAGAAAAAAAATTAGATGGTCAAAGTAACCATTTAGATTACCCTTGTGTGCTCAGTTTAGCAAAATAACCGCTATTTATTTTTGCTGGGATAACGTAATGCATTATGGGTAATCGGCTACTGTGGCTAATGCTAGCGGCTAACGTTCGTTACTTTATGGCAGTAAAATGCCACTGAATGACCAAATTGATTGGTAACACTTTATAATAAAGTTCAGTAGTAAGTCATTTATAAGCTATTAGTTAGTGATGAACTAATCATTTCCAAAACATGAATATACATTTGTATATGATTAATACACATTATGTAAACATATCACAAATGTGTTGTAAGTCATCTATAAACTTTTAGTAAATCATGAAATTATCATACATAAATCATTAGTAAATGATTAATAAGTGATTCGTCAATATATTATGGATCAAGTCATTCAAAGTTTTTTTTGTTATTCCAACAATGTCTCTTTGTTAATAATGAACAAATGATGAGCAAATCATTAGTAAATTATGTATAGTCGATACATAATGTACTTGTAAGTCATTCAGTTTTTATATTTCAACTATCTGTTCTATCAGTATCTATTTCGTCACTATACACATTTTGTTAATCATGAACAATTGATGAACAAATCATTACTCTATAATCTGTATATAATGTGTATCATTACTTGTAAGGTATAGCCTGTTAAAAGCCTCAAAACAATTATGATCAGTGTTACTATACCATAAGTACCAGCTATGACCTGTTAGTGAAGCTCCTCCCCAGGCCGACAGAAGCAGTCAGCACTTAGAAGCACTGCAGCACAAACTATACAGTCTTCCCCAACTGTAATAAATGATGTGTAAATAATTTACAAGTCACTTATAAAGCTTTCTGTATCCCCTGATCTAAAGTGTAAACAATTCATCACACATAAATGTGTTGCATCATTTGTAGATAACTGCGAGCCTGTTATAATTCAAAATCCTTTCTACCAACATACTCTACTGTACTGTACAGCTAGAGTGACATCATCTAGCAGTGACCTAGTTGGCGAAAAGGTGTAATGTGATCATATGAGTACATAAGTCATGATCAAATGTTTCATGTCCTCATGTCCTCACACAAGTCATCTTTGCTTACTTTTATTGCAGAATGTGAATCTATCTAATCACTCCTAGTCTACCACTGAGATCTCTAACCAATCATGGTCAAGTGTTGAATCATTCTGGGTCATTTCTTCAGCTGAATCAGCGTCTGGGCATGCTTCCTGTTTTTACCAACTTTTGCTGAGGCTATTGTCTTCAGTTCTCCCTGTGGTTGCTATAGGGGAAGTCTCACTTTTGAAATGATACTCGAAAGTCACAGAGAATGTTTGTTGTGATCATAGTTTCACTTTTATCTCTCTAGCTACAATACAGTGATGGAACTCTGATTTTGATATGAAAAAGGTTGAGAATCACTGGCATAGGGGACCTAAATATATATATATATATATATATCTCTAAATAATGACATATAGGCCTAAATTAAGTAGCCTATGAATAAACAAACCTAAACATGTGTCCCTGTTTATTTCTGTGGTAATTTAATAGCAGACACAATTAGATTTTGATTTGATGCAAGTGGTATTTCAAAACCAGAGGAGATGCCTTCCCCTGTTATCTACCCGGTATTTGTAAAACAAAATCATTGAAGTGAAAGTTTTGTCACAAAACTATATTGTTGCATTTTTTATTGGGTATTTTTAAGTGGGTATACTCAAATCCTGGAGCTTTACTAGTGGGTATACTGCGTATAGCTGCGTATCACGTAGACTACACCACTGACAATTGTTTTGAGGCTTTTATTATTATTATTGTTATTCTTTTATTTTCTTGTGTCAACCATTTTATGTGAAGCACTTTGAATTGCCTTTGTGTATGAAATGTGCTATACAAATAAACGTGACTTGACTTGACTTTTAAGAGGCTACCTTAAGTAATTAATGATACATCAACAAATTACTGTATATACAGATCATTTACTAATGATTTGTTCATCATTTGTTCATGATTAACAAATGTGTAAAGTGACGAGATACTGGTAGACAGAACAGATGTTTAGAATATAAAGACTGAATGACTTAGAAGTTATTTATAATGTATATGAACTAATTATTATAAATCATTTACTAATGATTTGCTCATCATTTGTTCATGATTAACAATGTGTATAGAGATAATGGTTGGAATATAAAAACTTTTAATGACTTACAAGTGATTCGTAATATATTGAATAATTACGATTTATGATCATTTCATGATTTACTAAAAGTGTATTGATGACGTACAACACATTTTTTAGATGTTTACATAACACTTATTAATCATCTACAAATGTTTTGTAAATGACTAGTTCATCATTACTTCATCATTAACTAATAGCTTATAAATGATTTACTACTAAACGTTATAAAGTGTTACCAATTGATTTAACTTTTAACCATTTCGAGTAACACTGTTTCCCCCAGTGTTGGTTAGTTGTTCATAACGTGACTATATTTATAACGTACTCCGGTTTCCGGTTTATAATTCGAGTATAACAAACGGAAGTGCTGAGGGGTTGTAGCTATTGCGCAACACACAGGTGAAACCCGAGAAAGTTGTGAGCGTTAGAGAAAGTTGTGCACTTGTGCACCAAGGCAGCGCTGGCGTCCCACAGCTGCTGAGCTAATGTTGTTTTCAATCTGCTTAATTGCATATTGCGGCCGGACCAGCATGTTAACTTGTTAGCTGGTAGCTATCAAGCTAGCTCCAGCTGCCGAGCTAATGTTGTTTTCAATCTGCTTAATTGCATATTGCGGGCGGACCGGCGTGCTTCCAGCGTTTGCTCTCTGTCTGCTCCTTGTGTTTGAAGCGTAACCACAACGATGATTATGATGCTGATAAGAATAAAATTAGCCTCATAGTCTCGCAGACTCAGGCACGTGCACACATAGACATGAAAGGGGGCTTGAGCCCCTGCCTTTTTTTCAGTCTGTAAAAAGTGCCCCTTTTTTTTTTTTTTTTTTTTTTTTTATTATAATACATTTTTCATTTTCATTCCAACAACACATGAACAAAACAAACAGCTCAGACACATTAAAAAATAAAATAAAAAGTGCCCTTTCCTGACCATGAATGCATTTCTAATGGTGCTTTGTATGGAAATTGCCCTTTCCATGCCGTCTCTGAAGGCAGCATTCAAAGAGAAATGCCTTTTCCGAGCTCTCTTGGCCTTGAATGCACCATTTGTAATAGGCCTCTGCATGGAGCAGTGTTTTTCTAAACTGCCCCTGAAGGCACCAACCCAAAAATGAACCCAAAAATGAATGAATAAATAAATACATAAATAAATAAACCACACAATAAATAAATAACCAAAATATAGGGAACAAATGCAGAATTGTTGCTCTTGAAAATATTTTTTACTTTACACTATTGGAAAGGGATGTTGTGTTGTTGAATCCGCAAAAAATAAAAAAAATTCTAATACACCTTATCTAAATCTTCTGTCTTGCTTTTTAGAATTATGGTTAAAATGCATGGTATATTACAAGCCTCACTCAGTATCGTTCAATGTTTCTGCCTGTGTTGCTATCTATTGTAGTAGAACAACCTAAAGGGAGAAAAGGAGCAAATACATATTGATGCTTAAATGATTTCACAACAGTATTGCAACAGTATGCAACTTTTATATACTAATATTATTCAGTTATGGAGTTATTTTTCCGTGACAAGTCTCATCCTAAAATGAGATATTCCTCTAAATCTGGTTAAAATCGGAATATTTAAAATGAGTTATACCCCTAAATTGGCCTTCAAATTGCCTCAAATTTCTGTAGTGCCCTTTTATGAATTTGAGCCCCTGCCCCTCTAATGTTCTGTGCACGTCCCTGCGCTGACTATATGGGCGACTGAAGTTTATTTATCCACCTTTTCTTTATATAACAGCACGATGTGAGAAAACTGCTTCAGAAATTAGTTTATCCACTTTTTTGACCAGTGACCACTACAGCACTGCTCCACAGAAAATAAAGAGCTGCATGACGTTTAGAATTGATGAACGGTAGGTTCATTTAACACAAGCCAAGTAATGTTAAACTTCCTTTTTTTAGGCTACATTTTCCCCTCCAGATAACATCCAATTCCGCAATCATCCTATGAGAAACGTGCACGCTTTACCACACCGGCCATATGCTAGGTTTCCACCTAGCCTTGTTTCAACACTATTTCTCCCTCAGTCCAGCTGTTAATCGCCTTCTGTGAGGGCTTTTTGACTTAAAGGCAGCATTTATACATGTTAACCTCACGTTTTGGAACTTTGACCCATGTTTAGCAGATATCACATCATAACAGTATATAAATAACTGAAATCCAGAAAAATAATAGTATAGGTACCCTTTAAACAACTTCACATCCATCACGTCAGTAAATTGTCACATAATAGTCTTTATTTAACACACTGCGCACATAGAAGCAATATACAGCAACAATTATTCCACCACAAAAGCTTACTTTTCAGGAATGTAACCATGAAGTGATGGCACTGAGGGGAACTTGCTATGGAAACGGGGAGGTTGTCAGCTTTGTAGCAATGTATTTATTCATGCATTTTGTAGAGCTGAGCTGTGCAATTTCTTTTTTTATGTATATATAGTATTGTAACGGCACAAGCAAGGCCGGTATCGAACCCGGGTCTGTCATTTAGAAGCGCAACGCGTTAACCATCAGACCAAAGGGAAAATCCTCTTGGCCAAGGACCAACGTGCTCGCTTTATACATCGAGACACCGGATTGCTACAGTATATTAGTTGTGTTGCTCTGATAGGATACACTGGTTTGCAGTAAGCAGTTTCACTTGCAGATAGGCCAGTGCTTGATTGAACCATCTTCACATGGTGACTATGACTATGACTAAAAAGAGAGAATCCCACCGCGCTTCAGCTGTAGAGACAGGCAGGTCCGGTGCATCACAGGAGGGACGCAAATGAAGACACACTGACGTCGAAATGTTGTCTTTTTACTCTGCACCTTAAATAAAAGGCATTCTATGGCCCGAGTTGCTCCAGACTTCTTCCTTTTATGACTATGACTATTTTGCCTAGTATTAGGCAAAATAGTCATAGTCAATAGTCATCAAATAGTCACCTTCATCTTTTGATTCTTTTGTAAAGACGAACTGATAAAGAAATATGATGTAAATCCAGACAGTGTATCATTTTGATCTCACAATTCACCAGCCTTTTTCACTTAACACTCTGCTCTTTTGACAGCTCTTTTGTTGAACCAAAATATTCACTTCCCTAACAAAATTTGTTTTGGAAACAATTTTTCCCACTAATATAATTTCCACCTTCTCAAGTCTCACCTCTTGTGCAGGGAGAGACAAACCAGTCAGATTGAGCTGCTGAGTGACGTTGAGGGTGAAAAGCCCGTGCCAGCTGAGGTTTCACTTCAGTTCTAGTTGTTTTTCAGTATCAACATGTTGTGGTCGCTTTCCCCCGTTCACTTCCATGTTTCCAACCAAGTTTCCACCTGACGTGCAAGCCATGCCGCCCGCAACCTCCCGCTTCCGCTCACGCTAACGTTAATCACATTCACTACCGCATTTGCAGTTTAAATTTGTCCTGTTGTATTTTAGTGTCATTCAGTAAGCTTGCAATGCAATATTTAATCATATTCACCTTATGTAGCCCCGCCCACTTGACCCAGTTGTGTTATGACTTCCTGTTCAAAACACCGTCTGTTTTACCTGGTCACTAGTACTGTACTGTCACACGAAGTGTAAACAAAATAGGAAGTAACTGTCTGACCCCTGTGTTGGAACATAAGGTGAATAGATTAGTACTTTATCTCTGGGGGAATGTCCACCAACACGAGGCATCAGTTTAGACGAAGAAGTGACGTGAAGTCTGACTCAAGACGCACCCTACTCTGCCTCTGATTTGTGGTTGAGTTTGTTCTGAGGGTACGCAAATCAGAGGGGGAGTAGAAGTGACATCTCAAATTGCGCTCCTCCCCACAGAAATACGTATTTTAAATACATGTATTTAAAATACTGCCCATCTGCCCATATCCAGTGCTGTCTTTACAACACACGCAAAGTGGAGGATTAAAAATTAGGGATGGGGCCGATCCGATCCAATATCGGTATCGGGTGCCGATATTGACGTAATTCATGGATCGGATTTTGCCGTTCCACGTGCCATGTGCTGCCGATCCAGTGTTTACATGGCTCGCGCTCATGAGCCCAAACATGAGGCATGCCTCCTTTCCAGTCTCCAGAAATTCCATTCCACAGTTTGCAGATCGCTAGCCTGGAGCAGCAGCCAGGCCGGTGTCATGCCGAGTTTTGCATCCCCACCTTCCGGGAGCATATTGTAATGATTTATACGGAAACTTAACTGTTTAAAAAGTGATATAATTGTCTGGGTAGACGTGATCTCCAAGCCAGGGGGTCTGTCCTGGCTCATGAGACCGACTTTGATGCATTAGATCCACGTGGAGGTGACTTCCATGCTTGGGGCTCTCTTCTGGCTCATGAAAGCCAACTTTGGTGCTTAAAATGTGGGTACAGAGGACCTCGAGACCTGGGGATCTCTCCTGGCTTTATGGAGGGGCGTGCAAATCTCGGCAGTTTGTACCTGCCGAGATTTGCATCCCTGTTTTTAAGTTAAAACAGTCCCAAAATATGGTGGCGGTGCAATTCTCGGCGGGGGTGCAAAACTCGGCATGACACCGGCCGCAGCACCCACTGTGGCTGGCTGTACCAGGGCTGTACTCAGAGCTCAGCTGAGCCGACTCGGCTAACGTAATATGCCCGTGGCGTGGAGATATGAAATAGTAGATACACGGACAACTTCTCACTAATCCATCCAGCCCTCGTGTTGACCGCCGGAAGCCCACTCCGCATCCCGGAGTCACTCCTTGAGTGTCTCCTTTCGGCTTGTGTTGTCTGTCTCTTTGGCTGCTGCTTTCGGACAACGCAACGGAGCGTCCACCCCTCGGAACGACAGCTTTGCAAACATTATATGTTGCTGTCTTGCTTTTTGGTGTTTCGAGATACATTCCAGAAGCAGAACAAACTTCCACCAGACAACACGAAGGCCAAAGGGATTACCGTGAAGCTGTCCGTGTTGCCCTGGCTGTTTGCGTTTGCTCTCTCTCTCTCTCGCCCTCTCTGATGTCAGCATCAAATCATAGCAGTATTCTAACGTTAAAGCCGGTAGCCTCACATACATAGCGACACACTCATGGTTGTACTCATTTGCACAAAACATTTCAGTAAAAATAAAGACACACAAGACATATCTTGGCAAGTAAATGTAGGCTATATTTATTACTTTTCACAAATCAATTCAAATTGTTTTGGAAATATCTAATGACCCAATTGTTATTCTGGGATATTATGAACCAGGTACCTAACAACTAATGTTATGAAAGAATAGATTACAAAACACTAAGTAATAATGTATCTTAGTAGGAGCCAGCTACAGGCAGAAGGCCCTTATTTAAAGCAGCAATGCCTAAATAGTGCTCATTAGTATTTGCCTTATATATTTTTCTTCATTTTTGTTTTTTGCAAGTTGTATTTTTCTTTCATTTTTTCTTCAATTGGCCAAATTTTTGTCTGTAGCCTACTGTATAGTCAAGAAAAAATAGTGATGATATCGGAAATAATATCGGTATCGGCAGATATCCAAATTCAGGTATCGGATGAATCGGATCGGAAGTGAAAAAAGTGGATCGGTGCATCCCTACTAAAAATGCTGTCTATCATTTGGAGGGCGGCCAGTGCAGTAAGAATAATGACATGAACTATAGCATTTGTATAGCCTACACAATACACTTGAGATGGTGTGTCGTAGAAGCATTCTGCATTGGCTTCAAGAGGAATCACAAGTAGCCCATTTAAATCCAAAATGCCCAATATCACACATATAGAATACATACAGGTGATGTCAACAACCGTTTCTGCAGCATTTCTACTCGCAGTGCAGCAGACCTTATTTGATGCATTTAAGTGAAATCCCCATTCTAAAACCCCATAGACTTTCCCACTGACAAACCAAAATGGCGGCGATTTCTGGTTAAGCCTACAAAACATACATCATCCCTGGCCTGCCCCTGCGGTACTCTATTCTCCTCGCGCGGTTAGTCAGTGTCAAGTGTAAACTGAGGGAAACCCTCTATTATTTTTTACTGTGGTCAGTTGTAAGTTTTAAAAGTATAAGTCCACAGATTTATCTTGATAATGTGCCCAAGTGACAGGTACGCCTGCCACGCAGTTGATACAGGCCGCACGTCGTCATGGGCCGAATTTGCCCTTGTTAGTCTAGAAATAAGATAATGATATCTAAGTGCTAACAGTCTCACTACAGACTTAGTAGAGTAAAATTGTCGGTAAACTGCTGTTACAATACCTTTAGCTGGAGAGGATAATCTGCACCACACCGAACAAGAGAGAGAGAGAGAGAGATGGGAGAGAGAAAATTATCTGCGCCACACTGAAAAAGGAAATGATGAACCTTGAGGGTAGAGACAGACAGAGAGAGAGAGAGACAGACAAAGAGAGAGAGAGAGAGAGAGAGAGAGAGAGAGGGAGGGAGAGAGAGAGAGAGAGAGAGAGAGCCAGACTGTTGGGAATCAGGAAGTATCTGTTCTGTCAGCTGGTCTGCTGCATGTCAGTTTGAAATGTGACTGAGAGGGATTGCTAACATTTCATTGCTTTGAGTAAACATTACATACAGGGTGAATTCAGGTATTATGGGACACTTTTTGACTTTAGGTATTATGGGACACTTTTTGACAGGTTTTATTGATTGATTGATTGAAAAGTTTATTTCTATAGGGACAGATATATAAACATAGAGCATTCACATGAAACAGTCTTTTTATACTGTATATCCTGACATTTATAGCCTAAGCTAGTTTGCAATGTTTGTCCCTAGATGTTATAAGGCAAGTATAAAAACAGGGTACAGAATACAGACTATAGAATACAGCTGTTAGGTTACACAAAATATAAAACATAAAACCAATTTACATCTGTACAGTATACAGGATATGTAGTAAATATGGGACACTTGAGGGTATATTTTCATGCATGATGATTGAAAATAAAAACTGTTTTTTCTGAGCCTTATACCTGTGAAACTAGGTATAAGGCTCAGCAAAAAAACGTTTTTTCTTTATTATTATTATTATTATTATTATTAGCAACAACAAAAAAGACGCCGCTACAACAATTGGTTGGCAGTTGTTTGAGAATGTTTGATTGGTGCCATGGGCTAAAGGATTGAACATATCTGACCAAACAATTCCAACAAGGACAGACACATGACACACCAAACAAACAACAGTGTTTGTGGTAGAATGTTTGATTGGTGTGCCATGGGCTTTACAGACATTGATAGAAACACCACTTACAGTATACAACAATGTGCAACAATCTGTTCTCTCCTCCCATGTCATCACATTTACATGCAAGAAAACAATGATGGGAGTGAAAAATATAGGTTAAAATTGGTAATATTTTCTAATGCAACTTTGACCTCCTTTAGTTAACTCATTGAATGCCAGCCACTTTTGGAAAACGGATGCTCCCAGTGCCAGAGTTTCAGAGCGTTTTCAGTGATTTCTCGAGGCCCACAGAATATTGTGTGATATTACTAAACACCGAACACGCCCAAAGAACGATGAGACTCTCTTCTATCATCAGCAAAAAAAAGTTTATTGATATCATTTTTCGTTCTCTAGTTATGAGCCGGAGAAGATAGGTTGATTTCAGCAAAAAGAGACGTTTCAAATTAGAAGCTGAGATAATTAGCCTTTTGTGAAATGAAGCATTTCAAGCACATGACTGACTCTGAAGCTAATATTTTCTGATGTAGTCACACCTCAAAAATAATTTCCTTCAATAAAACAGTGAAAACAAAGGAATTTTGTTTGGCAAAATAATATTTTTTAGCTGCAACCAGCAGCGCTGGCCCCTGCGTGCGCTGCTGGTTGCAGCTTCTTGCTGGTCTTGATTTACTGCTGGTGGGCATCAGATATTCTAGCTTGCGTTTGCCAATCCTGTCCTGCTGTCTGGGTCTGTCTGGGTCAGTGTTGTATGCTGCCCTGCATGCCCCACCCCGCTCAACTGCAAACCCCACCTCCGTGGGAGTGTCTCTGGTGCCTCTCTGCTGCGTTTGCTCTGTACTGAAAAGTGCGCTACATCCAGCTTTTTTACAGCGTTCCGCGTGTATTTGTCACCGGCTCCCATGCTTCCAGTTGAGAATAATAACAACTCCACAACTAATCATGCGGATGGGCTATCGCAGCGGACACGGAGGGGCTCAATTGTGGCAGCAGATTGGCTGCTGCAGGCACAGCTAACGTTATGCTTCATGCATATCGATGCGTACGGATGCGATTTCCGTTTCCCCATGACTTCTTCTCTGTTTTTTCCTCGCCTTTCTGTCATCTGGAGAGCACTGTCGCCACCTAATGGGTCTGTAAAATAGCTTTTACACATTCAACATCCACCATACTTTCACAGGAGATGGCTCAGGCTTTAATCCACGTCCCACCGTCAAAAAACGCAATTGACGACTTTAGTCGTCATTGGCACTGAACGTTACTATTTGAATTGACGACTATAGTCGTCATTGGCACTCAATGAGTTAAAGGAGCTAAATGTGAGCCTGGTAAACCATCCAGTCACGTGAACTCACATTCTTCTGTTTCGTTCTGTGTTTCCATCTGCCTCCAGCCCTGGGTGGGCGTTTTCAGAAATTACAAAGTGCTCTAGCCAATCAGGGACCTGCCTCGTAGTTGATCTTAGGCTCGTTTGAGATGAGCAAGTTCTGCGCAGATTCGACCAGCGCCTTGCTTGCCCCGTTGCATGATGGTTAGAAAAGTTCTCCGACTTGCTCCACCTGCCCGACTGCGTGAGCTACGGGACTCTAGTGAGAGCGCAGATTTGGAGCGAGGCGCCGCAGTTGCTCCCCACCAACTGCGCCCGACTGCGGATGACAGAGGATGATGAAAACGCATCAAGCTGATCATCCAGTGGTTCAACACAGCTGCATCATAAACCCACAGTGAAGTGTAGAAACTAGGGTTGTGCGATGTCAGTAAATTATCCATCGTGATTATTCCACAGTGAACCATCGTGATCCACGATGGCATCGTCATTGGCGGGGGTGGGGGGAATAATGAATAATTTATTAAGTCGCTGTGGTGCGGTAATGCCATTCATTGCAATGCGTTCATTAACAACTGGACAGCTGAGCTCTTCACGGAGACCAGCGGGCTTCGATAGGCTACTATTACCTGCACAGATTTAGGCGACTGAATGAAGCAGTGGCTCTCACTAGTACCAGCAATCTGAACGGCGCAGATAACAAAACGTTAACGTTACAGGTCCTCACCAACAACGTGTGTGTGTTGAATTTAACTAGCTGGCAGTAAACTGACTGAATTACTGGC
>NC_139643.1:14989781-15097281 GCF_964638095.1 Poromitra crassiceps
GACATGAAACAAGCGCTTCCCAGTGCAGAAAAACACTAGAGTGGAGGAGGGGGAGGGGAGGCTTCTCTGAGTCTGAACTGGGCACGCTCGTTTAATGCCGCCAGCGCGTCCCCCACACACGTAAGTGGAGTTGGTATTTTTTATTATTAAAACGGCACAAATTTATTTTGAACAGATAGTTAATCACGATGATCCGATGTAGAAGGCTCAGAGGTCGATGGGGGGTCGGCCAATCACGATGGTCGATCCCATCGTCCATCGTGCCAACCCAAGTAGAAACTTCAATTTTATATCTATTCCAAGCTGTCACTCCATATTTTACATAAATACCACCAGTAAAGAAAAAAAAAACATTGCATGGATGCAACTGGGACGTATCCTCAGTGATGTACCCTGGGGTCATAGGATGTTTTGGGTCTCGAAACATCATACACCCTCGCCCAGGTGACCCAGCCGGGGCTGCCCAAGCCCCAACTTACGTCCCAGTAGTTACCCACGGTCAGCCCTCTAGGAAGGGTCGAAGGTGGTCACATGGTCAGGGCCACTCAATCTGCTGCTCCGAACTACTCAATGTAATGTAATGTCTACATTAAAATAAAAAATAAGTAATCTGAAGGGCTGGGACATTTGAGCAGTGAATGTGGGTGGCCCTAATGCATCTTTTAATTTGTTTACAAACCGCTGTTAAACAAAACTGTAGAAGAAGAAAAGCAGCAGTGAGTGTGCCGTCTGGGGTGTTCGACTAGTTGATGCCCACTCGCCTGCTCTCGTCTGCTTTCCAGGCAAGGCGGCAGTCAACTCAAACGAGCCTCTTGTAACCGGCCAATCAGGAACGCCGCTGGCAAAACAGTAATGGCTGCCTCCATAGCTCTCCAGCTCGAGCAGTAACGTATTGCAGAAATACACCCAATAACAACAAGTACACAACAACAAGAGAACGCAACAGCGGAGTTTATCGGCGTAATTTTTCCCCCGCTGTTCTTCCAAGTGGATTTGGATTTGACTGGATCCGATGCTGATTGGCTGAAGGACTGGCTACTTCCACACACTGACTGAAATGACAGCGCCGAGTCCAGACCGATCCATGAGAGGAAACAAAATGTGAGTTCACGTCTCCGGATGGTTTTAACCAGGCTAAATGTGATCTCTCGAGACAGTCTTTCGACTTGCATCGAAATCTGTCGGCAGGCTCCGATCAAAATGAAGTGAACGTGACCGGTGTGTCGTCAAAACTTACCATTTTCAGCGTATAGCAAGTTGCTACTTGCTACTAAAAAACTCTCGTAACGGACAAGCCCGTCTTTTATTGTCACACGAACACCACAATACATGCATGCGGCCACAACACACTCATGCTGACGGTGGCCGGTGAAAAGTCCTCTGCATTTAACCCATCCAGGCATGTCCTTTCCTCCGAGGGGCAGGCCAGGAGCAGTGGTCGCTTTCTCGTACAGCGCCCGGGGACCAACTTCGGATGTTGTCGTCACTGGTCGGATGACGATGACGATCTGATCTTCTGCATGTTTTTAGTGGGGGGGTTATATACGGAGGAACCCCCTGGGGGGGTACGGGGAGAACATGCAAACTCCACACAGAGAGAAAGGCCCTTACGACGAGATAACCCACCTGGGCAGTAGCAACAAGCTAGAGTTGTTATTGTTGTTTCATAGCGATTTCAACAGATTTGAGAGCGACACACAGGGAGCGGAAAATAAATGCATTAATGGGCAGAGCCGGTCGGTTGGAGCCAATGGCAGAGCTTGCCATTCCCCCAGAGGGGAAAGGGATTTTTTTCTGCTGCCGAACACGCCTCTTGAGTTCCTGTTGCACCACATTGAAACGGGGCTGCCCCCTCAGGTTAGAGATTTTTTCTTTTTTTAACCGATGGGTTCCCAGATTGGGCTAAATGTGATATTGGGCCCTAATACAGTAGTCATCAAAACAGTGCCATGTAGCGAGACAATGGAGTTCTACTGTTCTGAGCAGCTATGGCATAGCCACGGGTGTGCCAGGGTGTGCCTGTGCCACCCAAAGAGGCAGCTGGCACACCCAAAAAAAGGGGGGGAAATAAAGTTTTTTGTTTGTTTATCTGCAAAACACATCAGCTGTCTGTAGTGATGGTATACATGTATGTGTAGGAACGTATGGTATGTACGGGTGTATGTGGGGAACATATAGAGAACTGACCGGAAGTATTGGAACTAGTAGAGTCTCAATAAAGCTTGCAATAAGACTATACACGTCTCCCGTCTGGATGTCTACATAACGCCTGAGTATGACATGTTACATGGTGTCAGAAGCTACGAATCTCGTCTCAGACAGCGTCGGAGGTCCGGAAGAAGTCGGGCGAAAATAAATAAATAAATAACCGCGACGTGCAGAGTAACGTGAGTCCCGGTCGGAGCTAAGCTACGCTAACGTTAGCCAGCAGAGCAACAAGCTAGTTAGCCAGACGGCCAGAGGAGCGTCTTAAACGTGACGTTACGAGACAGCGCAGTGGAGTTTGCTTTCAAGAAGAAAAAGAATAAATAAATAAATAAAAAGAGAGAAGATGGATTCCCTGTTCTCAATAAGCCCATCTGAAAACTTCGACTTTTCAGAGTTTGCTAACTGGACCAACTGGATTCGCCGGTTTGAAAGATTCCGGATCGCAGCCGGATTGAACACTAAGGATGAAGAATATCAAGTAAACTCATTAGTCTACACTATGGGTGATAAAGCTGATGATATTTTGGGCACGCTGGGCTTAAGTGATGCAGATCAGAAGAAATACAAGGCAGTAAAAGAAGCCTTTGATAAATATTTAATCTGCAAATATAATGTCATCTATGAAAGGGCTCGCTTCAATAAAAGATGCCAAGAGACAGGGGAATCCGCTGAATCGTTCATCTCTGCAATTTATAAACTAGCAGAAAACTGTATTTATGGCCCACTGCAGAATGAAATGATCAGAGACAGGTTAGTGGTGGGCACAAGACACCGCATCCTGTCTGGGAAGCTGCAGATGAACAGTGAATTAACACTAGAAAAAGCAGTGTTAATGATAAGACAACATGAGGAAATTAAGAAACAGCAAGTGCGCGAGACAAATACTACAGACCAGAAAGAGGCAAATGTGGATTCACTGAAATTCAAGATAAAGTTCAGAAAGGAAAACCAGATAGGAAAAACAGCCTACGGCAAAGGTCAAAAGGATTCCCAAAAAGAACAGAAAAGCTGTGGACGATGTGGAAAAACACCGGGACACTCCCTGAACAACTGTGCTGCACGGGAAGCAGAGTGCAGAAAATGTGGAAAGAAAGGACATTTTGCTGCTGTTTGTCGATCAGGCAGAGTGGGAGCTGTACTCGAACAGGAAGAGGACGACGACAAAGCTCTTTTCCTGGGAGCGGTGTCCACAGGAGATGAGTCTAACTCTTGGAGGAAAAAGACACTGAGAGTGAATGGCCACAAAATAACCTTCAAGTTGGATACAGGGGCGGACGCAACTGTAATCCCGGTGGCCGCCTACTCAGAAGAACAGCATGGCCCTCTCACCAGAGCAACAAAACCACTGTGCGGGCCCAGCGGCGAACCTCTCAAGGTGAAAGGTCAGTTCAATGGAGTAATGGAATATAAAGACAGGACAGCGACACAAACAGTATATGTGATACAAAAGCTAGGTACTCCTCTGCTTGGCTTTCCAGCAATCACAGCACTCAGGCTTCTCTACCCAGTTGACGGTGTTGTGGAGCTGGAGGCTGACATGAGAGAGCTGTACCCCAAAGTCTTCACAGGGCTGGGCTGCCTGAAAAAAGAGTACAGAATTAAGCTGCAGAAGGACACAAAGCCCTATGCGTTGTCGCTGCCACGACGTGTACCTCTGCCGTTATATGACAAAGTTAAAGAGGAACTCGAGAGAATGCAAAAAATGGGAGTGATTGTGCCCAGAGAAGAGCCCACAGAGTGGTGCGCAGGGATGGTTGTGGCGCCAAAGCCCAAAGGAAAGATCAGGATCTGCTCCGACATGACTCATCTGAATGAGTACATCTGCCGAGAGAGACACATCTTGCCTGCTGTCGACGAAACCCTGGCCAAGCTCGCAGGTGCAACGCTTTTTACAAAGCTGGATGCCACAGCAGGGTTCTGGCAGGTGCCACTACATCCAGATTCAGTACCGCTGACCACGTTTATCACCCCTTTCGGCCAATACTGTTACAAGAGACTGCCGTTCGGGATTTCATCGGCACCCGAACACTTTCAAAAGCGGCTAACTCAGATGCTGACAGGGCTGGAAGGAAACGTGTGTCACGCAGACGATATTCTCGTTTTCGGGTCAACTCGAGAAGAACATGACCTCAGACTGCACAGAGTGGTGAGGCGGCTCCAGGAGGAGGGGCTGATACTCAACAATGACAAATGTCAGTTTGCAATGGACAGGGTCGTGTTCCTGGGCCACGTTGTCAGTGCACAGGGCATTGAGGCAGACCCAGGAAAAATCAAGGCAATCAAAGAAATGCCTGCGCCTGAAAATGCTGCAGACGTGAAAAGGTTTGTGGGCCTGGTTAACTACGTGGCAAAGTTCTCTCCACGTATCTCTGACCTCACACAGCCACTACGAGAGCTGCTCAAGACAGACACAGACTGGGTGTGGGGGAGCTTACAGCAGAAAGCTTTCGACGAGCTGCGTCAGGAACTGAGCTCACCCACTGTTCTAGCGCAGTACTGCGTCAACAGAGAGACAAAAGTTGCAGCGGACGCTTCCTCCTTTGGGCTAGGGGGGGTTTTGTGTCGAAAGCAACCGTCTGGAGACTGGCGCCCAGTAGCCTTTATTTCACGCAGCATGACAGAAACGGAGCGCAGATACGCTCAGATAGAGAAAGAGGCGCTCGCGCTGACCTGGGCGTGTGAGCGTTTCCAGACATACTTGGTCGGCATGGACTTTCTCATACAGACCGATCACAAGCCTCTCATTTCCCTGCTGGGCAGCAGAGCGCTAGATGATTTGCCACCTCGTATCCTGAGATTCAGATTGCGCCTGCTTCGCTTCACGTACAAAATTGAACATGTGCCTGGAAAGAAACTGATCACAGCAGATGCACTGTCCAGGGCGCCGATCCGAGACCCGCCCACAGCAGAGGACATGCAGCTGGAGCAGGATGTGAGTGTGTCCATTGACTACATAGTGGAGCACTTGCCGGCATCAGAGGCGAGGCTGGCCCAGATCAGGTCCGCACAGGACACAGATGAAATCTGTAAGAGACTGAAAAACATGGTGCAATTAGGGTGGCCTGCAACTAGAAAGGGTCTTCCGCCTGAACTTCAACCATACTGGCAGTATCACCAAGACCTGCTGGTTGCAGACGGCCTGCTCATGAAAGGTGACAGACTCGTCATCCCTGTCACCATGCAAGAGGACATGATAAATAAAGTACATGAAGGTCACCAAGGCATGACAAAATGTACCGCCAGAGCACATCAGTCCATATGGTGGCCAGGTATGACTAAACAAATAAAACAGAAAGTGGAAAACTGTGTGATCTGTGCACTCATAATGCACAGGAGCCACTGATGACAACAAAGTTGCCCGACAGGCCATGGCAGCACGTTGCGGCAGACCTTTTCCAGTGGAGCAGTGCCATGTACCTAGTGGTAATTGACTACTTCTCGCGCTACATAGAAGTAGCTAACCTCACTTCCACTACCACAGCCCACGTGACAGATACACTGTAAGTTGAAGGCTATTTTCGCACGTCATGGGGTCCCAGAGACTGTTATTACGGACAATGGCCCCCAGTTCTCAGCAACAGAATTTGCAGCCTTCGCCAGAGACTACGACTTCACGCACACGACCAGCAGCCCCCGCTATCCTCAAAGCAATGGGGAGGCCGAAAGGGCTGTGAGGACTGTGAAGTCTCTCCTGAAAAAAGGGGAGGATCCACACAAGGCCCTCATGGCGTACAGAGCCACTCCCTTGGCACACGGATCATCCCCTGCACAGCTACTGATGGGTCGCAACATCAGGACGCCCTTACCCGTCAGTCAAGAGAAGCTACAGCCAGGATGGCCTGATCTCCAGGCTTTCCGCATGAAAGATCAGGAATTAAAACAGAAACAAGCTTCCTGGTTCAACAAGAGACACAACACCCAGACAAAACAAGAGCTCAGACCAGGACAAAAGGTCTGGGTAAAGAACACAAGGCACACAGGGACGGTCAGTGGTCCAGCCCAGACACCCAGGTCATACAACATCGACCTGCCTTCAGGAAGTCTGAGGAGAAACAGATCTCACATCAGGGTCATTCCAGAGACTCCCAGGGTGACTAGGTCGGGGCGGACCATACGAACCCCGAACAGGATGGATTTATAATCTCCATTCTTATGTAGAAAAAGCTGTGGTGTATTTCACAAGGCAGAATAAACCTTGCACAGCTTTGGGGACCCAGGTAGTCAACCCTGACCCCTAGAGAAGAAAGACATTCACATTGTTCTTTGTTTTGAGAAAGAAAGAAAAAAAGATGTCACACTGAAAAAAAAACATGAATATCACAGAGAAGAAAGTTTAAAGAGGAACACCACACAAGTGTCGGTTTAAAGGAGTTATTGGTTACAGAAGATGTTTTGTTATGATGATATAATGGTAACAGTTGGACGGTATGCACTACTAAAAAAAAAAAAAAAAAAAAAAGGAGGGGAGAAGTAAAGAAAGTATGATGTGTACTGGAATGTTTACTAAGGCTGTTTGCTATTCATTGTTCAGGTTTATTTACAAGTACAGTAAAAACAAAAGAAGCTCTTTTAAGAAAGTCTGACACTCAACTAAAGGGGGGAGATGTAGTGATGGTATATGTGTAGGAACGTATGGTATGTACGGGTGTATGTGGGGAACATATAGAGAACGGACCGGAAGTATTGGAACTAGTAGAGTGTCAATAAAGCTTGCAATAAGACTATACACGTCTCCCGTCTGGATGTCTACATAACGCCTGAGTATGACATGTTACACTGTCAAGTGTCCGACTGTCCGCTGACCTATGCCTCTGTGCCCCAGAGCATCATGGGAAACTAGCTAAGCTGTCTAGTAAAGTAAACAAATGCAGCGCCAAATCAAGAAGATATGAAACAGAGCTCGCTTTTAAGCTTTTTCGACAAAGTCAAGAAACGTTGCATTGACGAGGAAGATGACTCATCGCCCTCCCCCTCAACAACTGCGGCTTCACGGCTTGTAGTGCACTGTGCACCCGTTCCCGCACCTGTATTGGTGGTGGACAGTGGAGAGACAGACGATGATGAAGATGATTCAGCCGAATGCCGTTAATAACAGCGGGGGACGCAGCCAAAGACACACCGGTGGTTTGTGCAGCAGCACAGCCAGAGGACACTAACGCTACAGATCTCTCTGCAGTAGACAAACCTGCATGCCAACCAAACTTGCGTTCTTTCCCGACTAGAACACTCTTTGGAAAAAGTAGGTGATACCAAAGTGGTTTTACATGTTGCCAAAAGATACAATTTAATTGACTGCTTCTATCTGCTAATAATGAGTGCAAAAAGGAGCAAACATTGATGGTTATGGTCATATGGTCATATCTTAATATTCCTCTAAATCTGGCTTGAAAAGGCCAATTTCTTTTGGGTGACGGCCTGTTGGCCGCCACCAAATGGTTCGCCCCCTGGCACACCCTGTCTTTCTGTGGCACACCCAATGTGCCAAGTCTGGCTACGCCACTGCTGAGCAGTGAAGGAAGTCGCTCCCCCTCTGTGTTTTGAAATCCCAGGTGTGTCTTTGGGTCGCTCCGGCGCATCATGAGTGATGTGGCGTGTGTGTTGTTGTGTGTATGTCAGTCCCTTCTTCTGAACCCCAGCACGCACGTTTATAAAGGGACAGAGAGTGATCCAGCAAGGTGCTTGAGAGCATACTTAGGGCAAGACATGACTGTGATTGGAAATATGAAGCGGCCGTGCCTACACTATGAAAATAAGGTTAGTCTCTGTTGGGACCATGTATTTCCTGGTTTCGGTTTCAGTGCGGGCGGTCGGCTGTGTGGCTCGCTCTGCATGTCTCCACAGCACAGCCTGCTCAGACTGCCTAATAGACAGCAGACAGCTATATCAGAGCGCTATGGTGTCCTAATTATACATTTTCCTCTAGATTTTTTCTGCACCTTAAAGTTCAAACTTCACCTAAGCTTTTCACAGCAACTGGTTTTGAGGTGAAATCAATAATGAGGGCCCTGGCACTGAAACACCAAAAGGAATGGAACCATCATAATGGCATTGGTTACAGCTGCTTTACTTCCTGCTTTACCACTTCAAATGGTTGCTGTGAAAAGGGTCTATATGCAGCAGCAGTCTCTGTGGGCCCCAGTCCTCTTATGTCTCTCACGCATCTTTTGAAATTATCAAGGGGCCCCCCAGCATTGGGGCTCCGGGTAGTCAGGACAACACCCCCCCCCCCCCCACACACACACACACACACACACACACGACACCCACCCGCACGCACGACACCCCTTCTCATGTGGCTTACTTCCTGTGTTGGGTAAATGTAAAATGTGGTTTCATCTGTAGCTCCAGAGCAATCTAGTAAGAGAGTGGTGCCAGCATGCCAAAATGCATGACATTTTGACAAAAGCCAGGAAGGGGGCTCGCGCTACGTTTGAATGCATAAATAAACATGTAGGCTATGCTTATTGCTTTCACATTAATGTGCTTTATGAGTTTATCAGTAGGACTCCACAATACTGTTTAAAGTGGAGATGAAGCAGTTTGATTTTATTATTTTTGTATTTGCATTTCACCTCAGACAAGACAAGACAGGACACTGCACTCTTCCTTAAATGAAGTTTCCTGTGAAGCTTTCCTACAGAGGCATGTTTTTGTTTTTACGTTATACTTGCAGTTATCTAGGCAATGTTGAATTCTATTAGTGAATAAATAGGTAACATGTAACATCACGTTAGCATTATATTCACTAAATCTTGCTTCAAACAGCCAAAATGTTTCTGTGTCCCCGCGTGTGTTGGCCTGGCATGGGTGGAGTCAAACTTCCTGCCTGAAAGATGGTCCCAGTCCCCCAATGCCTGATACGATCCCATGGCAGCAGGGGCTACATCTCATTCTGGTAGCCCCACACTGGCCGTCGCAGATCTGGTTCGCGGACCTGATCGCTTTCAAGTCAAGTCAAGTCAATTTTATTTATATAGCACATTTCATACATAAAGCAATTTAAAGTGCTTCACAAGACATTACAGACATAAGAGAATAAAAGAAGATAAAAAGACAATAAAAAGCAAAAAGCAGTAAGATGCTACACGTTTGGTCAATACAGGAAAATAATAGGAAAAATAGACATTTCAGCAGTTAAAAGCAGTGCTAAACAGAAACGTTTTTAGACCGTTTTTAAAAATCGGAAGTGTTGAGGAAAATCTGAGGGCCTCAGGCAGGTTGTTCCAGCTAACAGCAGCACAGTGTGTAAAGGCGGCCCTGCCCTGGTTTGAGTGGATCCTTGGGACAGCTATTAGGCCAGACCCAGCTGACCTGAGAGGTCTAGTTGGTTCATAGCGAGGGAGGAGATCTGCTATGTATTGTGGGCCTAGGCCGTTGAGTGATTTGTAAGCTAAAAGAAGGATTTTAAATTTAATTCTGTAACCTACAGGGAGCCAGTGTAAAGATTTAAGAACAGGGGTAATATGATTAGCCCTCCCAGTCCTAGTTAGGACCCTAGCAGCAGCATTTTGAATCAGCTGGAGTTGTCGAAGTTCTTTATTTGACAGACCTGAGAAAAGGCTGTTACAGTAGTCTAATCTACTGTAAATAAAGGCATGAATTAGTTTTTCCAAGTCCTGACTGGACATGAAGCCCCTAATCCGAGCAATATTTTTTAGATGATAAAAAGCAGATTTTCTGACCGACTTGATGTGTGAGCTGAAATTAACACGTTGAGTGCCAATGACGAGATATCTCGTCTTACAGAATCCAACCGTTGAGTGCCAAAGACGAGATATCTCGTCTTAAAAATTTTTTTTTTTTTTGACGGTCGGGCGTGGATCAACGCCCCCCACGTCTTTTATAAAAATATTAGAGCCACCGAACGTGTACAACCCATTCCACCGACCAACTAAGTGGCGACAGTGCTCTCCCGACAGAGAGAAAGCCAACCAAAAACAGCCGCGGGAGCAAGCCATTCTCAAGGAAATGGCTTGGCGATTTTACAGTCATCAGTCACCAGACTCGCCCGAGAGCGGCCGCGCCAGCAGCAGCACACGGAGAGCGGAGAGCGGTGCTGGCGTGGGGGATTGCAAATTTGCATAATAGATTATGGGTGAAACACACTTTGAAACACCCGCAGAAAGGCCAGAATCGCACGCATTCCGAAAACCCAGAAACGAACGAGCCTCATTCTCATACTGTAGGCGAAAACGCTTTCACGCTGCTGCACGGGCGCACAACGGTGGGGGGTTCCAAAAATAGCCTGGTTGAAAAACACAGTTTGAAACACGCAGCATAAAGCCTAGAATCGCACAAAGCTTCATCAAAGCTCTCAAACCCAAGAGACGAGTGAGCCCTATCCACACTCGCTGCCAGGGAGGGAGGCTGCTCAAACTCGCAGCAGCAGCAGCAGCAGCAGAACACTCGCTTGTGACAAACGCAGGCTGAAAGCCACCAGACACGCCCACGGATGGAGGAGTTTGAAGGAGAGGGCATTCAGAACTATATTGTTTAGATGTCTGATCTCTCACTGATGCCAAAAATAAATGGTTAAAGTGACTGTTCTGCCTGTTTGATTGAATTTCACAAAACTGCGATTATCTCAGCTTTCACTCTCAGACGCTGAAACCATGCTGTACTCAACGGCTAATATCTACATAACTACTAACTCTACAAACTAACTCTTTTAGACAGAGAAGCACACATTCTATTAGTACTTTTGTGAACTTTGTGTTCACAAACTCCAAGCAGAAAATAATCCTCGGCTCTTGTAAAATGAGCCAGAATCCTCAACAAAACGCTCTGGCAGAACCTACCTACTGTAAAAAAAAAACGGCTGGCAGTCAATGTGTTAAGATCGGAGTCGATAGTAACTCCAAGGTTTTTTACTTGGTCCTTTGGCTTAAAGGAAAGAACCTCGAGGCAGGCTGCAATTTGAAGTCGTCGTTCTTTCGGACCAAAAACGATCACCTCAGTTTTGTCTTTATTTAGCTGGAGGAAGTTTTTACACATCCAGTCGTTAATTTGATCAATGCACTGACAGAGTGAGTCAATGGGAGCATGATCGCCTGACGAAAGAGTTATGTACAGTTGTGTATCATCTGCATAGTTATGGTAGGCTATATGGTTTCTTTGCATAATTAGAGCTAAAGGGAGCATGTATAAGTTAAATAGAACAGGCCCCATGATGGATCCCTGAGGGACCCCACATATCATTTGAGTTATGTCGGAGGTGTAATTGCCAATGGATACCAAGTATTTTCTGTCCTGGAGATACGTCTTAAACCACTGGAGGGCCGTACCAGAGAGCCCCACCCAGTTTTCTAACCTGTCTAATAGAATTGAGTGATCGACGGTGTCGAACGCAGCGCTGAGGTCCAATAATACTAGAATTGAGTTTTTTCCGGCATCTGAGTTTATTCTAATGTCGTTGAGAACCTTTGTGAGTGCGGTCTCAGTACTGTGATGGGGACGGAAACCTGATTGGAATTTATCTAGTAGATTATTTGTGGATAGAAATCTGTTTAGTTGAAGATAAACAGCCTTTTCAATGATTTTGCTTATGAATGGGAGATTTGATATTTTTCTATAGTTATTAAGTAATGAGGAGTCAAGACTACGCTTTTTAAGTAAGTGTTTGATTACTGCAGTTTTGAGAGATTCAGGAAAAGTGCCGGTCAAGAGGGAGCAGTTAACTATTTGTACAAGGTCAGATGAAAGGCAGTTATAGATGCTTTTAAAAAAGCTAGTTGGGAGGGTGTCCAGGCAACACGTGGATGACTTAAGGCCATGCACAATTTCATCCAAAGTTTTTGGATCAATTGCGCTAAAGTGAGACAGACTTATTGAGTTAGTTAGGATCGGGCGGGGTGGTGGACTCGCATCGTTTTTCAGTGAGGAGCCACTGATGGCTTGTCTGATCTTGATGATTTTGTCATTAAAAAAGGCAGCAAACTCATTACATTAATCAGTGGAAAGGAATTCAGGTGGTACAGATAGCGGGGGGTTAATCAGTCTATCAACAGTGGCAAAAAGGGTACGGGCATTGTTTACATTTTTGTTAATGATGTCAGAGAAGTATGATTGTCTCGATTTTTTTAGCTCAAGGTTGTAGGAGTGAAGGCTATCTTTGTAAATAGTGTGGTGGACATGCAGGTTCGATTTGCGCCATTTACACTCAGCTTTCCTGCAGTTTTTCTTCATATTCCTGACAGAGGCAGCATTCCTCCACGGTGCTTTAAGCTTGCCAGATAACATTTTTGTTCTAACAGGTGCCACACTATCAATAACATTCAGGACAGTTGCATTGAAGATAACAAGAATGTCATTGACAGAGGTAGGAGGAGTAGAAGAGGAGGAGGTTGTTAAAGGAGAGAAGAAATTTTCCATGAACAGAGAACTGGAGCTAGGAGTAATGTTACGTCTTTTGATGGTTTGTGATCTGGGAATGGTTACAGGGGAGATCTCCATTACAAAAAAGATACAGAGGTGGTCGGACAGGGCAACATCGATTTTGGAGATAGATGAACATATAAAACCCCTCGAGATGACTAAGTCCAGGGTATGGCCTCTGTTGTGAGTAGGGCCAGAGACATGCTGGGACAGTTCAAATGTCTCTAGTAAATTGATCAGTTCTTTTGCGTAATTGTCATTAGCATTGTCAATGTGAAAATTGAAATCTCCAGAAATAGAAATGCAGTTATATTTTATGGAAATTAATGACAATAGTTCAGCAAACTCATCAAAAAAGCTACTTGAGTACTTTGGTGGTCGATAAATAATAAGTATTAAGACAGTGGAGGAGCTCTTCAGGGTGACAGCGAGATATTCAAAGGAAGAAAAGTCTCCAAATGTTACCTGCCTACATTGGAATCTATCAGAGAAAATAATCGCTACACCGCCCCCCCTCTTGTCAGGCCTGGGAGTGTCAATAAAACTAAAGTTCGGTGGGGCTGATTCAGAAAGAACAGCCATATTGGTGTCCTGATCCAGCCAGGTCTCTGTCAGAAGCATTAGGTCCAGATTGTAGTCTGTAATCAAGTCACTGACGAGCAAGGATTTGTTTGACAGTGATCTCACATTGAGGAGAGCAGCCTTGATATGTTTGGGGCCAGAGTCCAGCTTATTGTTGTTGAGAGGGAAGGCGGGTAGATGGGGCTCTGTGCTGGCGACCAGACATTCTGGCTGGCCCGTGGCAGGCAGCCCACCTGGCCACAAGGGGGGGGATAGTGATGTTCGAATGGGGAGCAGGGGGAGGCTGGGGGAAGCCGGAAGTGACCGGAGGGCAAGGGAGAGTGGTCAGTGGAGATTCACGTAGGAAAAGTGGAGGGGAGGGGGTGAAACGCTGAATAATACTACCAGAGATATAATGTCAATCTTTCAGGGTGGCTAACTTGCGGGAGATATTAGTGGCCAGGACTGTAATTCCTTTATTGTTGGCGTGAAGATTGTCATGTTTGTACAGATGGGCTGAATTCCAGAAAGAGTTGAAGTGATCAATGAACTCGTAGCTACATGCGAAGGTGAAATTACGTAGCCATTGATTACAGCTGAAGATACGGCTAAAGGATTCAGAACCTCGTCTGAGGGTGGGAATCAAGCCAGAGAATATACAGATCTTCCCCAGGCTTTCTATCGTATCAGCAAGGGTTTCGAGGTCATTCTGCAGCTTCACTGATTGTTTACACCTGGTGTCGTTTGTACCCACATGAACGATAACTGATTTAGCAGACGGGTAAAGCTCGACGATGGATGGAATATATTCTACCAGATTGAGAACTTTTGCTCCAGAGAAAGAGTATGTTACACATTTAGGGAAGGCGACGTGTCTATAATAAAACTTTATTCCAAGATGGCCGCATCTGAGGTTGACTTGTGTGAGTAGGCTCCTGCAGAGTCAGTCTGCTAACTAGCCTATAATATACATTTTGGCTGTAATTAAGGGGACAGCTTTTGGAATAGAATGTACCTAATTTCAACTTAACTTTAACAAACTCCACTTTAACAAAAGTGGATCTGATCCGAGCTTTATTCTGAGCCTTTGAGAAATATCCAAGCCAAACACTCTGATTGCTGAGTGCCCGCACCTGTTGCAGCACAGCCTGCAACAATGCCTGATGGCATGACTCTGGAGAAATTGTGGGATGCAGTGCAAGGCAGCAAAAATGAACTTTTGCTCAAATTAACAGTCTTGGATAAACGGATGGATCAGATGAATTCCAGCATGACTGCTCTCAATGAACAAATTGTTGAAGTTTCAACAAGAGTGAGTGCCACCGAGGATAATATAGCCGTCGCTGATAAGAAGATCACAGTGCTGCAAAAAACAGTAGATGAGCTGGAATCTAAGGTGGACTACCTGGAGAATAAAAGCCGACAATCTAATCTGCTGATTTTTGGCGTGCCGGAGAGTGCCGAAAAGCAAGATACAGTGGGATTTGTCCGTCATCTGCTGCCAGACATCCTGGGCTGGAACATACAGACTGAGCCCCCTTTACTTATAGAAACAGCTCATCGCATTTCTACACCGAATTCTGCTTCATGAGCAAAACCCATAATTGTCAGGTTTGGGGACTACCAGCAGAAATTAAAAGTGATGAAATCTGCCCGGGAGCGGGGAGAGCAGCTTGTCTACAACAGGAGGAGGATTTCCATTTATCCTGACTTTAGTGCGGCTGTTCAGAAGAAACGCAAACTTTTTGCTCCTGTGAAAAAGATCCTTCAAGAGGCTGGCATAAAGTATGCAATGCACTTTCCTGCTACGCTTTCTGTTGAGTACAATAACTCCAGGATGAAATTCCAATCTCACACTGAGGCGCATGCCTTTATTAACAGTCTGAATCTAAATAATGATGCGTCTCCAATGCAATGACTGTGAGAGTTGTGTTAACAGACTGGATAAGCTACATCGAGACTCGCTAGTGATGTGACCAAACATCCAGTCTGATTGAACTGAAACGCTATAGTGTATTTAATTCCCTTGCTGTGGTCTACCATCTCTCTCTCCTGCTGATGCTGATGCTGAGAACAGCTTATTGTGGTGCTTTTGTGACAAAAAAAGAAAGAAAAAAAAAAGAATCCTGACCATAAAAGCCATGAATATAGGCTTGTTTGAGTTATTTTGTTGATTGTTCTATTGATTGTCCTGCTGCTGCTGGTTATGCCCCCCCCCCCCCCCCATTTATATAGCCTAACGCTTTATTAGGAGCCCTTATTATTAGGCTTTTCTTTTTTCATAGAGTGAGGGGTTTGGGGCCTTTTCCGCATCTGCCATTTTGTGTCTTGAGGGCGAGGTAAACACGGGTGCAACCGGCTCACTGATTGGGCCCCAGTATTGGGGCACCTGAATGACTGAACTCTGATTGAGGTTTTGGTGCGCCTGTGTTGCTTCCTGCCTTTTGGATGTGGGGCGGCTGCTGTGGAGAGGGCCTATCTCCCTCACTTTTTCACTTTTTTAGTTTATGCAGACTGACAATGCGGACTGACCATGCCTTATGGCATTCTACCTTTTAATGTGTAAACCTCTTTTGTTTGTTTGTTTTTTGTTATTTTGTGTGTGTCTGTATGTCTGTGCTTTTGTGTGTTGTGTTCTAGTGTTGCTCTCTCCTGCTCCCATTCCTCCCTCAGCTGACAAACTATATTGTTATATTGATTCTTAACATGAATAATGTGAAAGGTTTAAGAGTAATTCATCTTAACATAAGGAGTCTTCTTCATAAAATAGACCTTTTGAGAGCTTGGGTTTCTCACTATAGACCGGATGTGATTACGATTTCTGAAACTTGGTTAACCAGTAGTATTTCTGATGATGAAATTCAAATTGATGACTTTGTTTTGTTTAGAGCAGATAGGGGCAGTAGAGGGGGAGGCGTGGCAACATATGTCTCCTCTAAACTGAGGTCACATCTTGTTACTCCTCAAGTTGACCCCAAGTATTTTGAGTGTCTTTTTGTGAATATAATTTTTCATCATAATAAAAAATTGGTTATAGGTAATTTGTATAGACCACCTTCTGCTCCTTCTGAATCTATCAAATGTATATTGTCCACAATTGGCTCCCTTCATTGTCCATCTGAGTTAATAATTTTAGGGGATTTCAATGTAAATTGGTTTGATCGCTCTTCTTCAAACATGAAGAGCTTATTTGATAGCATTAATTTAGTTCAACTTATTACTGAACCTACCAGAGTTACAGAAACATCTTCATCTTTGTTAGATTTGATTTTTGTTTCTCACCCAGATAGGATTATTACGTCAGGGGTTCTTTCTGATTGTTTTAGTGACCATTGTGCCATTTTTTGTGTTTGGAAAATTATGATACCCCGGCTCCCTCCAAGATATGTACGTATGAGGCAGTGTAAAAATATAAATACTCACAACTTTATTCGTGATGTTACTGCAATAGACTGGGACAGGTTTCAGTTGATACCTTATGTTGAAGATGCATGGAATTTTATTTTGAGTGAATTTACCGAAGTTATCGACAAACATGCCCCATGGAAAACAAGGAAAGTTAAAGGGAGACATTTACCATGGATTAGTTCAGACTTGATCAATCTATTCAAACTTAGAGATAAGGCCTGGGCTAAATATCGAACAACTAGGGATACAGCTGACTGGGATGAATACAAACATTTAAGAAATTACTGTAAAACTCAAACCAGGAATGCTAAATCCAATTATTACAGAAATAGTCTTTCTCAAGATTTTCGTAATCCAAAGCAGTTTTGGAATAGGATGAAAAATATCATCAGTCCCAGTAAAAGTTCTGCTGCCCAGATTCGTGTCAATGATGAAGTTGTTAATGACCCTGCCATTATCTCTAATGTTTTCAATTCTCATTTCACTTCTGTTGGTAGTTCCTATTCTTTTGATTCACCATACTTAAATAGTCATGTTAAGAATTCGGCTACGAGTGGTTCATTTTCTTTTAGACATATATTACCTACTGAAATTCTCGAAGTTATTTCTACCTTAAAGATTGGTTGTTCTGCTGGGCCTGATGGTTTAGAGGCTAAGTTTATAAAATTGGCTTCTCAGGTGCTGATTTTTCCACTTGCTGATTTATTTAATTTGTCTTTGTCCACCTGTAAACTCCCATCTATTTGGAAATGTGCAAAGGTTACTCCCCTCCATAAAGGAGGAGATCCTTTGGATGTTAACAATTATAGACCAATTTCTATTATTTGCAGTACTGCTAAAATATTTGAGAAGTTAATTTATAATCAATTATCACAGTATATTAATGCTCAAAATATTTTGTCACCATTTCAGTCTGGTTTTCGTTCAAATTTTTCTACTACTACTGCCCTTGTAAAATTTACTAATGATGTAGTTTCTTCCCTAGACAAAGGTCATTTTACAGGGGCAATATTTATTGATTTAACTAAGGCTTTTGATTTGGTTGATCATTATCTTCTTCTGGATAAGCTTCATGGTATTGGTATTTCCCAACAGGCTTTATTTTGGTTTAATTCTTACCTTCATAATCGTCGTCAGTGTGTTTTCCTTAACCGTAATCAATCTGATTTTTTACTTGTTGATAAGGGGGTCCCTCAAGGATCTATTTTAGGACCTTTACTTTTTTCCATTTTCATTAATGATCTTCCAAAAATGTGTTCCAATTGTTTTGTTCAGTTATATGCAGATGATACAGTTATATATACATCTGATTCAGATATAACTAAAATTCAAAATTCTCTGCAAATGGAATTTTCTTTTGTTCAAAAATGGTTTTCAAATAACAATCTTGTACTTAAAGAGCATGGGGCAGGTTAGAGACCCCAATCAGTCAATGTGTAGGTGAATTATGGAGGAACTCGATTTTCACATTAAGACACTTACATACACTACAGTGACTTCTGGGGTCGTTTTACTTTTTTAACTTTTATTTTGACATCTTGGAGCCCAAAACTCCGACGTCACAGTGGGGAGTCGCCAGGCATGACCGTCTGTCCCTCTGTCTGTCCCTCTGTCTGTCGTCACTTAGGTCAGGGCTGTCAGTCACACACTATGGATGCTAACGCCGGTTTTCAGGAGGAAGAGGAGGTAGCAAATGTTTATGCACATGCATACGATGGCCTCAGCCTAATTTTGACAGTGAAAGAGAGCAGGAACAGCCCAGCTATGAAACAACGGACCGCGGAGAGAGTTGAGAAAGCAAGCGAGGCGAGCGGAGGCGGGCCGAGGTGCGGACTGTAATTCGATACACATCCCAGCTGGCACGGGACGTCAGTTTAACGTCATATCGACGTTGGACTCCAACGTTGAACTGACGTTGGATTTTGGTTGAGAATGAAAATCGGGTTGACGTCAAAACACAACGTTGGCAAGACATCAGCGTCCAACGTTGGATAGACATCAGCCTCTGACGTTGGTTAGACATCAGCATCCAACATTGGATAGATGTGGAATTTTGGTTGGGAATGAAAATCGGGTTGACATCAAATCCCAACGTTGGGCAGACATCAGCCCCCAACGTTGTATAGACGTCAACCTCCAACGTTGGATAGATGTAGGATTTTGGTTTAGAATGAAAATCTGGTTGACGTCAAAACCCAACGTTGGCAAGACATCAGCCTCCAACGTTGGATAGACATCAGCCTCTGATGTTGGTTAGACATCAGCATCCAACGTTGGATATATGTAGAATTTTGGTTGGAAATGAAAATCGGGTTGACATCAAATCCCAACGTTGGGCAGACATCAGCCCCCAACGTTGTATAGACGTCAGCCTCCAACGTTGGATAGATGTAGAATTTTGGTTGAGAATGAAAATCTGGTTGACGTCAAAACCCAACGTTGGCAAGACATCAGCCTCCAACGTTGGATAGACATCAGCCTCTGACGTTGGTTAGACATCAGCATCCAACGTTGGATATATGTAGAATTTTGGTTGGAAATGAAAATCGGGTTGACATCAAATCCCAACGTTGGGCTGACATCAGCCCCCAACGTTGTATAGACATCAGCCTCCAACGTTGGATAGATGTAGAATTTTGGTTGAGAATGAAAATCTGGTTGACGTCAAAACCTAACGTTTGCAAGACATCAGCCTCCAACGTTGGATAGACATCAGCCTCTGACGTTGGTTAGACATCAGCATCCAACATTGGATAGATGTAGAATTTTGGTTGGAAATTAAAATCGGGTTGACATCAAATCCCAACGTTGGGCAGACATCAGCCCCCAACGTTGGCTAGACATCAGCCTCCAACGTTGGATAGACAGCCTCAAACATTGGATAGACATAGAATTTTGGTTGGGGTTGATGTCTACTCAACATGGGGTTTTGACGTCAACCTCCAACGTTGGCCAGGCATCAGCCTCCAACGTTATATAGACACAGAATTTTGGTTGGGGTTGCCATTAAAACCCAACGTTGGCTAGACATCAGCCTCCAACGTTGGCTAGGCATCAGCCTCCAATGTTGGCTAGACATGGGTAGAAATTTAAATCTGGTTGATGTCAAAACTTTCGTATCACAAAAAGAAAAAAATCAACATTGAATACAGAATTTTAGAAAACAGGATTTATTTTCAGAACGTAAGAAATTAGATTATCACATTAAAGGTACATTCAGCAATGTTTTTGTGTTAAAATAAGTGTTAAATGGCTCTATATTCTGACAGCAATCACTGAAATCGAGTGTTTGATCAGTGACTTAAACCCCCAACTTCGCTGTCCTCTATGTCTCTCCTGTAGTCCTGCATGCAGGGCGGACGTATCTCTGCAACTGTAACTCGTAGAGACTCATGGATGGATTTGGGGTGAGAAAATATATTATAGTCCTTTATAGGCATCTCGATCTGACCTTCCGTTTCCGAGAAAATGTCAACTTTTGTCTGATTGGATAGTTTGAGGTCAGTGCCAATTTGTATCGGCCACCACTGCCTGGATCCAGGAGAAGTGCAGAGAACATAAGCAAGACCTGTATATGGCTTTCATTGATCTCTCGAAGGCATTCGACACAGTAAATCAAAAGCTACTCTGGGACCTACTCAGTCGATTTGTAGTCCCACCCAAATTCCTCTCCATTCTAAAGCTATTTCATGACGGCATGCAAGCCCACGTTCAAATAAGTGGACAACAGTCTGACCCTTCTACGTCAAAGTAGGAGTAAAACAAGGATGTGTCTTAGCCATCATCATCTTCAACATCTTCCTCACAGCAGTCACTCTCCTCTCCCATAAGCATTCAATTCCATCTGTCTTAGTTTGCCATAGTCTCTCCCCAGACTCAAATATTACGTTGAATCGCTGCGCTCCGTATACTACATAAGTGAGTCTGTGCCAGTTAACAGCCACTGCTGGTTTTGAAGGCGGGTTGAAATTGAATGAGTGACAGGTCGTAGCACCGATGAGAGAGCAAATGGGCTGCGCCTCCCGTGTTGTCTGATCGCAAAGTCGTTACTGATTGGAGAGGACTGAAGCCATCACTGGCATATGACTGGCCAAGTGAACGGTTCCCTCCCATAACCAGCCCTCTGAGGGAAAGTGTCCCAGACCCAGAGAGAGCTCTGCAGCATGCAGTAACCTAGTGTATCAGCGTAAGAACTCTCATGGGTCTGGCGTCGAGACTAAGTTTGCCATAACTTCTATGTACTGTATCAATTCAACAGAATTCAGATACAACAGAAAGTAGCTGGCCCCCAGGTATTTTCACATTATCAAATCTGGCCCCCATTCAAAAGGGTTTGGACAGCCTTGCCATGTATAGTCTCATATCACAATATTGATATAAAATCGATATATTGCCCACCCTTAATATTGAGTGCCAGAATCAACCTCCCAATGATGCAATTTGTAGAAAAACATTGGATTTCATTTATCAATCACTGCTTTCAATGTCTTTCTGATGTAAATGTTTTATTTTTACAACCAGATCACCCTATTAAATAAACAGCGTCATGACTCAATAATGTTACTTGGCAGAGGGTCGCTCGTACTGAGCACATTTCCTCGTCAAACTGACGGTGAAAAATGTTTGCTCGTCACAAAATAAAAAACTTATTTGAGGGAATGTAATTAGGTTATCGATCACATTCGCTAACCTGTTGCTCTTTTAAGTCGGGATGTTTGTCGGCGTTTGGTCAGCTCCCTTCGCCAGTTCGCCTCCGCACTTTTAAACATTGTTTACTGACGGGCTATGTAGTGTCAGTCCCTGTCACTGTCAGCAATGTAACGTAAGCAAAATAATCCCATATTTCGCTCTGTCCATGTCCAAGACAAGACCGGACAAGACCGTATGTGCTCACAGCAGCCATGTTTGTTGTGTTGAAGCTCTGAATGAGTGAAAGAGAGGAGGGGGGGGGACGCCCACGACAGGGAGTTAAAGCAGAGCACCACTTGGAGCACTCTTCGCACACCCCCACATGGACACAATGTCACATCCATGTAACATAAAATTATTTGTTTTAAAAGCACGCAAATTATTTTTAACTCAGCGTAAATGAACATCATGATTGAGAACATATATATTCACATCGAAAAAATAACACATTTAAAAGGTCTTGAATGTGAAATGGCAGAACATGACTGTTACAACACAGAACTGAAGCTCAGACAACAATTGACAAGGTTTTAAGACATTTCTACAGTGATGGCAGACCAATATATATTTTTCCTCCAAAAAAAGAACACTCATGAAGGCCTTCCATTTGCCTGTCCCTCACTCTCTCACACTCACCTCACTCATGAAGGCCTTCCATTCGCCCATAGGCTTTTTGTAGGAAGGGGTTGAATGTCCATCACGGATGGCATCATGGTGGATCTCAGCTTGCAGTACTGAGAGCACTGTTGAGTCACACTTGGAGTAAGTGAGGTGTAGGACATAATAATATGCCATCGGGTAGACAAGTCCCTCTTTCAACCGATCTCTTTCGAAGGTCGCCACTGGCATGCTCCCATGGCGATCATGCAGTTTTCCTCACTGATGACCACAACTGGAGATGATAGAGGTTGTTGGCGCAGGAAACCGTTTGGGTCTTCTGAAACCTAGATGACAAAAGTCAATGTAAAAGATTAGAAAACTACCAATTAGAAAAACCATCACAGTTAAAACAATCATTATACATCAAATCGGAGAAAAAGATTTTGTATAATTTTTTTGCTGACCAGATACTGAAACCAAGTTTCAATAAAGCGACTCTTAAAACAAAAATCACAGTGTGAACACTTCTCCTTATGTCATTGTGAAAATGACAAAGTACAAAACATAATGTAGGCATGCAGTATCCAATATACTGCACAAGTCTCACCGTAAAGACATGGAACTGGGCCTCGCTGCTTAAAGCTGGAGTGCATAACATAAACAAATGTTTATGTTATGCACATATTCAGCTATTGCAAAACAACTTCACACAATGCTGATTAAGCCTATCTGCACCACATAACTCTCTCTGTGCATTTCTCAGTATACCTGAGTTTTCTACCTGTCGGGCACGACTGTGTCGGATTGAAAACTCTGGTATATTGAGAAATACAGCATTGTGGGAACTTGTTTGGCAATGCCTTGAACGTAATGGACATTTGTTTATATAAACAAATTGTAAATGTACTCACTCCAGCAATTGTAAATGTACTCACTCCAGCTTTAAAGAGAAAGCCACAGAAACACAACCCCATAAGAGACTACTTTCCTGACATTTCCTGTTTTATCAGGAAAGTAGCTCCGGCTATCTATTTGCTTCGAAAATAAAATGTACAATGTCTCGTAATGTTATTACCTAGGTTATCCTACAAGTAGTCATGGCTAAGAAGCACTTTTACATTTGCAAGTGTTTTTTTATACTTTCATATTATAGACCAGAAATAGATTTTTTGCTAATAAGCATTTCCATTTTCCATGCTTCCATTTTAGAAATGGAAGCATTTTTTTCTCCTTATGCATAAAATGCGTAGTGAAACCATGACCCAAAAACAAAAGGTATGTGGACTGTGGGCTAATGTATTGTTGCAATATTGCATACAGAGTATTAAAAAATACATACATGTTTCATCACTGCTATCCTGGCGTTGCTCTGCGGTGCTCATTGCAGGTGACTGGCATTGCTGGTTTCAGATCGGCATGGCACTTGGGTGCTGGCTGCAGGTTACATCAGAAGAAAAAAGTATTGGGAAATATTAGGTTTCCAAACTCTTACAAATGAATGGAATACTAAGATCCCTGGACAGACACTAAAGCTGTTGCGTGGCCTAACGTTTTCATCCAAAGACTCACAGATGCATACAGTATATTAAATGCAATACCACATACATGTTATCACTGTGATCTTGGTGTTGCACTGGGGTGCTGGTGCTTCCTGCAGGGGGCTGGTGTTGCACTGACGTGCTCCCTGCACTGACCCTTTTGTCTCACATCACGAGGTGCCATACAGCCTCAGGAAGTTTTCAGGACCGGGAAAAAGATTGTTGATTTCATCCCGGGAGAGTGAGTGCAGCAAGTCTTCTCCAACATTAGTAGCTGGAACAGAAGTTACAGTTAGGGGCAAGAAGACACTGAGCTTATCACTGAATTAATTCAGCCTTGTGTACATAACAGTTGAGGATATTCCACTATCTTTTTTTTTTTTAATTGTGACATTTCCTCTTTCCTGTACAATTGCCAGTGTTCTGAGATTTTGCTCACTCTTGCTACAGCAGACCTGCCAACCTTGGGAAATGATTTTTAGTGCCACACAGCATGTGTTTTGGCCTTGTGCTTAGTTCACATGCTTTCGCACTACAGTGCACATAACATCACTGTCAATGTGACAGTGTTAGCCAGATGGCTAATTTCCAACTGTTGTCCCTTGGCCAGAACTTAAGTTAGCCATTACTCAGTCAAAAGTTTGAGTACACTTGCTTAAACCATTGTCGTTTCATGATATATTTCAATTTGTGTGCTCACACCAGCTCAGTGGCCTTGTGGTTTGAGTGTCCGCCCTGAGACTGGGAGGTTGTGAGTTCGATCCCCGGCCGAGTCATACCAAAGACTATAAAAATGGGACCCATTTGCCTGCCTGCTTGGCACTCAGCATCAAAGCGTTGGAATTGGGGGGTTAGATCACCATATGATTCCCGAGCTCGGTGCTGCTGCCGCTCACCGCTCCCCCAGGGGATGGGTCAAATGCGGAGAACAAATTTCGCACACTCAAGTGTGTGACAATCAGTGGGACTTTACCTTTACTTTACACAAGCGGATAACCATAAGTGAAATGCAAGTAAACGTATGTTGTGATGTCAATTCTGAATAAAGTAGTTAAGTTAGTAGTAGTTAATAGTTAACACAATTGGAGAACATAGAAAAAATACTATATTGATCATAGTTTCACTGTTATCCATCTAACCATAGCAAAAAAATCTGTTGCTCATTCTGATCTCTTGAGACTAACTAGAGCCTCCTCATTTTTTAATCATTCTGTGCTCATTTATTTCTTGCTCCTAAAGCTGTGTTCACACCGAGATATTTATTTTTCTCTCTGTTGCTTGATTCAACCCTATGGAATCACTCTGTCGCTCTGTTTAAATCGCTCGTCAACAGGCACAATAATTGACGGACATCTGGGGGCTATAACGTTACGCAATGTCATGATATTTGTCCACTACGAGCCACTGTAGTTGTTTACAAGCTAAGCCTATCAGCGTGCTCCTAACGTGAGCTAGTACAGACTTCATTTCGGCTATGTTCACACAGCAAACATTAGTGCTTGAATCTGACTTGTTGCTCACATCTGATTTTTTGTGTGGCTGTTCACACAGACTTTTTAAAAGTGGCCCATATCAGACTCCAGTGTGAACTAGGGATGTCATGAGAACCGATACTTCGGTACCAAGTCGATACCAACATTCTGAAAACGTGACGGTACTCGCTTTCCTCCAATACCCAAAGTACCGACGGGAACCGAGGAGGCAAATCTGGTTGCTTCATTTGTGTTGTTTTTGGGCTGTAAATCAGCAGTTATCTGGCAACTTTTTTTTTTTTTTTAAGACTCGCAGCCGTGAACACGTGACTACCTACCCACACACTACACACAGGAGAACAACATGCAACATGGCGGCGGCACCCGCATCTGCTTCTTCAACAACTACAGCGACAGCTGCCCCTCCATTAGTTGCCAAGAAAAACACCAAAAGTCGGGATGGAAGTACTTTGGATTCGAGCCGAGGCTGATGAGCATGGATTAATAATTGAACCCGATAAACCTGTATGCAAACGCTGAAAGGGGGAAACACATCCAACTTAGCGAAGCATCTAAAAGACCGACATCCAGACCTCTACAAAGATTTCAAGGTGAGTGCGTTTCATTTCAACGTAACGTAACGTGTTGTTAACACGTGTTGTCATTGCCCATCTATTAATAACGTTACCTAAGCTAACATTAAACAACCCTGAAATAATAAGATTTCAAGGTGAGTGCGTTTCATTTCAACGTAACGTAACTTGACAACGTGTTAACACATGTTGTCATTGTCCATCTATTAATAACGTTACCTAAGGTAATGTTAAACAAGCCTGAAATAATAAGTTATCAAACGTTTTGTTTGAGAAGGAAGGCTGGCATTGCTGTTTAGTTGTGTGTGTGTGTGTGCGCGGTTGGAATAGGCTACCGTTCACTCTGTCAAAAAAAACGATAAAAAAAAAACGTTTTAAATGTCACCACTCCATGTCAGTAAACTACTGCTTGCACTGTGTGTGTGTGTGTGTGTGTGTGTGTGTGTGTGTGTGTGTGTTGTTTTTATAGTCATTAAGCTGTAGCCTACCTTCTAAATTAAATATATATTTTCTTTCACAGTATGAGCCAGAGGAGGACTTGGACCAGGAGGACAGGGCCGGGCCAGGGCAAAGCCAGCAACAGCCACAGCAGCAGCAACAGCCAACAATAACGGAGGCTTTTCTGAAGCTCAAAAAATATGACCATGACTCACATGAAGCACGGAAATTAGATTGGGCAGTTGCTGAATTCATATGCATGGACAAAGTTCCTATCTACATCTACACCGTAGAAAAGCATGGATTCCAGAAAATGCTTGAAAAGTTCAACCCCAGATATGAGCTACCATGTAGGAATTACTTCATGTACACAGAGATCCCCAAACTCTACACTGAAACTAGAAACCTCATCACCACACAGTATTGTATTTTCTTTACTTTAAGGCTACATGCCACTTGTTCTGTTTAAACGCACACAGTATTGTTTGTTTTAAATAATGAAGGCTACACATCACTTCAAATGGTTCTAATAAAGGAGTGTATGTTGAACTACATGGGATTTATCGCTTTGTTTTTATTTTTACCGTGGTATCGAAAAGAATCGAGTATCGTGGAATTTCACTGGTATCGGCATCGACTACTACATTTCTGGTATCGTGACATCCCTAGTGTGAACAGGTCGCGGACCTGAAGTGACCCGCATGTGCAGCACACTGCTGTTCTACATAAACCCAGAAGAAGACAGCAGTAAACATGGCGGTAGCTGACGATGTTGTTTCATCTGTTGTTTACGGTTCAATTTACAAGTTATTGTGCAGTGGAAGACAGGGAATATAGGTGCAGATGATAGCGAGGAAGAGAGCTTTTAGATTTTTTTTTAATAATGGCTTTCTGTGGAGCAATAGCTGCTACTTCTTGCTAATACTTATGAGGTCTAAAACCTCACTGTTCCTCCACTGATTACCTCCCTCGCAGCTGTCCTCCATGTTTGTAATCACAATCTGGTCCTCCCTCCTCCCGCCAGTGCAGAATAGTGACGAATGTCGCTCTGGAATGACGTAAAAGTCACATTGAAGCATTAAGTCAGATATGGGCAAGATGTCTGTTCACACCGGAGTCACATTCCAAAACATCAGATTCGAATCTGATGTTTTTCCACATTTGAAAGTAGCCCAGGTCGTCTTTAAAAAAGTAACTTTCAATGTGACTTGTACTGTTCACACAGTCATAAAAAAGACTGACCTGAGTCACTTAGGTGGGAAAAGATTAGATTCAAGCACTAAGGCTGGCTGTGTGAACGTAGCCTTCATGTCAGCTGTCAATGCGGTTTGTTGCCACACAATAACCAGCGGTTTGTTCCAAGCCAGTGTGATATTTGACACACTCTCACACGGCAGCCAATCAGCGTTGAACAGGGAGCGACTGATGCCAGCGTAATTTAGCTCGAGCTGGGATATTTCATCCCGGGCGGAGAGCGTATTTTCGATGCCAGCGAAAAACTTTAATAGGTCGGTGTGAACGCAGCTTTAGGGTCCCTTAGGAGCAATAATCTTTAGTTTAGGGGTTAGGATCGATTTTTTTAATGACTTGGCTCTCTCAGACAGCTTCTTTGACATGTTTTTCAAAGTGAAAACCAAGTTGTCAGGTGACGTAAGGATCCCACGCGAGAACGACCCACCCCCCTCTCAAAAGACCCAAATCGAAAATGGAATAATTTCTCTAGTTTTATTTTACAAGTATGAAATAATTTAGCTTACTACAATAATGACGTCTACTTTCTAGTGATGCGCGGGTCAGGTTTTTTTAAGGCCGGCCCCAACCCAACCCGTCATCGGAGCCAGCCCGCCCCGCCCGCCCCGTTAAAATATCTGAAAATTCCGAACCCAGCCCAACCCAGCAGCCCGCAACGGCCAATTTAATGTAATATGTCTCCGGACGCAGGAGGAGCACAGCAGAGCTTCCAAGGTGTGCAAAGCAGCTAATAACTCTGTCTCTCTCCCCCCTCTCTCTCTCTCACACAGACACACACACACACACAGACACTCACATGCTGCCCTGCGCGACAACAGTTGTAGCCTAGGCCTGCTCTGGATGAGTTGCGCTGCTGCTTTCATGTCGGTCTTTCTTCAATTAATCCATGGTCTTCAGATAGCGCGACCGACTACGCTTCCCCAAAGTGCGGATGGCGTGACCGCGCAGTGTTTCAAATGGAGGTAGCAGGTATAGAGGTAGGCACTAGGCAGGCTACAGAAACAGTTCTTATTCTTCCCCATTTCTTTTAATTACCTCATGCGCTCTCAATTGTTGCAGTAGTAGGCTAAACGTAGTAGTGCAGCAGGTGCGCACACGGCTTGCAGATACGGCCAGACTCGCTGTCTGATTTCTTTTAATTACCTCATGCGCACTCAATTGTTCACAGCCTACTCACGTTGCAGTAAAGTTGACAAATAGATCACAGTCGAGTCCACAACAGAAAATCTGCGGTGGCATTATATGGACACTTCAAATAATAATTACAGCGAATAATCCTTCCAAAGTGTTTGTTTTGAGAGCACATAGGCTACCTCATTGAAGCGTTTCTTTACTCCATGTAGGCTATAGAGAGTGCAGCAGGAGTCTGTCTGATTGTGTGTACCTACATGCGAGAGAGAGTTAACGTCTTTAAGGTTAATTACTCTGCGTGTTTCATTGCTCTAAATTATTTAATAATGTTGCTTTGTCACGTTCTGAGCCTGCCCCGCCCGCACCCGCGATATTTTCATAATTTGCCAACCCAGCCCGCCTGCGGGGCGGCCCAGCCCGCGGGACCCGGCGGGTTCTGGGTGACCCGCGCATCACTACCGGGCGGGCATCAAACAGCACAAGGAGGCACAGATCACCGGAAATGTCCATATCTGTGCAGATAAGCATGCAAAAGATTACTTGGATTAATGTTAATGCAAAGGCCTATGTAATTTAATTGGCTTTTCATAACTCTCATTCTAGAATATCGCTATTCACAATGTCCCATCCGCGGTTCATGGCTCATTCCTGGCGGCATGACGGCAGCGCCTTTCTCCCCGGCTGGGAAGCAGCATAGTGAGCCAGCCAGGGACTGTAAGCTGGATTTACATTATATAGAGAGCCAAAGTGAACGTCACTTCCTGCCTTTCTCTCTGTACCAGCATCTGAAAAAATATGAATGGAGTGAACGGCGAGAGACGATACTTTTTTGATCCTGTTTGAATTGTGCCACGGGGTACAAATGTAATTTTGTGTCAATTTAAAAGATAACCATGCAAGTCAAGAACTTTTACCAACTTTTGCCACTATAAGTTATAAATCAGAAAGACTATGCACAACCAGTCGCATAAGTGACATCTCTCCTGCCAGTCCACGTTGTTGATGGTGTGACGTATTGTGAGACACGAGAGATGTAGTTGATTGACAAAACTAAACCTTACGTTTCAGTTTCAGAACAAACTGCGACTTTCTTGACTTGCAAAGTTATCTTTTAAATTGACAAATGTACATGTGTACCCCGTGGCAGAATTCAAACGGGATCAAAAAAGTATTGTCTCTCACCATTCACCCCCATTCATATTTTTCCAGATGCTCGTACCGAGAGAAAGGCAGGAAGTGACGTTCACTTTGGCTCTCTATAATGTGCCCGGCAGTAAGTACATCATGATACAGAAGTTAGATACACACTTACAATGCCAGACTTCAAGCTGTCTATCACCGTGGAAGTAAAGAGATTGTATAACAACAATGAGCCAATCACATTCCCCTGCATCCACATTTAATCCAACAAGTTAATAATAATCCTGTAATTTGGAGTAGATTTTTTTTTTAAGTTGCTTGTACTGCATATCCAGTGTGAGATGCAGATGTTTTCTTACTTGGGTCCAGCATGGGCTGTTGTCCTCAGACTGGGCAGAAGAGGTGTGAGGAGTTGGAGTGGATGGCAGTGGAGGTGTCCATTGGCTGGACAGAGGGGGAGGCAGATGCATCACTTGGTTGGCCCTGGAAGCAGACACAAGAGACAAGATAGCAGACAAGTGTGTTAGCATACAATGACGCAGTGTAATGTTATGTGTGGTTGTATGCAGTCATAATGCCTTATTATAAATGGTTTTAACTTGACAACAAAAACATTCTAAATTGAACCCCAGCTCACTTCCTGTTGCATTAAAAAAATCATTAAAGTGGAGGACTGGCCATTCTGTGAAAACCGTCTATAGTAGTGTTGTGAGATAATGCGCCTTTGTCAATAGTGGTCATCAAACTTCTGTTGGTCATCCATGTGAACATGAAATGAAACACACCACACAACAGCTCTACCTGTATCTGCTGGGCGATGTTGAGACGAGAGGCAGGTTGAAGGTCCCCAGCCTGACTGTTCTCCGTTCCTCTGTGGTCCACTCTCAACTAGCATCACACAGCGTAGCATAAGGAAATTGGGGGAGTAGAGTGTTCAAAACGCTCTCCTACCCGTCTCCGACGTCCAATCGCGGATCCAAAGATATAATAATATTTCATGAAGTTTTACTTCCCAGGTGCACTGGATAGATACTAGATAGATCAGTTTTATTTCTGTCATGCACCATATTTGTGGTGCCTAGCCTGTATGTCCTTACAAGACACAAATCATTCAAGTTCAACACTTGATTTGATGATTTGATCAATGTGCTGCCGTATCCGTGTGACTGCAATGTTGTATGTTTGCTCAGACGCGTGCACCATGATAGTGAGATCAAACACCCTGCTGTAAATTCAGCACAGGCTGTGGAAAGACTGCTTTTTAAAGGTTGTTTCATGCAGGAATATCATTTTAACTGCCGCCTAAACTACTGGCTTCCATAGGGATATTATTATATCTTTGGATCTGTGATTGGACGTCGGAGACTGGTAGCAGAGAGTTTTGAACACTTGACTCCCCAATTTCCTTATGCTATGCTGTGTGACGCGAGTTCAGAGTGGATCACAGAGGAACAGAGAACAGCGGAACATATGTGGCTAGACACACTGTAGCTGTTGGCAAAGATATGCAAAGGCATGACTTACATACAGGTTTCTCTGACATTTCTATAAAAGCGTCTCAGTCACTCTCTCATACAGTGAATTATGAATCATTCAAGCAAGTTTGTACTCAGAAGTCTAATAGATTTTACCTGAAGCATAGAGGCAGAGGGAGACAGATGAAATCCAGGTGGGGGAAAGCTGTGGATGGATTTCAGGGAGGACACTGCAGCAGCAGGTGGGAAACATCTTACAGGCTCCCAGTTATTTCCTGGTCTATAGAGTACAAACATCCTTGTCCTCAATCAATTTAATCAACCAAAATCTCATACTGTTTCATCATACTGCTTTCTTAGCTAACTTAACAAGAATACATTTACACATTAATACACAGCAATGTGTGCTGCTGAAGCTACCCACTACATTCTCATTTTGCATACAAACACTTTGATAGACACTGAGCTAATGAGCACATGTTGAGAAGTAAATCAGAAGACACAACTAAGTTGTGCTATCCATTACCCTGCACCAAATAAATTGAGTTTGGCCCAGAATTTCCATTTCTGCAAGCCATGCATTGTGAAGAGAACTCCTAGCTAGCAAGCTAACTAGTAACAACACACTTTAAACTAAATTAAGTCTAAACTCATTCAAATTAGCCGGACATGGTCTGAAAGTTAACTGGCAGGCTGTGGTACATCAGCCCAGTGTGTTAATCACGTTAGTAATGTAGGCTAACAGTAACACAGCTTGCTGGGGAGTTGCAATCGTAGCCCATAACATTAGCGTTAGCTCAATGCTAACGTTAATGCTAACGCCATTAGCGTCACTTTGCGCGACTTAAAAACACAGATTTGGCTGGTCTAACCTCATTTGTTACTAGTAGTGGACTTACCTTTCCTGCTTACTTTAGTTGAATATACTGCTAATCCCATGAGACCATCCGATGAGAGCCAAAAAGTGAACATCTTCATGGCTTAACCCGCGCAGGAACTTCAAACTCAGGCCAGCTTCTTCTTCTTCTAGTAGTGTTTTATGGCGGTTGGCAAACAACTTATGGTGCATTACCGCCACCTTCTGAAATGGAGTGTGGATCAGAACGGACTTCTAAAACACTATCCTGACTATATTCTTCTATTTCGTCCAGTTTCCTCTAAAAAAAAAAAAAATCCCTATACCCCACATTCCCTGAATTCAACTGCAATATTTATTTTAACTCCAGCTTGATTCGATTGCTCTCCAATCTGTTCTTGAGGATCTGTCTTTCCTGTTGGTAGTACAGACAATCAATCAGATTTTGATTTATGATTAGACCTCTGACTTCTTTTTTGTTATTAATTTTACTTATATTTGTGTTTGATCAAAATGTTGTAATTGCTCAGTCTTGATTTTGATATGACCAGAAATGACTAAATGTCAGACTTTATTATTATTATTATTGTTATTATTATTATTATTATTATTATTATTATTATACTAATAATAATAATAATAATAATAATAATAATAATAATACTAATAATAATAGTAATCACAATAATAGCAATCATAACAATAATAATAACAATAATAATAACAATAACAATAATTATGTCAGTTGTTTCGGAGACTTCGCATCAACACCAGGGGCCGGCCAGCTCCCAGGGCACATTCTGGGCCTTCTGAGTCCATCACATGACATCCCTGAGTCCATCCATGACATCACAATGCTGCCTTGTGACATCATGACAGATGTGATGCCCCTGCCGACGATGTATGACATCAAGTAGAATGAGCTCTTCTTAACTATGCCACGAACACCACGCCCCATCCAGAGTGATTCAGGAGACGAAGCCAATAGCAGTCCGGAACAGGACGGGATAATTAGAAGTACTCAGAGATTATTAGACCGTGTCCTGGCAGACACACCCGTGTCAACGCAAGCTTCAAGACCTGAGCCAGGCCCTTGAGAGAGACAGCTGATGGTGGGAACTGGTCCCCCACGGCTGCCTTTAAAACCTCTACAACATCAGTAGTAGTATGTGGTTACTAAAATCCTTGAAGGTATAACATTACCAGAGCCTGCTTTATAAAAAACTGGTATGATAACCCCTTATGCCATGGCCAGGAACACTGTATACACATTGCACATTTTAATTTATCTTTACTATAGCTACTGCACACTATAAATAAGTATACGTTGCCCTCAACGTACTTACACAGCGGGGAAAGGTATAGTATTATATGCTATTTATAGGTTTCAAAACAAATGAGAGTGGTCCCTTAAAGGATTACAGTATCCCCAATGAAATATAATTAAAATTATAGCTGCTGCGCAGCAATGGGTTGTGGCCGGGCACGACCCATTGCTGACTGGATGCTTGGTGGTGGTTGTTATGTCTGATAACGTTATGTTACGGCCTGGTTGGCCTTGTTAACTTAGGTACATGTTACTGTGCCTTTAAGAGTTACTGCACCCGATGTACGGCATTGTTGTAAAAGCGTGGGTTTACGGCAGGGAAGTAAAGAGCATGAAACGAGCAACATGGTGTGATTATTTAGCCTATTTAGCGAGGATGGCTGACTTGATTTTGCCGCCGCCGCCACCTTTTTTACCCGTCCCCAGTGACCCAGCTGTTCCCTGGGATCGATGGCAGAGGTCGTTTGAGGATTATTTGCTGGCTTTGGGGCACTCGGATTTGGAAGAGGATAGGAAGTGCGCGCTCCTCCGCCACTGCCTCGGCCAGGAGGGACAGCGGATCTTTGGGATCGATGGCAGAGGTCGTTTGAGGATTATTTGCTGGCTTTGGGGCACTCGGATTTGGAAGAGGATAGGAAGTGCGCGCTCCTCCGCCACTGCCTCGGCCAGGAGGGACAGCGGATCTTCGGCACACTCACGTTAACGGATGGCTCGTATGCTACAGCTACCGCGGCCCTAAAGTCTCACTTCAGCACGGGAAGGAGCCGACGCATGCACCGCTTTGAGTTTCGTCAGAGGGCTCAGAAGCCGGGTGAGATGGTCGCGCACTTTGTGTCTGCCTTGCGCGAGCTGGCTAGGCTTTGTGACTTTGGGGTTTTAGAGAATGGACTTATAGTGGACCAACTGATAGAGAAAACGTCCTGTAACCAGCTGAGAGAGAGGCTGTTACTGGAGCCAGACTCCATGACACTGGCGGATGCGTTAGTGATTGGGAAGCAGTTGGAAACGGCTCTATCGGAGGTGCGCAAGTTGGGCCGCGCTGTGCACGAGCCTGTGACGTCATTCGCCCCGTCAGTTCAGACTGTGGCTCAGGAGACGGCGGGGACCGCTGCTGCAGATGTGGTGAGTGACAGTTGGGATGTACAGAGAGTGGACAGAGGCCCTAGAGAGGGCGGGCCCAAGTGCTGTAATAACTGTGGCTCCTCTAGACATGCAACCAGAGATCAGTCATGCCCTGCTGTGGGCAAGCGCTGTCGTAACTGCAACATGATGAATCATTTTGCACGCTGCTGTCGCTCCCCTCCTGCCCACTCAGATACAGCTGTTGTTCCAATCAACACAATACAGAGCCCACAGACCTCACTCAAGCATTGCACATGTCGTGTGGGTGGAGCAAGCGTACCGCTCCTGGTGGACACGGGGGCAAAAGTGTCAATACTGAACAAATGCACGTATGATTGACTCTTCAAACACGTGCCTTTGGAAGCAGCAGGTAACGCTCTGTCGGGTTATGGCCACTCCCCCATCTCCACTTTGGGTGTGGCCCGCCTTCCTGTCAGATATGACCAACAATGTGCCCCTGACACCAAGTTCTACATCACACAGAGGGGAGCCAACATCATGGGTCTTGATCTGTTCCTCGCCCTGGGCTTTACTATGACTGATGCGAGGGGCCTGCATGTCCTGCAGGTCGCCATTTCCTGGCCCGACCGTTTCCCACATCTGTTTAAAGGGCTGGGCTGCATGTCTGGATTTGTTCACCGGCCTACTGTTGACCTGTCTGTCCGCCCCGTTATCCAGCCTCTGCTGTGCATTCCCCTCGCCCTCCGTGATGCAGTGGAGGCGGAGCTACGCTGCCTGGTGGAGGGGGATGTCATTGAACCAATCAACGCATCACCATGGGTGTCCAACTTGGTGATAGCCAAGAAACGGGGGGGCGGGCTGCGCCTCTGTGTCGATCTGACGGATGTAAACAAAGCCATCATCCCGGATAAGTACCCTCTACCCACGGCCGAGGAGCTTACTAGTCATTTCCACGGGCTCCATTGTCTTCAGTAAGATGGATTTACGTCACGGCTACCTGCAGACTCGCCTGGCACCTGCCAGCATGAGCCTCACAGCGTTTGTCACGCACGTGGGGGTTTTCAGATATAAACGCATGGCGTTTGGACTGTCATCGGCCCCAAGTTGCTTTCAGAAGATGTCACTCATCCTGGCCGGAATCCAGGGGGTCTCCATCTACCTGGACGACGTAGTGGTACACGCACCCTCCACCGCGCTGCACGATGCTCGCCTGGAGCAGGTTTTTCAACGTTTTGAACAGCAGGGGGTCACACTTAATGCTGAAAAGTGCGTGTTTGGAGTTGCGGAGGTCGAGTTCCTCGGCTTCAGGCTCTCCAAGGACGGTATTGCCCCGATCATGTCCCACACTGAAGCCATTCTGTCCCTGCCCGCAGTCGCCATCCCATCTCTCCTCTTTCCTGGGGATGGCCACCTACTATCTGCGGTTCATACCACACTACTCTGACTCAACTGCCCCCCTGCGCCAGCTGCTCAGAAAGGATGCTGTGTGGGAGTGGACCCCTGCCTGCCATGAGGCCAGGCCGTGCATGCCATCAAGCAGCAGCTTACGTCCCCACCCACATTGACGCATTTCAGTCTGAGCGCGCCCACCTTGGTCACCTGTGATGCTTCTGGGGTGGCGCTTGGTGCGGTGCTCTCCCAGGTCCAGGAGGGGGTGGAACGCCCTGTAGCTTTCGCCTCACGGGCACTCTCTCCGGCGGAGCAGAAGTACTCTGTGGGGGAGAGGGAGGCCCTGGCCTGTCTGTGGGCGTGCGAACGCTGGCACGTCTACCTGTACGGCAGGGCTTTCACCATCCGCACGGACCATCAGGCGCTGACGGCACTGCTGGCAACCCGGGGCTCGGGGCACAGGCCCATCAGACTGCTGAGGTGGGCTGATAGGCTGAATCAGTACAACTTCAGCCTTAAGTTTGTGCCGGGGCGTGCTAATACAGCGGCTGACCTCCTATCCAGAGCGGTCTCCGTGACGAAGGAGACGGGTGGGGTGACACCCGATTTGGAGGACGACGAAGACTGGGTCAACATTCTGCATGGGCCCCTCAGCACGGTAGTCACCCTGGCAGAGCTGCAGCAGGCCTCAGCTGAAGACGAGACTCTCAGAACCCTCTGGGCTTATGTCCAAGATGGCTGGCCTGCCACGGTGGACGACAATCTGCTTCCCTACCACCGGGTCCGTGATGAGCTCTCCTGCTGGGGGGCTGTGTGCCTCGCTCACGGCCACCGCACCATTGTACCGGAGACTCTGAGGGCCGGAATACTGCACATGGCGCACGAGGGGCATCTGGGGGTGGTCAAGGTGAAGCAACGTTGCAGAGATACAGTGTGGTGGCCCCATATAGACTCTGACATAGAGGAGCTGGTGCGTAACTGCGCCTGCTGCCTTCTGAGCGGGAAGACAGGCCAGCCGGCTACAGCACCCCTCACTCCAATCCCTTGGCCATCTGCACCATGGGAACATATCCAGGTTGACCTCTGTGGGGAGCTCCATGGGGCGCCCGCACATGCGCGCTACCTGCTGGTGGTGCATGACCTGCATTTGAAGTGGCCGGAGGCTGTCGAACTGAGCTCCATCACCACACACACAGTCATCGACCGCCTCACCAACCTGTTTGGGCGATGGGGCCTACCCAGTGTCATCACAACGGACAATGGGCCCCAATTTGCATCAGCAGAGTTATCAGAGTTCCTGGCACTGCGGTCCATCAGACACATCAGGACAGCAGTGTATCACCCGGAGAGTAATGGGGGGGTGGAAAGACTAAATAAAACCCTCAAAAATGGAATCCGAGCCTGCCTGGAGGAAGGGAAAACCTTCAGTGCCACACTCAACCAAACTCTCCTGACCATCCGGGCATCCAAGCACTCCACCACGGGGGTGTCACCTGCACTGCTCATGATCGGGCGCGAGCTAATCACCCATAGAAATGAGGTGTTATGTCAAGTTTCAAGTCGTTTCATCCATTTTTGGTTGAATGGCGGCCATTTCATTTTGGCACGACTGTGTATGTTCCAGCGCCCGCAATCTTGAAACGAGAAAAGCGATTGGCACCAAACAACACAAATCTACTCATATGGGACCCATATACAACATATTAAAAGATTGGAGTGCTACCATGTTCAGAGAACGTTTTGCTAACATTGGACTCAGCGGCATAAGGGCTGTCAGGCCCCCAGGGCAGAGGTTGATCAAAGGAACTTTTTTTCCTGAAGGACTTGGGGAGTTTATTGTTTCATAATCATGTTTAGACACCAAAGACTTGTAATATACACATGAGCGTACCATCCCTCAGTAGAGTGACAGGCATGTGGGGTCAAAGTTCCAAGGTCATCGTGTGCACGTCCCACATTACCCAATGGAAAATATGGTCCCTGCACACCGGGAGGAAACCATGTGATTGATGTGGCTGAAGATTACCCTCAATAGACTTGTAGAAAAGGGTCCATAATGGCCCACCGTTAGGCCTGTTCTTGGGGCAGTCGATGCTCGCGAACCGGCGCGCCAATGACGTAATGACGATGACACTGCCGTGACATCATCAATGATGACGTCAGAGGTCACCTGTGAGGTCATCGGCGACGTCAGGCGGTCTAGGCTGACTGTGATGGCAGACGGGACTTTACGGGGTCACCGATGATGTCATAGCATAGAGTTCACCTGTGAGGTCATCGGCGATGTCAGACATAACATATATATACAAGGTGTTCTGTGACGCTGTATCCGGTATACTTACTTCTTATATACTTCTTTTCTACTTCATAATGTCTACCCTTACCACGACCAAATCCGAACCCGAGCTGAACCCTGGCTGTCTTACAACCAGCCAGGCCCTGGTGACCGACTGCCTACAACCAGCCAGGTCACGAGTGGTATTCCTTCAACCGCATCCGAGGACCGACATCTCTGTGGTTCTGATCGACCACTGCCCGTGAGCCCTCAACTTCGATCCAGCACACTTCACGAGGCAAGCCCACAAGCTTCGCTACAAGACTAGATGCACAAGATGAGAGCCAATCAGGGTCGCTCAGAAGGCTGGGGAACAGCTAATTTGCCATAACATTGCAGCGGATGGAAAGAATGACTAAATTTTTTGCACGTGTGTTCAGCCGGAGGTCCTGAACTAGTGTAGCGAATATCGCCTCATTCCGTTAAGCCATGCCAAGATGAGATCCAATCAGGGTCGCTCAGAAGGCCGGGGAACAGCTAATTTGCCATAGCATTGCAACGGATGGATAGAATGACTAAATTTTTTGCACGTGTGTTCAGGGGGAGGTCCTGAACTAGTGTAGAGAATATCGCCTCATTCCGTTAAGCCATGCCAAGATGAGAGCCAATCAGGGTCGCTCAGAAGGCTGGGGAACAGCTAATTTGCCATAACATTGCAGCGGATGGAGAGTATGACTAAATTTTTTGCACGTGTGTTCAGCTGGAGGTCTTGAACTAGTGTAGCGAATATCGCCTCATTCCGTTAAGCCATGACAAGATGAGAGCCAATCAGGGTCGCTCAGAAGGCCGGGGAACAGCTAATTTGCCATAACATTGCAGCGGATGGATAGAATGACTAAATTTTTTGCACGTGTGTTCAGCCGGAGGTCCTGAACTGGTGTAGCGAATATCGCTTCATTCCGTTAAGCCATGCCAAGATGAGAGCCAATCAGGGTCGCTCAGAAGGCCGGGGAACAGCTAATTTGCCATAGCATTGCAACGGATGGATAGAATGACTAAATTCTTTGCACGTCTGTTCAGCCGGAGGTCCTGAACTACAATGATAACCTTAAATGGAAGTGGGCGAGGCCAAGGGGCGTCACCCCCCACCCTTCTGAGATCAATTTAGATAGTAAGTAGCCCTGGTGGCATGTGGGCGAGCTGTGTGTGGGCTAGAAGGCTGACACTTGGTGGTCGTAGAGTAGCAGGGGGTGCCACAAACATACCAAAAGATCAGCCTTCTAGCCCTCACCTCTCTTGAGAAACAGCCGTGTTCACCCTGCATATGTTGGTGTACACCGCGCATGCTTTATCATGTAATATGTAAAAGCTTATATCTCAAAAACGACTCAGGCTAGCAGGCAGTTCCACCTGTGCCTCCCGCCTCCCAAGACCAGAGGCAGGCGTGCGTCCCGGCCTCAGGGTTAGCACCCCGGAGGGCGCCACCCACTTCACCGGTGCCCGCACCCCGGCTCAACATTTCACCCGTGCCTCGCACCTCCCATGACCGGGGTCAGGTCAGCACGGCAGCTCCAGAGCCAACGACGTAATGATGATGACACCGCCGTGACATCAGCGATGATGATGTCAGAGTTCACCTGTGAGGTCATCAGCGATGGCAGACGGTCTAGGCTGACTGTGATGGCAGACGTGACTTTATGAGGTCACCGATGATGTCATACCTCCCCGGACGTTGTGACATCACCAACGGTGTCATACCCCGAATGTGGGGGGGTATAAAAAGGTGTTGTTCTGTTATGATATGCTTCTTGGTCCTATTCCCCTTTCTGCAATCTGTAAGCTCTATACGTGGCTTCTGCCTTGCTCCTATCTGCCTGATATTTCATTAAAGCCTGAAAAGACATCTCTGTGGTTCTAATCGACCACTGCCCGTGAGCCCTTACCTAAGATCCGGCAACTTCACACTTCACACAAGGCAAGCACATAAACTTCCTTACAAACTGGTCCTTCGAGCCGGCGTGCGTACCGGCCTCAGGGTTAGCACCCCGGAGGGCGCCACCCACTTTACCGGTGCCCGCACCCCGGCTCAACATTTCACCCGTGCCTCGCACCTCCCACGACCAGGGTCAGGTCAGCACGGCAGCCCCAGAGCCAATGACCCAAACTACCCAACCCCCGGTTCCACTGCCCAGACAAGGGCAACGGCCATTGCCAATGCCACCAACACCCGCACCCAGGACACGTCCGCCAACAAAGGTCGCCGACCCTGAGCATGCAATAGAGTGCAACGGGCACGGCTCCGCCGAGCCCGCCACTGGGATACACCACACTCAGGTAGGCATGGCGAACGTTGGGACCAACAGCACGGGGCACAGTCAGCCGGCCGGCGTCAACCATTCCCACAAGATAGCCGGACACGACAGCTGGGACCCCCCCAGAGGGCGGGACCAGCCATCACGATTACCTATTCCCGGAATTCACCTCCTGGCCCTGCCCGGGCTCATGGAGACAACTCCAGCCAAGGCCTCTAGGGATGCCAAGAAGTCCGAGCAGAGGAAGCCAAGAACGGGCCCCAAGCCCGTTCCCCCAGAAAGAAGCGGCCACCCGGCTCCCCCTGACGGATCAAGCCACCCTGCTCCCCCAGGGGGAACCGGGGGGGGGGGGGGGGGGGGGCGACTACACTGGGAAACCTCCATGGGGAAACCGTCATGCCCTCCGTAAGGTCTGCAAAGTGGTGACCCAACATGGGGACCAGAGGCTGGACACATACGCCATAATGGACGACCGCTCAGAGTGGACCGTGCTCCTACACCCAGCAGCACAGCAGCTGGCCCTTACAGGCCAGCCAGAGGACATGCCTTTGCGGACGGTGAGGCAGGAGCCCCAGATGCTTCACAGGGCGGCCGTCTCCCTCATCGTCTCGCCGGCAATTTGCCCAGAGCAGACCTATCGCACGCAGAGAGCCTTTACAACACAACTTAAAATCAACTAAATATCAATGTCTAATGATATTAGAATTTAACCTTGTGTGGACGTTAATGTTAAAACGTTTAACAAACGTTGGATTTTGGTTACTTAACAACACAACATAAAATCAACATAATCTCAACATCTCATGATGTTTGGATTTTACGTCATATTGACATTAACATTGGGATGTTTAGAAGACGTTGGATTTTAGTTATTTTACTTAACTTAAAATCGACTAAATATCAACGTCTGATGATGTTAGAATTTAACGTTGTGTGGACGTTAATATTGCAATGTTTAACAGACGTAGGATTGTGGTTACTTAAAAACATATTTTAAAACCAACAAAATATAAACGTCTAATGATGTTGGGATTTTACGTTATATTGACGTTAATACTGGGACGTTTAGAAGACGTTGGATTTTAGTTTCTTTAAAACACAACTTAAAATCAACTATATATCAACGTCTAATGATGTTAGAATTTAACGTTATGTGGACGTTAATGTTAAAACATTTAACAAACGTTGGATTTTGGTTACTTAACAACACAGCTTAAAATCAACATAATCTCAACGTCTAATGATGTTGGGATTTTACGTTATATTGACATTTATATTGGGATGTTTAGAAGACGTTGGATTTTAGTTACTTTATAACACAACTTAAAATCGACTAAATATCAACGTCTGATGATGTTAGAATTTAACGTTGTGTGGACGGTAATATTACTACGTTTAACAGACGTTGGATTTCAGTTACTTTATAACACAACTTAAAATCGACTAAATATCAACGTCTGATGATGTTAGAATTTAACGTTGTGTGGACGTTAATATTGCAATGTTTAACAAACGTAGGATTTTGGTTACTTAAAAACATATTTTAAAACCAACAAAATATGAACGTCTAATGATGTTGGGATTTTACGTTATATTGACGTTAATACTGGGACGTTTAGAAGACGTTGGATTTTAGTTTCTTTAAAACACAACTTAAAATCAACTAAATATCAACGTCTAATGATGTTAGAATTTAACGTTATGTGGACGTTAATGTTAAAACGTTTAACAAACGTTGGATTTTGGTTACTTAAAAACACAACTTAAAATCAACATAATCTCAACGTCTAATGATGTTTGGATTTTACGTTATATTGACATTAATATTGGGATGTTTAGAAGACGTTGGATTTTAGTTACTTTATAACACAACTTAAAATCGACTAAATATCAACGTCTGATGATGTTCTAATTTAACGTTGTGTGGACGGTAATATTACAAAGTTTAACAGACGTTTGATTTTTGGTTACTTAAAATCACAACTTAAAACCATCAGAATTTCAACGTCTAATGATGTTGGGATTTTACGTTATATTGACGTTAATATTGGAACGTTTAGAAGACGTTGGATTTTAGTTTCTTTATAACACAACTTAAAATCGACTAAATGTCAACGTCTGATGATGTTAGAATTTAACGTTGTGTGGACAGTAACATTACAACGTTTACCAGACGTTGGATTTTGGTTACTTAAAAACACAACGTAAAACCAACATAATATAAACGTCTAATGATGTTGGGTTTTTACGTTATATTGATGTTAATATTGGAACGTTTAAAGACGTAGGATTTCAGTTTCTTTAAAACACAACTTAAAATCGACTAAATATCCACGTCTGATGATGTTAGAATTTAACGTTGTGGGGACGTTAATATTACAACGTTTAACAGACGTTAGATTTTTGTTATTTAAAAACACAACTTAAAACCAACATAATATCAACGTCTAATGATGTTGGGATTTTACGTTATATTGACGTTAATATTGGGATGTTTAGAAAACGTTGGATTTTAGTTACTTTATAACACAACTTAAAATCAACATAATCTCAACGTCTAATGATGTTGGAATTTTACGTTATAATGACGTTAATATTGGGATGTTTAGAAGACGTTGGATTTTAGTTACTTTATAACATAACTAAAAATCGACTAAATATCCACGTCTGATGATGTTAGAATTTAACGTTGTGGGGACGTTAATATTACAACGTTTAACAGACGTTAGATTTTTGTTATTTAAAAACACAACTTAAAACCAACATATTATCAACGTCTAATGATGTTGGGATTTTACGTTATAATGACGTTAATATTGGGATGTTTAGAAGACGTTGGATTTTAGTTACTTTATAACATAACTTAAAATCGACTAAATATCAACGTCTGATGATGTTAGAATTTGACGTTGTGTGGATGTTAATATTACAACGTTTAACAGACGTTGGATTTTGGTTATTTAAAAACACAACTTGAAACCAACATAATATCAACGTCTAATGATGTTGGGATTTTACGTTATATTGACGTTAATATTGGGATGTTTAGAAGACGTTGGATTTTAGGTACTTTATAACACAACTTAAAATCAACATAATCTCAACGTCTAATGATGTTGGGATTTTACGTTATAATGACGTTAATATTGGGATGTTTAGAAGACGTTGGATTTTAGTTACTTTATAACACAACTTAAAATCGACTAAATATCAACGTCTGATGATGTTCTAATTTAACGTTGTGTGGACGGTAATATTACAAAGTTTAACAGACGTTTGATTTTTGGTTACTTAAAATCACAACTTAAAACCATCAGAATTTCAACGTCTAATGATGTTGGGATTTTACGTTATATTGACGTTAATATTGGAACGTTTAGAAGACGTTGGATTTTAGTTTCTTTATAACACAACTTAAAATCGACTAAATGTCAACGTCTGATGATGTTAGAATTTAACGTTGTGTGGACAGTAACATTACAACGTTTACCAGACGTTGGATTTTGGTTACTTAAAAACACAACGTAAAACCAACATAATATAAACGTCTAATGATGTTGGGTTTTTACGTTATATTGATGTTAATATTGGAACGTTTAAAGACGTAGGATTTCAGTTTCTTTAAAACACAACTTAAAATCGACTAAATATCCACGTCTGATGATGTTAGAATTTAACGTTGTGGGGACGTTAATATTACAACGTTTAACAGACGTTAGATTTTTGTTATTTAAAAACACAACTTAAAACCAACATAATATCAACGTCTAATGATGTTGGGATTTTACGTTATATTGACGTTAATATTGGGATGTTTAGAAAACGTTGGATTTTAGTTACTTTATAACACAACTTAAAATCAACATAATCTCAACGTCTAATGATGTTGGAATTTTACGTTATAATGACGTTAATATTGGGATGTTTAGAAGACGTTGGATTTTAGTTACTTTATAACATAACTAAAAATCGACTAAATATCCACGTCTGATGATGTTAGAATTTAACGTTGTGGGGACGTTAATATTACAACGTTTAACAGACGTTAGATTTTTGTTATTTAAAAACACAACTTAAAACCAACATATTATCAACGTCTAATGATGTTGGGATTTTACGTTATAATGACGTTAATATTGGGATGTTTAGAAGACGTTGGATTTTAGTTACTTTATAACATAACTTAAAATCGACTAAATATCAACGTCTGATGATGTTAGAATTTGACGTTGTGTGGATGTTAATATTACAACGTTTAACAGACGTTGGATTTTGGTTATTTAAAAACACAACTTGAAACCAACATAATATCAACGTCTAATGATGTTGGGATTTTACGTTATATTGACGTTAATATTGGGATGTTTAGAAGACGTTGGATTTTAGGTACTTTATAACACAACTTAAAATCAACATAATCTCAACGTCTAATGATGTTGGGATTTTACGTTATAATGACGTTAATATTGGGATGTTTAGAAGACGTTGGATTTTAGTTACTTTATAACACAACTTAAAATCGACTAAATATCAACGTCTGATGATGTTAGAATTTAACGTTGTGTGGATGTTAATATTACAACGTTTACCAGACGTTGGATTTTGGTTATTTAAAAACACAACTTAAAACCAACATAATATCAACGTCAGATGTCGTCAGTATTAACCGTCAACCTGACGTTGACATTAGACGTTGGACTGACATTGGATTATGGTCACGGACGTCACGACCTCCATCCAACCAAAGATCAACGTCTAATGACGTTGTGTGCCAGCACGCACGCACGCACACGCACACACACACACACACACACACACACACACACACACACGCGCGCGCAAAAGTGACGTATGTGTCCAGCCATCTGGCCGAGTTAGAGCCGAAGTCCCGAACACAGTGAGAAAACCTCCCGAAGCTGCTGCTGCTGCAGCGGGGTGCATATTGTCCGGCCAGCCGACCGAGAGGCATGCGAGCCGGGCACAGTTGGGGTGTGTGAGGTGGCTGGCTGTGGAGGTGGCGGTTTCTCCTCCTCCTCTTTTCTCCCGCACAGCAGAGCGGACCCCAGGCTGCACACAGCCCGGCGGAGCAGAGCAGAGCAGAGCAGAGCAGAGCAGAGCAGAGCAGAGCAGAGCAGAGCAGCGGTGCTGTGCTGTGCTGCGGAGGAAGAAGGAGCCGCAGCCTCCCCCTCCCTCGAGTGAAGAGAGCGTATCACACAGCGTAGAGACACACACACACACACACACACACACACACACACACACACACACACACACACACACACACACACACCGAGAGAGAGAGAGAGAGAGAGAGAGAGAGAGAGAGAGAGAGATAGAGCGTGTCACAGCGCAGACAAGCACAGTGGGAGGGGAGAGGGAGACACGCATGCGGGAGCCACTCCCCACTGTGACGTAGCAGGCTTTTTCTTGTCAAATTAAAAGTCTGTTATTTCCTTCTGAAAAAGGAAGGTGTTTTTCTCCATATTTTTTTTCAAACTTTTTTTTTTTTTTTTTTAATGATGCATTAACTTTTCAAATGGACATAGGGACAAGGTTAAGTATACATTTAGCAAAGGAATTACCCTGCTCCATGCTCTTTAACAAACAGAAATCTTGTAGTATGTTGTTTGGCACTAGCCATAGTCTTAATCATGCTGTATCTTCTCAATTAGCCATTCACTTTACTGATGGGTCTCCACTTACTAATGTCGACAAATTTAAATACTTGGGACTTTGGATTGATTCAGAATTTTCTTTTAGGCCTCATATTGATTTCATTAGAAATAAAATAAATGCTAGTCTTAGAATTCTATATCAATCATCTAATTGTTTTACTCTCAAAGTGAGAAAACGTATTGTTCAACAGCTTTTATTTCCCATTATTGATTATGGGGATATCATTTATCAGAATACCTCAGATACTCATCTGCAGTCTTTAAATGTAGTTTTTAATAATATTTGTAGATTTGTTCTGAGGTGTCCTTACCGCACACATCATTGCTTCATGTATGATTCACTTAACTGGCAACCACTTCACTCTAGGAGACATTTTCATTGGTTACTCTTTGTTTTCAAATGCATTCACTTTAACTATCCGTCATACCTAAAACAGCTTTTAGTTCCATTTAGATCATCTTATTCACTTAGGCATACTCAACAACCATTTTTTATTGTCCCTAAAATCTCTAAACAAATTGGGAGACGAGCTTTTAAATTCAAAGCACCATCAGACTGGAATAATTTGCCTGACTCATTTAGATTAATTACTTCTTTTCATATCTTCAAGACTTCATTGTTTGTTTTTCTTAAATCAAGTTGTTCTTGTTTTTGATTGTCTGTTATTCTATGTCTAGTATATGTCTATATAATAGTCTATACTTAACTATGTGGGAAAGCCTCGTTTGTATTGATGTCTGTATAGATTAATTGATGCTTGGGATGGTGGGAGAGCATTTATGTGTGTATTTGTTAATTGTTTCGTTGAATGTTACCTTTGTTTTGTATTCCTGAAATGTTTCATGTATTGTGTTCGAGGACCCTCTCGTAAACGAGATGCTGCATCTCAAGGGGCTTATCCTCAGACAAAATAAAAATTTCTATATATAATCGAGTCGCCTATGAGGATGTAATCCGGGGGCGGAAAAATTATGCTAGGGGCCGGGGAGATGTTGTTGACATTAGCTAGGCTAGCTGCAGCAGTAGCTAGGCTAGCTGTGTTAGCATGGGCAGTGGTACCGGCTAGCTCAGGTGGGTTAGCGGGGCTCAGGTGGGGGAGAGAGGGCGACGAGGGGGGAAGGTGTCGGGCTCGCTTTTCTTGTGCCGGGGGTGACAGGGATTTGTCGTGCCGACATTTCCTCGATACTTTTGAGGGTACCTGGCCCCGCTCGGGGGGTTGCTGTGCCGTGTGGGCGTCCTCGGCTGCCGGGTTGGATAGGTCCTCCAGTGGGCTGAAGAAGTTGGACAGAGGAAAAGACCCGAAGCCTTGGATGTCCTCAGCAGGGGAAAACCGTGGGAGAGAGATCCTTCTTTGCTTCTGCTTTGGCACAAGAAGCTCCGTGGCTGTTGCCGCGTCGAGTGGACCTGCTGTCGCAGGCGGGCAGAGAGATTCTCCACCCATCCCCACGCAAGTGGAAGTTGGCGGCTTGGTTCCTGAATGGGAATGACTGATAGCCCAGGGTCTACCTATGAACGTGGTACAGACCATATAGAGTGCTAGAGCTAGCTCCACTTGCGCTCAGTATGCTTACAAGTGGCGGTCCCTCGTGCGCTGGTGTGCGGAAAGGGACCTGGACCCAGTGTATTGTGGCGTACAGCCCATTCTCTGCTTCCTCAAAAGGCCTGTACGAAGCGGGCCAGTCGCCACATAGTCCGCAAGCTTCGCCCCCAGACGAGGAGAGTCTTCCCTAAGTGGGACTTGGTTACGGTGTTGGAGGGTCTCTCGGGATCTCCCTGCAAACGATTAACACAATCAGTCTGAAACACCTTTCGCTAAAGACGGAGTGGTGTTAGCTTTGTCTTCCGGCAAGATAGTTGGTGACTTGATTGCCCTGTTGGTGCAACAGTCATGTATGGTGTTCTCTGATGATGGGCGCAGGGTCACGCTTCGCCCTAATCCTACTTACCAGCCCAAGAACATTAGGGCTGGCTTCAGGTCTATGACCATAGATCTGGTAGCGTTTAACCCTCCTTCCTCGGATCCGGAGAAGAAGAGGAGACTCCAGGCGCTTTGCCCCGTACATGTGAATAGGACGCGCATGATGCACATTTCTAACCAGTTCTTGGTATGCCATGGAGCTCAGGCTTTAGGTAAGCCTCTGTCCAAGGAGTGCTTGTCACACTGGATAGTGGAGGCCATTACTCTGGCCTACACTGCCACTGGAAAGATTCCACCGGAGGGCATTAAAAGCTCACTCTACACGAGGTGTTGTTTAATCTTGGGTGCTATTGCATGGTGTAACGGTAGAGGACATGTGTGCTGCGGCATCATGGTCAACCCACCACACCTTTGTGAGGTATTACAGACTTGACTTGGGTTCTGGTGACTTGTGACTTGTCTCTGTCTTGCACTTTGATGACTTGAAAAGGTTTCTAAACTCTTGACTTGAGATCTTGTGTTTGTGGAAATGACTTAAATTCAAAGTGATGAGATTTGTTCCAGCAGACGACTGAATTTAAATTCAGTTTTCTGAATTTGGATGGAAGGATTTAATTTATTGAAGTTAAAACTGATTGTAGAAATCAAACCCATGATGCTCTTACCAAGTTTTTATCCCATTAAAACCATATTGAAAGGTCAGATAGTTTCTTCAAGATCTTCAATTGACACTGAACTTTGTTCTGACTTGCATCTAATTGCATCTAATAATGTTTGTGCTTACCAAAAGGAAACCCATTAAAATCAGTTTGAAATGATGTAATCTAAGAGGCAGAAGGTTGAAACTCTTTATGACGAGGAGGGGGGAATTATGTTGGTGACATTTCTACTTCATTAGATAGTGGACAGTGGCAGAGTGGACAGTGGCAGAGTGGACAGTGGCAAAGTGGACATTGGCAGAGTGGACAGTGGCAGAGTGGACAGTGGCAGAGTGGACAGTGACAGAGTGGACTCTGTCACCATCATCAGCCAGGACCTAAAATGGGAGCTGAACATCAGAGCTCTCACCAAGAAGGCACAGCAGAGGATGTACTTTGTGTGGCAGCTGAAGAAATTCAAAGTGCCAAAGGCCACGATGGTGCACTTCTACACCTCCATCGTTGAGTCCATCCTCACCTCCTCCATCACCGTCTGGTATGCTGCTGCCACTCTAAAAGACATCAACAGACTTCAGCGCATCATCCGCTGCGCTGAGAGGATAATCGGATGCAACCTGCCATCCCTCCAGGACCTGCATGCAGCCAGGACACTGAAGGGGTCTCGCAAGATCATGGCTGACCCCTCCCACCCTGGCCACAAACTCTTTAAGACACTCCCCCACGGCAAGAGACTGAGGTCTGCCAAGACCAGAACCACCCGCCACAAGACCAGCTTCTTCCCAACCGCCATCAGCCTCACCAACAAGGCCCGGAAACCCCTTCTGCCAAGGGCCTCACCAACAACCCCCCCCCCCCACACACAAACTCACTACCTCCTCCTAAACTCAACTGAACTCCCCCCTCCCCCCCCCAATAAAACTGGAACTCATACTTTATCTAATTTAATGCCTGTCTAACTGGGACTGTAAATTCATGTAAATTCCCTGCACATTAATGCCTATTTAACTTAGCCTGTAAATTTCATGTACATTCAATGTAAACTCTTATTTAACTCTGACTGTAAATTCATGTAAATCCACTGCCTATTTAACGTCTATTTAACTCAGTCTGTAAATCTCATGTAAATCCAACGTAAATTCATATTTATCATCCACAGAACACTTCACCACTCATGTACATATTGTATATATTGACTCGATTTGATTTGATTTGATTGCACTTGCAACTTTGCGATTGTCTTTAGTTATCTTCCTACTTCATATACAGACACATACAGACACTAAGACAAATTCCTCATATGTAACTTGCATACTGTGGCAATAAAAGTGATTCTGATTCTGATTCTGACAGTGACAGAGTGGACAGTGGCAGAGTGGACAGTGGCAGAGTGGACGGGAGGAAGAAAGGGGAGGACGTGCGACAAAGGTCAAGGGTCAGATGTGGATCCATGACAACATGAGCGGGCTGAGGAAACCTGCTGAGCCGAGGCACCAGAGAGGCTGCTCACATCTCCACCACACATAACGTACGGACACATCCCCAAATAATCACATATATATCCAGCCGGGGCGGCAAGGGGGGCCTAAGCCCCCCCTGGAAATTTCTTTGGAGAAAAACAAAAACTTAATTTATAACAACTAAACTAGGCTAATACACAAATATTCTGAAGTTTATTCTAAAAATATAAATTAATTAAAAAAATAATCCACTGATCGATGTATTGGTGCTCTGTTCATCAATAGTAGCAGTGAAAATTCCCAGCCTCCTTGAACACAGCATTTACACACCTCCGTGGCTGTCTGGCTGGCTGGCTGGTCTGACCTAGTGTCCTCTAGTAAGAGAGTGGCGTCAGCGGAGGACCAAAATGCGAGACTGATTAGCCAATGAACAGCCAGGAATGGGTCTCGCGCTACTTTTGCATGCTAAAATACAGCCGATAATGTACAATTTGATTCATTTCAAGGGATGAAAAACCCTTTCAAAGTACAACACTGTCTATTTTGATGCAACTCGACAGTGCTGCTTTTTTTACTCAAGAGTTCCACTTTCTACTTCCTGAAAAAAAACTGGTCCATTGGAGTGAATGGAGATGTCGGAACTCTTCTATTATACGGCTCTGGTCTGACCCATGCGCTGCACCGGGCTGGCCCATTTTTTTATAGAGGGGTTCTCCCCCTCCTGGCAAGTGATTATGGCATGGTGTGAGAGAAGAACCTCCCCTCTGCTCTGCTCAAAGTGGCCTGCTCCATCTCAAAGCGTCTCAACCGCGGAAGTTCAATTTACTTACATACATCAGGTAAAATGGACATAAAACAAGCGTCTAGCGTTAGTATCGCGCCTTTATATTGATCAAGCCTTTATGTTGATGGCCATCACAAAGGAGATTTATTTTGCTTTGTACACGGACTGGACTGGACAGCACAGGATCGAGCGCACTGATGTTAATAGGTAGGCATGCAGGGCATGGAATTTATATTTGTTATACATAATGGCTTTGTTAAGACTGCGTTGCCTACTGTGCTGTTGTGTTTTTTGGCCACCATGCCGTGCTCATGCGTGTGGTGTGAATGTGTTTCAGTGGGGGATGGCGTTTCTCTGAGGCATGTGAAGCTGCTGTACGCATATCAAACCTATTGGACTGTTGCTGACTGTTACATAACTGTCGTTCTCCCATGAAAGTTTGTTGTTTTAGATCACAACTTCTGCATCGGAAGTGGGCGCCTCTTTCAGGCCCCGTTTGTGTGCTCAGTCTCAGGGCGGACACTCAGACCACAAGGCCACTGAGCTGGTTTTGATAAAAGTATCAAAACGCCTGTTGTCCAGCTCAGTCACTATACACTGTATACTATACAGCCTTGTCACTGGTGTGATTGTTATATAGTGCAGTCTATATGAATGGTTCTATTTCTTTTTACTCTGGCACAGACTATTGATGAATGGATGTGCCTGCATGTGGCACTGTTTATTTACATATAGCCTATATGCAGTGATTAGCCTAATTTGTCTCTAAAATATAGCACATTTTAAAACTTTTGTGTAACTTGTGAATATAAACTCTTGATTTACCATCTAAATGTATGTGCTGCATATAGCCTTGTGTAACTGGACTCATCAGTCTCAACATACAGTATGACATAGGGCTAAATACACAGTCAGTCTTCAGCTCATTGAAGCACTTACATGCATAATGTTGGGTTGGGGATTTGGCTCTCAATGGAAAAGCAGTGGGCCCTCCTTGATTAATAGGATTAAAAGGTCAGTTTTCTTCTTTGTGCAACTTTCATCCTCCCTCTGCTAAAGAAGTGCGCGAAATAATTTTGCATCTAAAGAATTCTGCTGAAGGGCATGATGGAATAAGATCCATTCTCCTAAAAGAAACAATTGATTACATAATTGAACCCTTAACTTACATCCTCTCATTGTCCTTACAATCTGGAGTTATTCCTCAGGATCTAAAAATTGCCAAAGTCATTCCAGTCTATAAATCAGGTGATCCTAATGATTTTGGTAATTACCGTCCTATATCGATTCTCCCTTGCATCTCAAAAATCTTAGAAAAACTGGTGTATACTAGGATCTCAAACCACCTTACTGTAAACAATATCTTATACCCACACCAATATGGTTTTCGAAAATGTTACTCTACTGAGCATGCTTTATTACAATTAGTTAATAATATATCTACAGCATTGGATGACAAGAAATTTGCTCTTGGTGTCTTTCTTGATCTATCCAAAGCTTTTGATACCGTTAATCATGGAACTTTAATCTCCAAACTAAATAGATATGGGGTTGATGATGTTGCTCTCCTGTGGCTCTCCAACTACTTATCTGATAGAGAGCAGTTTGTTTATATTAATGGTAGCTCTTCCAAGAAATCAAAGATTGTCTGTGGGGTTCCTCAAGGTTCTATTCTTGGTCCTTTGTTATTTTTGATTTACATTAATGATTTAGCCTCCTCTTGTAATCATCTTCTTCTCCCAATCCTTTTTGCCGATGACACCAATCTTATAGCCTCACATCACAACTTTAAATCTCTGATCCAGTGTGTCAATGCTGAATTGTCTATTGTCTCTAAATGGTTTGAGTTAAATAAGCTTACTCTTAATGTTTCTAAATGCAACTTCATGATTTTTGGCAATAAAAACAAATATTATGCCACAGAGGATGCTACAGTATTTATAAATGGAAAGCAAATTCCTCAAGTATTAAATACAAAATTCCTAGGTGTTATAGTTGAATGTAATCTAACCTGGAAAGATCATATTAATCTGGTATGCAGTAGATCCATGAAAACTATTGGAATACTGAGAAGGGTGCTCCCATTTATCCACCCAACTTCATATCTCACTTTATACTACAGTCTTCTTTTTCCTTATCTCAACTACTGCAATATTGTTTGGGCTGCAACCTTTTCTTCATACACTAGTAAATTACTCGTTATTCAGAAGAGATTCCTAAGAATAATTTCTCACTCTGAGTATTGTGAACCCTCTGCTCCACTTTTCAGACAGTACTCTTTATTGACAATTGACAAGTTAAATATTTACCAAACATGCATATTTATCTTCAAAATTCTGAACTGTAAGCAAACTCTTCCAGTGTCATTACTCAACCTCTTTAACCTCTCTTCTGACTTTCATTCATACCAAACCAGACATCGAGACAATTTTTATTGACCATACTGCAGAACATCTAAACATCAATATTGCATCACTTTCAGAGGTCCCCAGCTCTGGAATAACCTGTCCCTGCCACTCAAAACAACTACATCCTTGACATCCTTTAAGAAACTCCTTAAAGAGCATCTCATATTGTCCTCACCATCTATATGTTTCTCCTTTCATATTTTATTTTCTATTTAACCGTAACCTTAATTGTCAATGTAATTATTGAATTGGTTATGTAACATTGAATTATCCTGAATCATTGTGTTTGTTTTGATTATACATCTTTCTTTCTTTTTTCTTTTTTTTCTTTTCTTGTTTAATTGTCTTTCCTATAAACTGTAGAAATTAATGTTTTATCATGGGAGAGGGCTCTGAATAAGCCCACTGGGCTTCCTTTCTCTCCCTGCACTGTCTTTTATTTATTTTTGTGTTTTTGCTTGCCTTTTTTTTGTATGGTGCTAATAAAAAAATCAAATCAAAAAAATCAAATCAATAGTAGAGCCTAATTTACACCCTATCAATCATATTATTATTATTTCTTATATTAGGGGTTCTCAACCTTTTTACAGAAGTACCTGAGAAATTACCACCATATGAATGTATGAGAGGGAGGGGCCCCCGCATACCACCAGTGGTACCTGCACCACAGGTTGAGAAGAGAACCACTGTCTATTTATGTAGAAAAAGTTAGCCCCCGCTGTAAATATTTAAGCCCCCCCTTAGCCCCCCCAGCCACAATTGGCTGGAGCCGCTACTGGAATGTCACTCCAAGTTCAGGTAATAATCCAGATTTCCATATATGAATCAGTGTCTGCTTTCCTCTCCTGCACAGGAAGTGATGCGTTTAACATTTCCGGCTTGCTTGGAATCAACAGAAGAAGAGCTGTGTAGTCAGCATGAGCAGTGATAACCAGCATGACTGAACAGAGACACTCAAACTCCAATAACAGAAAATCAAAGCTCCTCCCACACTGTTTGATTGGCAGGTGATCTGTAGTCAAAAAACTCCTCATCCTCCACTCAATCTGTCTCACATCCTACAAAACACTTGTTTGTACTTTCACTGCTGTGCTTTGTCTCTGTGTCCCTGTACAGACAATCACATGATGTCGTCCAGTAACAGAATAGAGTGAACAGTCATTTGCTGCAGTGTGCTGCCCTCTAGTGACAGTAGCCTAGGTAAACCCAGCCCCCACGTGACCTGCTCTCTCAGTTCCCAGTCACTAGGGTCTAGCGAACGGGCCATTCAAATCGATTGCTGGGGCGATTGAAAGACCCACGCAGACCCGCAGCCAATGAGTGATGGCGTGACTGCCAACATCAGTCCTGCCGTGATCGGCCAATCAGAGAGTGCGTCTTTGTCAATGACGTGTAACAGCTGCAGCGGCTTAGCACGACCTAGCCGTTAGCATTTGGCCTCTCTAAAGCATAGCTCCCGAGCTAGCTACTAGCTATATGGCTAGCTATATGGCTATGCAACTACGTTGAGGAAATTCAAGTGAAAACAGTTAATGTTAATGTGGGAATCATGGTGGAACCGAATAAAAATGTTTTTGTTTGATACTCTATTCTGTTGTATTGTCATGTGAGAATGAAAACAGCTATAGTAATAGTACTTCAAAACAGTGGTTCTCAAAATGTTTCCACATAAGGATCCTTAAACTGAATAATGTGATGCTAGGTCTGTTGATCAAAATAACACCTATATCGAAATCGGATTTTAGCGGACCATACAAGCCGGGGCTTCAGAGCTGATCACCTGGACACATTTTATGGCGAAATTATCTGATAAACCTGTCTGTGCAGCTCTGTGGTGATCAGCTAATGTCTTCATAGCATTGTGATTATGATTTAATGCATTATGGAAGATAAACGCTGGTTTAACATAATTAAAATAATTGACGCTTCTGGGCAGTAGACCATTTGGGCATGGTCTCATGTGTATGGTTTATTTAGCCTACTAAAAGTCCAGAGGACTTGATGAAAACAAAGTGACAAAATATCCTGGCATCGGGTACACGAAAATTAACGTTATTAAATGCTGTAACGTTAACTGTAATTCTCATGTGTATTGTTTATTTAGCCTACTCCATCTCTCAGCCCATTTTGATGCTGAACCAAATGACCAGTCCGGCTGCAATGATTGATTTGTGAGGCAGCATATGCCAATGGAAGGCTGGGTAGCATTAGCTAACGTCATCCAGGCTACAGTAACATTAGGCTATTATAGTTATGAAACGCTGATTCAAACGTTACAATAATAAGACACAATAGGAGCCAGTTACCCTACTGTAGCTAGAGAGTAATTTCAGACCACCAGATATCACCATATTTATGTTATTAAATGCTGTAACGTTAACGGTAATTCTCATGTGTATGGTTTATTTATAAGCATTCATTGATTGAAGCAGAGTGCTGGTCGGTTAAGTTTCTCTGTAGTCATGTCCTCTGCTCCAATCTTCAGTTCAGTTTCTTCTGTCTCTCGTCCAGCAGCTGCAGATGTCATCATTATCCACGTTATTGATGATTATTTATAAAAAAATCTCATTGTGTAAATATTTTGTGAACGCACCAATAGTTAGAGAAGGAAACCTCTCTTTGCATTTTATTTTGTTTTTTAATAAAAGTAGGCTACTTGTGATATCTCACGTGGCTTTGATTCATCATTGCAAATTTAGCCCAATTTGTAGAAAATGCAGATGTGAACAGCTAGGTTTAATGACAAATATGGAATATCACCCAAGGAAATACCACGGTTTAATGCCAACAGATAAACCATACAGATTTGTTGTAATTGTGAACACAAATAAGGGAGCAAAGACATGGTTTTCAAGTATAACACAATGTACAACTTTTATTCAAAGACAGGATTGAAAAATATAGGTCACTTGTATTCACTTCAGACAAGACACTACGTTAAAGTCTGAAATTTACCTAGATTTGCTATAAGAATTGACATTTCAGCTTGTCACCTGATGTCATTATTAATGGACAGTACAGTAGTAAAGATTTTGAAAATTTTGATTAATCAATCCAAGTCAGAAACAACATGTGCTGTGAGCCTTTTAGAATTCAAAAACCTTACTTCCAACAATTAACTAGCCTGCACTAACTACTGCACAGTAACGTGTACAATTATTGAATCCAACAGTCTCGTTCTGGAGCGAACCCCTCAGCTGAATTCACATTGGAATATGATATCAAGGCTTGATAGATTTGATTGTACTCATACAGCAGTGTGGAGCTTAACATCTAGCTAGGTTGCATCTGGAATATGATCTGGATTATGTATAATATACAGTATAACACTACGCTCACTATGTCATGACATTCACGTTAACGCTATAGCCTCCAAAAATCTACTGTAGCTAGCTAGCGTCAGCTACATCTGTAACCACGCTGAAATGCGAGTGCATTAACGTTATTTCTAGCTAGGTCAAACACACCTTACCGTTATGAGTGTGGCCGTTTTTGATTAACATTAAGTCCACGATGATTTCCAGAGCTTGATTTGTTTTGAAGGTTTTGTCTGGTACTATTCAATATGATTTATGCAGATAAGACAGCGTGTCCCTGATAACTAGATCATATCACTGTATAGATGATGACTGTTCTTCACAGCCACAAATATCTCTCCAGATCTGCGGCCAGATCTGCGGCCATCTGCAGCAGGGATCGAGGTTTGGGTCCTTGTAGACAGTTGTCCTGTTCCTCTTTCATTCCCTGACCACCGTCACAGGAGTCATTGGCAGAGGCGATCGATGTTCTCTCTTCTTGGAAGCTCTAATAATATAAAACGTAGCAGTTACTGTATGTTACATGTGGCTAACTTCTGACATGTTTTTCTAGAATTCATTAGATTGTTAAATGCTCCCGTAATCTAGCTAACGTTACCTCGCTAACCCCCACACAGCCGATGAGGAAAAGTCAGTCATTTATCGAATGTCTTTCTTACCAAACACAATTACGCTAGTTTCTGAGATAATATATAGTGTGGCATATAGGCTACCTGTGAATAACATATTCTTACCTGGAAATCACACATCGATCCGTAGGCCAGCTCTGAGTCTGTTTACATTTCGGGCGGAGGGGGGCTTGGTTGGTTGTAGCTGGTTGTAACCATTTGGGTGCTAGCAGTACTGAAATGAAAAGTGTTAGCTCATGCGCTAACAACAAAGGTCGCAGAGTGATGACGCCATCTGCTGCACTGCGCATGTGCTCTGTGCACTAAGCTGGTTGGATGACGGTTGCGTAATGGAGCGGTCTATCGGGGGGGGGCCCAACAACCGCAGGAAATCGATTAACAATGGTGGGATTCCAGACCCTAGTGACTGAGAACAGGTCTGAGAGCAGGTCACGTGGGGGATGGGTTTACCCAGGCTATAGTGACAGCACCCTTATTTTTAATTGTTTGCATGCTCAGTTTAAAAGTAAAAAAAAAAAAAAAAAAAAAAATGCTACAGCTGCACACTTACTGTTTAAACTTGAATTATAGTTGTTGTTTTTCTTTGTTCTTTGATGTGATTTTATGGCTTTTTGGCACCTATATGTAACCTTTTAAGGTTGAGATAATTGTATTATCATTATATGGTCCAAATATTTCAGTAAAGCACTTGAAACACTTGAAATATTCTTGCTTGGGTGGTATCATTCTACTTGAAATGATGGTCAAATGCATTATTTTTAGTAAAATAAGATGTCAAATTTTTCGGCCGGGCATCTGCACCCCTTCCTATCTAGGATGCACCCCTAGTCATGTTGTTCTGGAACCGGCCCTGGCTACACAATCTATGATATTGTAGGCTACAAATATACCAGGCTAGATTTTGTAACCTATAGGCTATTTCTCACTTTCTGCTGTGGCGCTGTGCTATCAGTCATGTTTTGGGTCCGTGAGGATATCAGTTACGATTTTCTTTTTCACTGTGAGAAAATGGACTTGTGACGTGCGGGTCGTTCTGCGTCAGAGTTCGCAATCCTGGTCGGGATCAGACTTGTGGGGTTGCCAATCCCAGCCAAGACACGTCACAAATTTATGGCAGAATGATTGCCTCGTCTGACATAGTGACATCGTGAAAGACAATACATATTGTGTAGTCTGAGCCCGGCATAAATTAACTGCACTGCCGTTTTCTCGTTAGAAGACTGAGATTCCCGTTTTCAAGGTTCGAATGTCATTGTTCTCAGCTGGCCAAACGAACTAACGGAGGAAACCCTTCCAGAGTTTGAATAAGCTGCTTCAAATACGCTCGGTATGAACGCACCCCCAAACAAAATCAAAAAGTACTGTTGGCTGACTCGCAGGTTACAACATCAGGAGGTTACGGTCATTACTGATGACCTTGTTAAATGAAGTCCTATCTGATCGCCACCTCGCTGGTCGCCATTTTAACCCCAGCAGAGGATTAGACCATCCGTTTTCATCAGGTCGCAGCCTCCTCCTCTGCCAAGCCCACTAAAGCTGAGAGCTTTGCTGGCAGACGGAGCGGACCGCTGGCAGACGGAGCGGACCGCTGGCAGGCGGAGCGGACGACGCTGTCCTTGTCTCGTCCTCTGTCAGGACCTCTAATCAGCGGCACCGAGAGCGTGCTGGCGGGAGACCAGGGGAGTGCAGGTGAACGGGTTGGGGTCGATGATGTGGAGATAGATGAGGCTGACTGTGCGTCACTCTTTGGTTTATTACAGCCTTTATTCTTTAATTCACCTGCCCACTAACTCATTCATATATTCATTCATTCATTCATCAGTTTCTCTCAATGAGTCTTCTTTCTGTTCGGCCAGTGATTCTCAACCCCTAATTTAGTCCCCATTGGAGCCATGGACCCCCATGTACACAGTCCATCATTCAGATGTTGACTCTCTGACTCAAATCTGAGTGAGAATACTTGTTATTGTTTCATAGATTTTGTACAGAATTCCATGACTACATGTCTTGTAGTCTTAAGATTATTATTATTATTATTATTATTTTGTCATTTTGCCTTTATTAGGATATGTGCTGGACAGTACAGAGAGTCCGGGAGGGAGAGAGGGGAGGACATGCAGCAAGGGACCACAGGTCGGATTTGAATCTGGGTCGGCTGCGTGAAGGACAACACCTTAATGGTACACGTTCTACCAGCGGAGCCACCGGGACGCCCCCATGTCTTGTAGTCTTGAGGAAAAAGTGATCAAAGACATTCCAAGTCAGCTCAAAATTCCTTCATCTAGCATATCAACTAATTTCCATCGTCTAGTCTGAGATTGCACTCTGCTTAAGTTATTTCTATGAGGGGATCCACACAGGGGAATTCCAACCAATCACTAGAGACCAATGTATCGGCCTGCATTTTATGTTCATTCAGTCAGGAGAACGTATAAAAAACATCTCCCCTTTAAATAAATGCCATTCAGATTTCAAAGTGCTTGGTACTTTTAATCATTTAAAGGCAGCCTCCATAGCAGGCGTTGTTATCAGCGCAATTGACAACCACTTGACAAGGGCTTAAAGTCCCTCGAAACCAAAATCCACAAAAACCTTCTAACTATTAAATTTAGGGTCTTATGTGAGTAATTGTGTGCCTCAGAAAGTAGTTGACATTACTTTCAACCCTAACCCCAAACATCGACACTTTTCTACAAGGTCTGGATTTCCATTTCCTCATTGAAGAGAGCGGTGCGCGCGGTGCTAAAATGCATGATCTTATCACATCATAAGATTTAATCGAATCACACACACGCATGCACGCACGTGCGCACACACACACTGACACACACACAGTAGCGCTGTGCACTCGCAGCGGCAGAGATCTCTTCCTCTCTGTCAGTAGGCTATGCGCCGAGCAACGCGCGAACACACACACACACACACACACACACACTCCATCTCTCTTTCCTTTTCTCTCTCTCTCTCCGTTTCCCTCTCTCTCTATCGGAGGAGACCTGCTGCAGACGGGACACGCCCACACAGTCCGCGGGAGAAAATACACTCTAAAATCTAATTGATTCTCATGACTTTTGCCATGACTGTCAAACCTAAATTTATATACTTTGCGACGTTCATCATTGTTCAAATTTGGCTGGTGGCTTATTAACATAGGTTCCTGTGATGTGATGAACTCAAAATGCTAAATAATAAAAAAATATTTCTGGTTTCCAGGGACTTTAAGGCCCAATTATACTCCATTTTCATATGAAAATAAATGTGTCCGTTTCAAACGGTGTAATCGTCACTGGCCACATACTTCCACGTCTTTCACGTTGGTATCATGTTAAGCAATACATCCACCAGTGGGTTTAGAGAGTCAAATGTGTGTGTGTGGTTCTGCTCCGTTTCATGCATATCGGTAAGCATTCAGAGGACGGACTGAAATATACGCACGAAATGAACGCAGAGTATGGACAGAAGGCTCTGTCCATCTCCGTCTTTAACGTAGGCTGCATTCTGTTCCACAGCGGACTTCACACTGTATTCCCTACTCCTTGCTCAGGAAATGTCGGTTAAGGGGACTTCCCTCGACAAAATTCCTCTATTCGGAATCGAACACCCTGCAACGTCACCGACGTCAGTTTACTTCCTCTGTGCGGACCATTATGACTTAATACATCCACATTCACGTCAAGCAGCAAAATTACTTCACAATTTAAAAAATGATGGCAAAAATTAATACAAACCTCTTCTAAAATTGCATAAAAGTTAATTTGATCAGGTGGCCTGTGAAGCGCACCAATTAACAGGGGTTTGGCGTTAGGGAACAGAATATCTATCCAAACGGCCTCTATAAGGACGTGATCGAGGTTGGATCGAACATTAAAACAAAGATCAGATCTAATATAGACACAAACACCGGCGCCATGGCGGTTCCTGTCCTTCCTTATCACAGTATGGCCTATGAGTTAATTGAATTATCAAGCCAAGTTTCAGAGAAAGTTATAATTCCAACCATTTTTGAGGTGAATAGTAACCTAATCTCGTCCATTTTATTGATGAGGCTCCTTAGGTTGAGGTGAATGATGTGAAGAAAACAGCGTGTCCATGTCCTCGGGGGCCCACAGACTGGATGGGCGGTCGGGGATCCCTGCTCGCACTTGCTCATGTTTTCCTGCTGATGGACCACAGGTCTTGGGCATGGATGGAGAGGTCCCGCTGGGTGAATGACGGGCTCCGTCTGGATGGGCTGTCAGAGAAGCCCCCGCCATAGTCAGCCGCTCCTGGCCCCGGATCACGCCACCTCTGCTCCTCCCGCTCTGGTTCCAGCCGGGGCGGATCTCCACCATCGCCGCCTCTCTCGGTCGCACCACCTTGTAGATGCCCCCCATCTCAGGTCTCGCCCTGTTGTTATCGAAGCTGGAGACAGATGGTAAATGAGACCAGCTGCCTAGGCTAACAGACAGAATCTATCAGTCAGTTGGAGCAAAAACAAGAAAAAATAACAAGCAGATTACTAGTTACTATAACTAGTTAAAGTATAGTTACTATAACTAGTTACTCCCAACACAGCTCATGATTCAGTGGGTGACTGGTTGGCTTGGTTCAAGCCTTAAAACTAGTTATATAAGGATTTTTCGAAATCGTCTATGGAGAAAATGAATGGGGAACTCTCTTCCAGTGCAAGAAACTTCACGTGACTGTTCAGCTCTATAGGCTACACTGTCTGCGCGCGCGCACACACACACACACACACACACACACACACACACACACACACACACACACACCATTATCTGACTGCACGCCCTCTGGTGGTAACACTGTTCATTGCCGTATAGAGAGTGCAGTCTGGGATTGATTTCCATTCTAAACTCTCATATAAACTGACTTGCTATAATCTTCCTATATGGACTTAGACTTTAGTTTTGATCATATCTGTCTATAGTTGATCATATGATTACTGTCATTATTATTTGTAGGGGAGAGAGAGAGGCAAAGACAAATATCAAAGAGAATCCAACAATCAATACTCTTATCAATACATTACATCACTAATGCCTGATCAATAATCAATTTACAGTCATTATAAATAACCTACACACACACACGCACACTGCGCGAACTGGTGTATGCTTAAAAGCGTCAATGGCTGCATTTCCCAACAAAGAAGCTTCTTAACTCATTGAGTGCCAGCCAATTTTGGAGAACGGAAGCTCCCAGTGCCAGAGTTTCAGAGCGTTTTCAGTGATTTCTCGAGGCCCACAGAATATTGTGTGATATTACTATGTAAACACCGAACACGCACAAAGAACGAGGAGACTCTCTTCTATCATCTGCAAAAAAAGTTTATTGATCCCATTTTCCGTTCTTTAGTTATGAGCCGGAGAAGATAGGCTGTTTTGAGCAAAAAAGTTTTCAAATTATAAGCTGAGATATTCAGCCTTTTGTGAAATGCAGCATTTCAAGCACATTCACTGACGCTAGCTAATATTTTCTGATGTAGTGACGTGGTGTAGTTCTGTGGAGCCTGCGTGCCCCACCCCCCTCTCCCCGCCTCAGCTGCAAACTCCTCCCCACACGCACCCAGTCTATTTTCGGAGCCTCCGTTTTTGCGCCGGGCGGCTCCCGGCCGTCTCCCAGCGCGACAAGGAAATGCCAAACGGGACTGCAGGGATAGGTTTGGCCCTTCGGCGTCGGGTGCTGCCTTTCTGACGGGTAATCGTGTGGAGAAACTATATGCAGACAGACAGACAGAGGCAGAGGAGCTCAGTTGTGTGCGCGGATTGACTGATGTTCGCAGCCCGACGTCAGCTGCAGACAGAGCAATCTATATGGCTCTGGCTGCAGCATGCATCGGCTTTTTGCTGCAGTGTTCCGGACCTTTCTGTAATCTGGAGAGCACTGTCGCCACCTAATGAGTCCGTAAAATAGGTTATACACCTTCAATAGCTCCCATATTTGTACAGGAGATGCCTGATGCTTTGATCCACGTCCCACCGTCAAAAAACGCAATTGACGAACATGTTCGTCCTTGGCACTCTACGTTACTAAACCAATTGACGAACATGTTCGTCCATGGCACTCAATGAGTTAAGGAGTTAAGAAGGAGTTAAGAAGGCTCCAAAGAAGTGTTTCTCAAATGCCTTCTTAACAGCCTTCTTAACACATCGCTAAAGAAGGCTCTTAAGAAGGGTTCTGTGAAAGGTGCTATATAAATCCACAACATTCTTATTATAAAAAGAATGCATTCTGATTAGAGGAATATAGCCTATGGTAAAACATTTAAAACACAAGTAACCATATTACATAGAGGAGAGATTTTCAAGTGTTCCCCAATTGTTGGCTTCTTACGGGAGCCTTAAGAAGGGTCAAAGAAGCTTCTTAGCGCTAAGAAGCTTTTGGGAAACGCAGCCAAAATCATTATTAGCCTACAGCAATACAAACCAGACTTCACACACACACACACACGCACACACACGCACACACGCGCGCACGCACACACACACACACACATTTGAAATATGTATTTATGTCCACATAAATACAAGTATGCAAAGGACATAAACAGTAGTCAAATGCTGGGAGTCAGTCAGTTACATGAGTGCCCAGACGGCAACCACAATACATACACACACACACACACCCACACACACACACACACCCACACACACACACACACACACACACACACACACTTTAGTATTACATAATAGTAAATAATAGTGAAATAAGCAGAATGGGTCAGATGTGTTTAATGTCAGATGTTGATACTTATATGCACACTACACATTCATCTCTTCATTAGCTCATATCAACAAGATATTCTTTGATTTGAGGAACATTGTCACATGTTAAGTAAAAGTTATATAAAAAGTATAGAATAAAATGTTTGAAACCAATATGATCAAACACAAATAACCTGTCAATCATCAACAACAGAGTGAATATCATGCAGCAGCTGTCTTTGGTCATCAGTGTGAGTGTTTCTCTCTCACTCCTCTATCTGACAAGAGACATTGAGGCAGGAGGCTCATAGAACGAGAACCAGAATCCAGGGTAGACTGGTTCAGTGAAGGTGGAGTGGAAGGTGTAGATGTGGATCAGTGTGTCAGAGGAAACTCTGTAGAAGGACAGAGAGCCAGCGGGCCAGTCCAGATACACTGCTACTTTGTCAGAGGCAGACCAGGAGATTCCTGTGGATACTTCTGTCTCATTGTGACAGGCAGAGTAACCACCATCCGAGCAGTTCAGAGTCCATGACTTTTCATTCCCTCCAAGCCTGCTGTCAGCACGCTGTCCTCTCCTACTGATTCCTCTGTAAGTCACTCCTATATCAACCACTCCTCTCCTCTCCACCTCCCAGTAACAACGACCAGTCAGACCATTTCTACACAGCAGCTGAGCCCAGCAGTCAAATCTCTCTGGGTGATCAGGATATGGCTGCTCCTCTCTCACCCTCGTCACCTTTCTGTTGTCTTCAGACAGGAGGAGTTTTCTGTGTGCTGTGTTTGCGTCCAGTGAGAGTTCACAGGCCCCTGATGGAGAGAACAAGACACAATATAGAAACTCTTTTTATTCTAATAGAGCTGTTTATTATTTGTTGATTTATTAACACTTTGACCTTTATTTTCTTAACAGTTTCATGTTGACACGTCACCATGTAAATTAAGCACTGTATACGATGCACATCCTACAATCAAATAGCCGAGGTGGACGGGCGGGGATTTGTGTCACCAAAGTGACATTGGGCCGCACTTTCGTGACGGCGATACCACGCCAACCCCCCCCCCCCTATCACACACACACACACACACACACACACACAGATACTCGGTATAGCGCCACCTACTGGCAAACACATGAAGTGGTTTATCTCAATAACCATTCCTCAGATCGACTTCAAACTTGGGGAATGCGCATAGGGGAACCTAGTGGATTTCAGTGCCGAGTTGTGTGCTATTCAGCATAGCGCCACCTACTGGCAAACACAAAAAGCGCTTTATCTCGATAACTGTTAGTCCGATCAGCTTCAAACTTGGGGAATGCGCTCAGGGGGACCTGTGTCTATTTCTCTGTGAAACCAACCAATGGGCACTCGCAAAATTGCTAAAGGACCTTCCCACCAGCTTTGCTCAGAGCAATCTAGTAACTGAGTGGGAGGAAGGGGCCTTGCACTATGTTTGAATGCATACAATGTGTGTGTGTGTGTGTGTGTGTGTGTGTGTGTGTGTGTGTGTGTGTGTGTGTGAAGGAGAGGGATTTTATTCTCAATGTAAAACAGAGCAGTGTTCTACTGCAGTGTAGAGCAGTGAGATACACATCCAATCTCTCATTTTGTGTGTGTGTGTGTGTGTGTGTGTGTGTGACTGTGTGTCTGTGTGTGTGTGTGTGTGTGTGTGTGTGTGTGTGTGTGTGAGACTGTGTGTGTGTGTGTGTGTGTGTGTGTGTGTGTGTGTGTGTGTGTGTGTGTGTGTGTGTGTGTGTGTGTGTAGGAGAGAGATTTTATTGTCAATGTAAAACAGAGCAGTGTTTTACTGCAGTGTAGAGCAGGCACCGAGGCAGCACTGTGCGTGGTCCCGCGGATCGAAATCAGGTTCTGGCAGCAAATCACTTTCTGACACAACACCGGCCAGTATAGGCTATACAGTAACCATTGATAGTATACATAACCTCTCTCCCTGCACCATTGCACCATGCAACAATAGCTCAACCCGAGTGGACAATTCTGGTATAGGCTATTGAAATAAAATCTCACACATCCCTACCCTAAACGAACATTTTTAAATGTGTATGTTATAGCCTATATGAGCGAAACGACTAATTAAAAGGCTACTAATTACAAAAGCATAAATTTTCGTTACGAATCCGAACTGGTTCATCCTCCAATTCTCTCTTCCCTCTCTCGTACTCTCCCCCTTCTCTCTCTCTCTGACTCTCTCCCTCTCCCCATCTAGGCTATCTTTTCTCTCTCCCTCTTTCTCTCTCTCACTCTAGTCCCGAAGCGGATAGAGACTGAGAGCTGAGTCTACTCTGAGTGAGGAGGAAGCTGCTGACGTGATGCTGTGGTTTTATGGGCATAACCACACCTCCACAATGCTTTTGGGCATAAAACACGCCTATACGGAGATGTGCGCCGAGATGAGGTGAAGCGCAGCGGGCCGACACGCCCACAATTAGGGCTTTGCGCGGCGCTATTCCAGCGTAAAACAGGCGCTAACACAAAATTACCGCCGTTGGGAAGATAGGGCGAGCTCAACTCGCTTTTCGTGACGTAATTTGCCCCGGAAGTAAGTTCCGCATCCATTTTCTTTTTGATAAATTTGACATTTTGATAAATCCAAGTTTTAAGGCTCGAACCAAGCCAACAAGTCTTCCAGAGAATCGTGAGTGACCATAAAACATTCGGTTTAAGCGAGAACAAAAAATAAAAACGGCGGGAACATTTTAATTTCCCCCCCCTGTTGTTATTTGCGGCCTTGCCTGCAGCTCGGCTGCTGTGTGACCTTGCGACCTTGTGACCCATTCTCTCTCCCTCTCCTCACTCTCTCTCCCCCTCTCCTCTCTCTCCCTCAGTCTCTCTCGTGAGCCTCGTCAGTCTCTCTCGTGAGCCTCAGACTGATGACATCACTGATGACATCATCACTGGGACTTTGTGTGTGTTCCCTCTCCCTCAGTCTCTCTCTCATGTGTATGTGTGTCACTGATGGCATCATCAGTGATGTCACAATGATGTCACAATGCCTATGTATGACATCACTGATGACATCATCACGATTACATCATCAGTCACTGATGTCATCAGTGACATTATCACTGAACTATAGCCTTGTGTGTGAGTGAATTTATGACATCACTGATGATGTCATCAGTGACATCATCACTGAATTATAGCCTTGTGTGTGTGTGTGAGAGTAAATTTATGACATCACTGATGATGTCATCAGTGGGACAGACAGAGAAACAGACAGACAGAGCCCTAGCTCCCATTTATATACTGATGACTAGTCGATTCCTAGGCTTGCCTGCTACGGGGCCTCGCTGGTGGCCTCGCCCGTCCTGCAGCACGCCGAGCTGTCCCTGCAGCTGGCCGCTGCATGGCCTTGCTCTGTCTCTGGCCCTTGCCTCTCTCACTGGCGCATCCCGGTGGGGTGGTGCTTATAGTCAAAATGTAGTCTAAAAGTATTAGTATTGAACATGTCACTTGTCCAATTTGCACTATTCAACACTGCCTTCTCAGGGTCCCAGAAACACACTCGCCAAGTTTGAAGTCGATCAGATAAATGGGTCTTGAGATATGTGATAAACATAGCATACTGTAGCCTACAAACAGTCAGTCCTCCAATTATTAGGGAGATACACACTTACACTTCCTAACTCCTGGTTTCAACCTCTGGACTCCACCATGGTCCACACTGTGGGGGAAACAAAGGCAGACCAGAATATTCTATTTGATGACAGAAACAAAACGTTCTCTATGAGGGGTTTTCCATCACTCATCTCCACCATTAAACATTTTTCGATACTCCTCGGCTTCTCAGTGTGATAGAGAAAATATTTGTGACTCTCAGCCTAGCCTAGCCTAGCAGATGTTGTCTCTCTATACCTGAGAGAGTCAAGTCTCCAGTGTGGATCCTCCAGTCCAGCAGAGAGCAGCCTCACCCCTGAGGCTCCTGGATGATTGTAGCTCAGGTCCAGCTCTCTCAGATGGGAGGGGTTGGAGCTCAGAGCTGAGGCCAGAGACGCACAGCCTTCCTCTGTGAGCAGACAACCTGACAGTCTGCCCGTGCGAGCATGCGCACACACACACACACACACACACACACACAAATCAAGCCACGTCCGATTGTATTAGAAACCTACTGTGAAATTAGTTGTGATAATGCCGTCAAGTTGTAGCAGAACAGGTAACTGCCTCATACAGTTGGTTTGTCAGCTTTGTGGTTTCATTTGCGCTAGTTTGAGAGTTCTTCACTCACTTTGTGACATAATATTAGAAGTCATCTGTGGTATTTTAGGTTTCAACAACTGAGGCAGCACAGAGAGGAAAGAATGAAAGAAATGTCCTCATGGAAAGTAATTCACAGAGGTTACGAAGTGCTACATGTTGGTATCACAACTGGTTTTAAAATTACATATGCAGAGAAAATCATCCACAGGTGTGAAATGGTTGTCTGTTGAAAAGGCTGGGGGATACTGACCTGAGAGTCTCCAGTCTACAATGTGGACTCTTCAGTCCAGCAGAGAGCAGCTTCACTCCCGAATCGTGCAGCTCGTTGTTACTCAGGTCCAACTCTCTCAGACTAGACGACTGGGAGTTGAGAATTGAGGCCAGCGCTTCACAGCTTCTCTCTGACAGCTTACAGTTACTCAGCCTAAGGAAGAATTAGTTATGAATAAGAAGTTTGAGAAGTCCTGTATAAATATTACATTTCATATTGAATACATCTAAGAATGATGTCTTAACTTATTATGGGAAAACTGATGACCTCTTGAGAGCTATGTATTTTTACCTGTAGGTGCTATTATGTGTGCTGATGTCAAATGTAATGTTATGTCACACCGTAAAGACCTCTGTGCCATGTATGATTGTATTGTGGGAGCTGTGTATGAGGCCAGTAGGCCATACCTAACCTACTCTAAGACACTAATGCTCTAATGCCATGTTCAGACTAGGAGGCCAAATCTGATTTGTGAACTTTAATGAGCCTATCCAGATTGGTTTTATGAGTCTGGACGCTCCAAGTCTGATTTGTGTCACTTGTCCCAAACCACATATGGAGGTAGTTTCCAATCTGCTTTCGACTGATGTGACTTTAATGTGGACGCACTGATCACGCGCTGATGTGTCTTTTGCAGGGGAAGGGGACTTGAAGAGCAGAGAGCAGACATGCAAACACTGCCAGAAACATTGTATGTTGGCTCATTGACTCATTGTATGTGGACACACATTTCCGACTTGAACACTTGCCCAAATCAGATTTGTGGCAGTGCGGACACACTCCCAAATCAGATTTGGGAAACCAATCAAGATAATGATGATTAATGACTTTAGCAGCAAATCGGATTTGCCTGTAGTGTGAACATGGCCTAAGACTGCTCTACAAAGCAGGTAACATAGGCTATGTTCACACAGCCATCCTTAGTGCTTGAATCTAATCTTTTGCCCCCTAAGTGACTCAGATCAGTATTTTTCATGACTGTGTGAACAGTACAAGTCAAATTGAAAGTTACTTTTTTAAAGACGACCTGGGCTACTTTCAAACGTGGTAAAACATCAGATTCAAATCTGATGTTTTTGAAAGTGAACAGACATCTGGCCCGATCTGACTTAATGCTTCAATGTGACTTCTTCTTCTTCTTCTGTTGAGTTTTATGGCAGTTGGCATCCTTAGATGGTGCATTCCCGCCACCTACTGTATTGCTAAAACTATAGTGCAAATACAATATCAATAAAAAGTGTCCACCCAAAATGCCCCCATTCACCCCAATATCCATACTGTGGCCCAGACCAGTCGTCTAGGCCGAAGCGAACGCTTCATTCAGTGTTTTCGTCAAGTCATCTCCCGAAATGTATTCAATATCGAAAAATTTCCTGGCAGCGTCCACCACTTCAATGTGACTTTTATGTCATTCCAGAGCGACATTCGTCACTATTCTGCGCTGGCAGGAGGAGGGAGGGGGAGGACCAACATGCGGGCATTGAAATTAAACCGTGAACAACAGATGAAACAACATCGTCAGCTACCGCCATGTTTACTGCTGTCTTCTTCTGGGTTTACGTAGAACAGCAGTGCGCTGCGTGTGACGTTATTGTTGTTGATTGATTGATTGATTTTTTTTATTTAAGTGTCATGCTTCGAATGAAGCCCAGCCCAGATGGGCTTACAGGACACTTTTACTGTTCATCATTTAAACAAACAATGATCAAAACATAAAACCAACAGAAACACCCAAAATACATACAGTAAAGTTAGCATGAAAACCACCACCTGAACCTACTTAAAGAGCTGTGCTTGCCTTCTATTCCAGGCGCTAGAGATAAAGTTAGCAGTCTTAAATACCTCAGTCTTAAACAACCACTCCAACTTCTGTTGAAACCACTTGTTCTTCTGCGCATGCGGGTCACTTCATGTCTGTGATTTGTTCACACTGGAGTTGGATATGGGCCACTTTTAAAAGGTCTGTGTGAACAGCCACACAAAAAAATCAGATGTGAGCTTCAAGTCAGATTCAAGCACTAAGGATGGCTGTGTGAACCTAGCCATAGAGAGCCTGGATAACTATAGGCCAATTGCTCTGGCCAGCGTGTTATCCAAGGTACTGGAAAGGATTTTATTAGATTGTGTAAGTTGTTTTATTTCTACCACAATCAGTTTGGTTTCAAGGCTAAGCACAGTACCGATCTGTGTATATATGCCTTGAAAGAAGTGGTGTGCCTGGCAGCATAACATGTATCCTGGCATACTGGAATGCCAACGAGAACATGCAGGTGAAATGGGGCAATAGAGTCTCCACCCCCTTTGGTGTTGGTAATGGGGTGAGGCAGGGGGGGTTACTCTCCCCAGCTCTTTTTAATCTGTACATGGATGATCTATCTGACCAGCTATTTGTAGAACTAAAGGGGACAGGGATCTCATTTTTCCTGTTTTTTATTTGTCAGAGAATGTTCTATCTGTCTGTGATCAAACACAACTATCTGGGTGACTTTATTACAGATCAAATGTCTGATGATGATGTCATGTACAGACAGCAGCAAATGCTATATGCTCAGGCTAACATGTTGGTAAGGAAATTCCACTCTTGTTCTGATGTTGTTACTGTACCCCTATTTACACTGCCCCCTTGTAGGTTAAGTATAAAAAGCTAGCCTCCTCAATCTTCAGGTCACTTACAATGATTGAGTATATTGCTGAAAAAACCCAGGTGGAGTAGTGCAAGTGAACTGTTTTGTAATGCAGGTGTCAGCACTTTTCAGGCGCTTTAAAAAAATGCGATGTATACATTTATTTGTCGTCTGAATGGTTCTCAGAATTCCATTATCATGCTGCTGACCAATCCTGCTATCAGTGCTGTGAGATACCAATCACAGATGAGAAATTTTTGGTATAAGTGCCTTTTATAGTTGTACTGAGTTTGTGTGTGTTCTTTTCAATGGTTGTCTGTTTTTTCAATGGACCTTGTGTCTGATAATAAAGTTGATTGATTGATTTGATTACATCCAGTTATGCATGCACCTACAGAGATTTATTGGAGGCTTTGACCACTGGCAGCAGCCTCAGAAGAGCCTCCTCTGAAGCAGAGTATTTCTTCAGGTCAAAAACGTCCAGCTCTTCTTCTGATGACAGTAAGATGAAGACCAGAGCCGACCACTGAGCAGGGGATATTTTGGCGGTGGAGAGGATTCCTAATCTCAGATGCTGTTGGATCTTCTCGACTAGAGAACGGTCATTCAGCTCATTCAGACAGTGGAACAGATTGATGCTTCTCTCTGGAGAGGGATTCTGACTGATCTTTTCCTGGATGTACTGGACTGTTTCCTGATTGGTCTTTGACCTACTCCCTGTCTGTGTCAGCAGGCCTCGAAGGAGACTCTGATTGGTCTGCAGTGAAAGGCCCACTAAGAAGCGGAGGAACAAGTCCAGGTGTCCATTTGGACTCTGTAAGGCCTTGGCTACAGCAGTCTGGTAGAGGGGCATCAGTTCAGATTTGTTCCTTGATAGTGTTGACCAGCAGGATGTTGATTGATTTTCTGACAGTAGATTGACACCAGTGTTGATGAAGGACAGAAAGACATAAACTGCAGCCAGAAACTCCTGAATGCTCAGATGGACAAAGCAGAACACTGTGTCCTGGTTCAGGCCATGCTCCTCTTTAAAGATCTGTGTGCATACTCCTGAGTACACTGCGGCTGATCTGATATCAATCCCACACTCTGTTAGGTCTGCTTCATAGAAGATCAGGTTGCCTTTCTCCAGCTGCTCAAAAGCCAGTTTTCCGAGAGAGTGAATCATCTTCCTGCTCTTTGTATTCCATGGTGGATCTGTCTCAGCTCTCCCATGATACTTGATGTTCCCCTGTTTGGATTGAACCACCAGGAAGTTGATGTACATCTCAGTCAGGGTCTTGGGCACTTCTCCTCTCTCTCTGGTTTTTAACACATGCTCCAGAACTGTAGCAGTGATCCAGCAGAAGACTGGGATGTGGCACATGATGTGGATGCTTCGTGAAGACTTGATGTGGGAGATTATTCTGCTGGCCTGCTCCTCATCATCTCTGAATCTCTTCCTGAAGTACTCCTCCTTCTGCGGGTCAGTGAAGCCTCTCACCTCTGTCACCACATCAATGCACTCAGGAGGGATCTGATTGGCTGCTGCCGGTCGTGTGGTTATCCAGATGCGAGCAGCAGGAAGTAATTTCCCCTTGATGAGGTTTGTCAGCAGCACGTCCACTGAGGTCAACTCTGTAACATCAGTCAGTATCTCATTGTTCTGGAAGTCCAGAGGAAGTCGACACTCATCCAGACCATCAAAGATTAGCACAACCTGGAATTTGTCAAACCTGCAGATTCCTGCTTCTTTAGTCTCAGGAAAGAAGTGATGAAGAAGTTCCACCAAGCTGAACGTTTTCTCTTTCAGCATATTCAGCTCTCGGAAAGTGAAGGGAAATGTGAACTGTATGTCCTGGTTGGCTTTGTCTTCAGCCCAGTCCAGAGTGAACTTCTGTGTTAAGACTGTTTTACCAATGCCAGCCACTCCCTTTGTCATCAATGTTCTGGTTGGTTCATCTCTTCCAGGTAAGGGTTTAAAGATGTCTTCACCTTTGATTGTTGTTTCTGGTCTGGCTGGTTTCCTGGATGCTGCTTCAATCTGTTTGACCTCATGTTCATCATTGACCTCTCCGCTCCCTCCCTCTGTGAGGTAATGCTCTGTGAAGATCTCATTCAGAAGTGTTGGGTTTCCTGCTTTAGCAATCCCCTCAAACAGACACTGAAACTTCTGCTTCAGAGTGGATTTGTGATTACGTTGGCACACTGCAGCAAGAGATTCTGAAAGAACAAATGACATCAATCAGTGGATGTTGGTGTAAATATGAGTGTAAACATTTCTCTCATTTCTTTTCCTAACCCCATGGCATCTATTCTGCTCATCACTGGTGGACAAACAGGTCCTGACTTTATGTGCTGCCAAATGTGAAATGCAACTGTGGTGGCATTTGTTTTTAAATAATATTGTATTCAGAATTATACACACACATGAATAAATCAATGATTTTAGCTGATGATTCATGAGGATTGTGCATATTACTTTGTAATCTGGAATAGAATCGATCTTTCTTGAGAAATGTCTATATTTAGCTATATCATATATCTCCCATTTTCCCAACACCATCATGTTAAAGCTGTTGAAGCCTCTTACTGCTCTGCAGAGAGTCAGCCAGCTCCTCCTGCTTCATTCTCCTCAGGAAGAGCAGTGTGATGTTTAGAAAAGGCTCTGCGCTGCTCCTCCTCTGCTCTTCCTCCTCACCATCCACCTCCTCCTCATCCTCCCTCTGACTCTCTAAGGATTGTGGGTAATCTGGACTCAGAACCCTCTGGAATCTCTTCAGTTCCTTCTTCACAAAAGTGACGATGTTCTCCTCAAGCAGCTTCAACAGAATAATATTTGAATTAAACTTTCTGACAAAATAATAATAAAATAACATCAGATCTGGCATAGACTGAAAGCCCACTGGTCTAAAGAGTGTAGCTTGAAGACAGTTGAGACCAGAGTGGTTGTTCTGTCTTTCATTTGTAGCTGCAGTAAAATGTAAAGTAAAATGTGTTTACATTTACACACCATGAATATGGAGTCCAGGTCTGTTTGAAGCTCCTGGACAGACTGACCACTGGGAACCTCTGACCTCTCCTGGTGGACTCTGGAGAAAACATGATGTATTACAGTACATACATACACACACACACACACACACACACACACACACGCACACACGCACGCGCGCACACACACACACACACACACACACACACAAAGCTGTGATGATAATATGTGATGTTTTGAGAGAAGAAACTTAAGGTCCATTTATGTTCCATTTTCATACAAACATAAATGCGTCCGTTTCAAACGGTGTAACCGTCACTGCCCGCATACTTTCATGCGTCTTTCACGTTGGTATTATGTGAATAATTAATCCACTAGTGGGCAGTAGAGAGTCAAATGTGTGAGTGTGTGTGGTGCTCAGTTTCACAGAAGGCTTCACCTGTATGCAAATCCGTATTTAACTTTAGCAGAATTGGGCCTTAAATCAACAGAGTATCCTGACTTCTTTCCTCTGTTCAGTAGAATCAAATAATAAACTCATCTGTTTTCAGTTCTTACTTTTGCTCAGTAGACTGCTGTCCATCTTTGAACTCAATAGGATGACCCATAGACCGGTCACTCTTTATGGACACACAGCTGGGTACAGGGGAGTCTGCTCTCTCCTGCTGGATCCTGCTAAGGAAGATAAAACAGGCTGGTGGCAGTAAACATGTTAGAGAAGCAGGTTTTGAATATGAATAATTCTTTCTCCAACCTGTGCAACTACCACCACTTAGACCTTGGCTTGAGCAAAGATCTCAACCCCCAGACTGTTCTGGTAACTGCTCAGTGACCAACAGCAGAAGACTGTGGTTGTACCAAGCAGCTCTGGTATCTGTAACTGTATGGATGTGAGGCAGAGCAATGCTGCAAAAGAACATGTATGCAAAGTAAAAAACCCTTCTTGGTAAATACAGTCATTGTTAAAAATAAGAATATAATCGGGGGGAGGAGTCGTGAGGTGCATCAGAGGATAGAGGATTCCGGGGATCCTTGGGTCCAGGCGTCCATGAAAGGGCCGGTACCGGTACCCCAGCCCGGAGGCCCATCCAACTAAATTTGAAGGCTGCCTGCCAACTTCACTTTTGATAATTTTGTTTTCATAATGTGTAACTGTATTTGTATGCAACTTTCTTCATTTAAAGCTTTTCCTCTCACATGACCGAGTTGACCCACTTGACTGCGTCATGTGACTGCTTCATGCATGTATTTAAAGATGGTGTCTTCCTATGTCACACTGTCTGAGCAAGGGCACGTTACCTGTTGGTGTAAAATAAATACACTCAACTGGAGCCTTGCAGTGTGCAAGCTTTATTCCAGTAAACAACCAGTTCCTGCCTCGAGCTCTGCACCTGCCCTATTCAGGCTTGGATGTGCGTGTCTCGCCTTTTTTCCATGTGTTCACCTATATGACACGGCACTCCTGGGACTCCACTGCAACCTGGACCACGTGATACTGCGTAAGATTCCCTACGCCTTTTTCTACGCTATTTTTACGCTACATTTTAACTTTTATCATGACTGACTTGTTGTCGAACACTTTTGAATTCACGGAGCAGGATTATTCCCGCATTATGTTCAAAGACTCTCTCTTCAACGACACTACGGTGAGCTCTACTAACAACGGGTCTATCAAAACCCTATATAAGCTCAAAGATAAGGAGGTATGTCAATACTTACAGGCAGTAACTTTAAGTGACTACCTGAGAGCCAAGAGAAACCCCCGGGGACTACGGCTTGCTAAAAGCCCGATCATTGGGAGTGATAACGAAGAGTACATCAAACGTTGGTGTGAGCAGTGTTGGGAAGTAACGAGTTACTAGTTACTCGTTACTGTAATAATATTACTTTTTCCAAGTAACGAGTAGTGTAACAAATTACTATAGAATATAAGTAATAGTATTACCGTTACTTCAAGATAAAACAACTCGTTAGTCGTTACATCTTTTGTTGAGTGAGTCTATTCTGTGATGCCGCTGCGCTGCAAAACGACACGCAGTCGGCATTCACTGTCACAAGCAGCATGGCTTTTAACGCTCCCAAAACAAGGTGACGTCACCGCAGAGCACATTCAGAGCACCCTCTCTGCCCTGCTGAGCCGAGGAGGAAAATCCGTGGCTGGATATATTCCCATGACTTTGTTTCTGTAGGGAAGAAAGGTGACACGAACATCAAAGTCAAATGTAAACGGTGTCCAGGACAGGTAGGCTACTAACACTCTTTCCACTGTGAAAAACACGAGCTCAAACTTCCTAACGTTAACATTACGAGACGAGAGGACAGCACAACAGAAACCGTAAAACTGTTAAAATACAGAGATAACGTCAAAACTCACAAGCTGGTGGACATCAAACATTGTTGTAATTATTGTCAGGTTAATGTTAATGTTGCAGAGCTAACGTTATTTGTGACACAAACTTGTTAAGCAAAGATGTAGCCTATACGTATTGAGTTTGCATTGGCAGTGCATACTGCATTTCTATAAAACAGAAGCTGTTTAAAAGATTGCATCTTGTCAGTCATCACTTTGAGCCAGGTGTGCTCTTCATCAAGCATCTCTGTAGGAAGCTGTGCTCTGGCAAAGCGATTAGTTTAAATGGAACGGCACATAATAGACCTAGTTCACACATTCGCACCGCAAAGTCTGCATTTTTATGAGAAAAACGCCATGGGCCTTTTTCACAACGGCCATTTGTGTCTAGAAGACAGAGTACACAGGTGCAACCAACTAACTAATTAGGGCTCCAGCACTGGACCACCTAAATGGACTGGAAGTTGGAAGCCCTAATTAACATCTTGGTGCACCTGTGTTACCTCCTGCCTTTTAGACACAAAATCGCTGCAGTGAAAAAGGCCCATTGCCATTTGTGTGGAATGTAACGGAAAAGTAATATAACGAGTATGTAACGAATTACTTTTGGCATGGAGTAATAAGTAAAGTAATAATATTACTTTTGAAAATAGTAACGAGTAATATGTAATATATTACTTTTTTAGTAATCAGTGCCCAACACTGGGTGTGAGATACTAAATAAGTGCTCATTCGACCTCATGGCACTAACTATTCAGGAGATATCCTCCCAACTGGCGAAAACAAAAGAGGTTAATCTACTCCAACAACAACTCAAAGACGAAATTACCCGGCTGTTAAACGAATGCGAGCAGAAACAAACTGAGCTGCAAAAAGAGATAACTTTATCTAAAAAGATAAAGCCATCAGAGCACAGAAACCGTGCTTACTAAAGTCATAAATGATATCAGAATGAACACAGACTCAGGCAAAAATTCAATTCTAGTGCTACTGGATCTTAGCGCTGCATTTGACACTGTTGACCACTCAATTTTATTGGACAGACTGGAAAACTGGGTTGGGCTATCGTGTACGGTCCCTGGTTCAAGTCCTATCTTCAAGACAGGAAGTACTTCGTCTCCATTGGCAATTACACATCTGACCTAACTAGGATGACTTGTGGGGTGCCTCAAGGATCCATTATGGGCCCCGTTCTCTTCAACCTTTATATGCTCTCTCTAGGCCTAATTATGCAAAAAAACAAAGTAGCCTATCATAACTATGCAGACGACACTCAGTTGTATATAACTCTTTCCTCAGCTGACTATGCCCCCATAGAATCATTGTGCCAGTGCATTGATCAAATAAATAACTGGATGTGCCAGAATTTCCTACAGCTAAACAAAGACAAAACAGAGGTGATCGTCTTTGGCCCCAAAGAACAAAGGCTTAAAATCACTGTACGCTTTGAGTCTCTATCCCTGAAGCCTAAGGATAAAGTCAAAAATCTTGGAGTTATTATTGATTCCGATCTCAACTTTAACTCCCACATTAAGTCAATTAGAAAATCAGCTTTTTATCATCTTAAAAATATAGCAAGAATTAGGGGATACATGTCCAGACAGGATCTAGAAAAACTAATTCACACCTTCATTTATAGTAGGTTAGACTATTGCAATAGCCTTTTTTCTGGTCTCTCCAAAAAAGAACTTAGGCAACTTCAACTCATTCAGAATGCTGCTGCTAGAGTTCTAACGAAGACTAAGAAAGCTGATCATATCACTCCAGTTCTTAAGTCCTTACACTGGTTGCCAGTGTGTCATAGAATAGATTTTAAAATACTGTTATTAGTCTATAAATCACTTAATGGCCTAGGCCCAAAATACATAGCTGAATTGCTCCCACGCTACGAACCGTCTAGAACTCTTAGGTCAACAGGGTCCAGCTTATTAACTGTCCCTAGGATCAAATCAAATCATGGGAAGGCTGCATTTACCCACTATGCTTCTGCTAGCTGGAACAAATTGCCTGAAGACCTCAGATCTGCCCCAACCTTACTTACTTTTAAAAATAGACTAAAGACTTTTATGTTTACCGTCGCTTTTAACTGCTGACAGCTACTACGCAAACCCAATGAGTCCTCTATTAATTTTTAGCTCTTTCTGCAACTGCTGCGCCTGTTGCTTAATGCACTTTTTATACTCTTTTTTTTAAGTTTTGTTGTGATGCTTTTAACACGTTCACTGCCAATGACGTATTAATACGTCAAAAATAATCCAACGGTTGACTGCCAATGACGTATTAATACGTCAAAAAAATGAATTTTTTTTTTTGACCGTGGGATGTGCATCTAACCCTTTTACATCTCTTATATAGTTATTGGAGCCACCGAACGTTTACAACCCATTCCACCGAGCCACTAAGTGGCGACAGTGCTCTCCTGACTAGAGGAAGGCAAGCACTTCACAGCAAAAATGTAATAGTGTCCACTGTCCATCCAGCAGCCATTCTCATGAAAATGGATGGGGGAAAACGCTTTCGTTTTCGCGCTGATTGCTGGCGATGCGGGATTGCAAATTTGCATAATAGATTACAGGTGGAACACACTTTGAAACACGCAGCATAAATATGACCAGAATCGCATCAAAGCTCTCAACCAAAACTCCACGAAACGAGCGAGTCCACCCAGACTTCCTCAAACAGCGGCCGCGCAAACAGGCAGCAGCCAGGCAGCAGCAACTTCGTTGTGACACGCCCGCTGGAGAGCCAGGGAGGCAGGAGGAGAACACACACGGAGGGAGGAGTTGGAAGCAGAGGGGGGTTTCCTGCTGTTATGGAGGAAATTACTGTTCAAAACTATTGTTTAGATGTCTGACTCTTACTGATGCCAAAAATGAATGGTTAAAGTGACTGTTCTATCGAATTTCACAAAAAGCCGTTTATCTCTGAATAATTTTTCTGACGCTGAAACCATGCTGTATTCAACTGCTAATGCTTACATAACTACTAACTCTACAAACTAACTCTTTTAGACAGAGAAAGCACACATTCTATTAGTTCTTTTGAGATATTGTGTGTTCACAAAATCTTAGCAGAAAAGAATCCTCGGGTCTTGAAAGATGAGCCAGAATCCTCAAAAAACCCCTCTGGCAGAAGCTAACTACAGTAAAAAAAAAAACGTCTGGCAGTGAATGTGTTAAATGTCCATTTTATTATCTTCTTTTCTTTTCTTTTCCTGTCAACCATTTTATGTGAAGCACTTTGAATTGCCTCTGTGTATGAAATGTGCTATACAAATAAACTTGACTTGACTTGACTAAAAAGATTTGACCGTGACACAAAAGACTATGAACAAGGTACAGTTTATCAGTGGAAACAGAACCTTCAATCCACACAGAGAGACCCAGGACAGAGACAACGCTGGAGAAGAAGAGAGCCCAGACGCTACAGTCCATCTGCATCCACTTCCTCACGCGACATGGAGTCTGGATCCAACACCTCTCGACATGATCTTTTTTAGACCGCGAGCCCCCTCGACCTCCCTTTGGAGCCCAACGAGGAGGAAAAAAAAACGGAGGGGCCGCAGTGTTCCACGGAGGGAGGATATAAACGTCATTAACCTGTCAAGTAAGCCTATTTTGAACACTTGCATCTCTGCTCTTAACACATTCACTGCCAGACGTTTTTTTTTTTACTGTAGTTAGCTTCTGCCAGAGGGTTTTTTTGAGGATTCTGGCTCATCTTTCAAGACCCGAGGATTCTTTTCTGCTAAGATTTTGTGAACACACAATATCTCAAAAGAACTAATAGAATGTGTGCTTTCTCTGTCTAAAAGAGTTAGTTTGTAGAGTTAGTAGTTATGTAAGCATTAGCAGTTGAATACAGCATGGTTTCAGCGTCAGAAAAATTATTCAGAGATAAACGGCTTTTTGTGAAATTCGATAGAACAGTCACTTTAACCATTCATTTTTGGCATCAGTAAGAGTCAGACATCTAAACAATAGTTTTGAACAGTAATTTCCTCCATAACAGCAGGAAACCCCCCTCTGCTTCCAACTCCTCCCTCCGTGTGTGTTCTCCTCCTGCCTCCCTGGCTCTCCAGCGGGCGTGTCACAACGAAGTTGCTGCTGCCTGGCTGCTGCCTGTTTGCGCGGCCGCTGTTTGAGGAAGTCTGGGTGGACTCGCTCGTTTCGTGGAGTTTTGGTTGAGAGCTTTGATGCGATTCTGGTCATATTTATGCTGCGTGTTTCAAAGTGTGCATCCAATCTATTCTTGGAACCCCCCACCGTTGCCACCGCTGTGCATCAGCGCGAAAGTGAAAGCGTTTTCGCCATCAATTTTACAGTATGAGAACGGCTTCCTCGCGCTTTTCCCTCCAGTTTTGGGTCGCCTCTTTCTACTGTGGAGAGACATGTCGACACTCAGTGGGTCGGTAAAATAGATTATACACATTCAATACCTCCAATTCTGGTGTAGGAGACGTAAAAGGGTTAGATCAACGTCCCACCATCAAAAAAAAAATCGATTCTGAAAACGTGTTAACACGTCCTTGGCAGTGAACGTGTTAACAAAGGGCTCTCATTTTGTCCTACTACCCATTGTCAGGACTTTAATGTTTTTGTTGACTTACAGATTTTTTTTGACACCTACGTCTAAAAGAGTTTTTTAAAGATAACCAGAGCTCTCATCTTGTTTCCAACATGGCCGCCCCTCCAGGGACTCACGGCGCTGCTGTTTCCAGAGACACAGAGAACGAGAGAAACGAGAACATTCCCGCAGTCAACACATCCAGACTGATTACACCTTTCAGAGGTAAATCCACATTCATTCATCCTAAACATAGGAGTGCATCTGTGGACACTTACTGCAGATTTGTGGAAAAAAGACAGCTATCTTGCTAGGTAAAAAGAGACAGTACAAAATCACACACAACCTAACTCTGAATTCACTGAACTGGACAACATTAAAAAAGACAAATCAATTGTCATTCAAAGTGCTGACATCCTCAACAGAGACGCGTACACCCAGGAAATCACCAAACAACTTCAAAATGAAACTTTTTACAAAAAACTTCCTGGTAACCCTCTCACAGCATTTAACACATTGAGTGCCAGCCATTTTTTCATCCTGTAGGTAAGTTGTGCCAGGTTTTTTTTTGAGGATTCTGGCTCATTTTACAAGAGCCGAGGATTATTTTCTGTTAAGAATTCATGAACACCAATCATCTAAAAATAACTAATAGAATGTGTGCTTTCTCTGTCTAAAAGAGTTAGTTTGCAGAGTTAGTAGTTATGTAGATATTAGCCGTTGAGTACAGCATGGTTTCAGCGTCTGGAAATTTATTCAGAGATAAATGGCTTTTTGTGAAATCGATAGAACAGTCACTTTAACCATTCATTTTTGGCATCAGTAAGACCGTCAGACATTCTAAACAATAGTTTTGAACAGTAATTTCCTCCATAACAACAGGAAACACCCCTCTCATTCAAACTCCTCCCTCCGTGTGTCTTCTCCTCCTTCCTCCTGGCTCTACAGCGGGCGTGTCAGAAGCGCGTTGCTGCTGCCTGCCTGCCTGCCTGCGTGCCTGCCTGCCTGCTTGCCTGCGTGCGGACGCTCCTTGTGCGAGTCAAGATGGGCCGGGGAATGCGTGGGCGATGGGCAGATGTTGATTCTGGCCTTTCTGAGGTGTTTCAAAGTGTGTTTCACCTATAATCTATTTTGCAAATCGCTCTCCGCTCTCTGTGTGCTGCTGCCTGCGCGCGGCCGCTCTCGGGCAAGACAAGCTTGGAATGGATTACTGTAAAATCGCCTCGCCATTTCCTTGAATGGCTTTCTCCCGCGGCAGTTTTTTCTTTGATTTCGCTCGTCTGGGGGAGCACTGTCAACACTTAGTGGGTCGGTAAAATAGATTATACACATTCTCTTGCTCCAATAGTGATCTCGAAGATGTAAAAGTTGTTGATTGATGTCCCACCGTCAAAAAAAAAAAATGTTTATGTAAGACGAGAAATCTCGGCTCTGGCACTCAAGCGTTGGATTATGTAAGACGAGATACCTCGGCTATGGCACTTAACGTGTTAAAACCAAGGTACATGCATGTCTCGATGACCTTCTGGATAGAGAGGAGATCACTGAAAAAGAACATTCTTTCATGCTGATCAACTCACCAGTTACCCCGTTTTCTACACCCTCCCCAAAATACACAAAATCTATACTGACACCCCACCAGGCCGACCTATTGTAGCTGCAATAGGCTCCCTCACGGAGAACATTTCAGCTTTTGTCGACCATTTTCTCCAGTCCTGTGTTACCTCTCTCCCCTCCTACACCAAAGATTCCATGGATTTTATAAAAACTATACAGGCTGTTCCACCTAGTCACGACCATCTTAGGCTTGTCACCATGGACATTGAGGCGCTATATACAAACATTCCTGTAGAGGGGGTGCTCAGAGCAGCAGAACACCTCCTCAATTTGTCAGAGCAAAGCTCCAACACACCCGATCCACCTAGCACAGTGTGCATACTGGAACTCATGGATATGGTGTTGTCTAACAATTTTTTTATGTTCCAAAATGACTTTTTTCTGCAGGTATCTGGAGTCAGCATGGGCTCAAAGATGTCCCCCAGCTTTGCTTCGCTTTACGTTGGACTCATTGAACAGGAGATGATTCTCAACCCTGACAAGAACCCGTTCCTACAATATATCTCCACCTATAAAAGATACATTGATGACATTTTTTTCATATGGACCTCTACAGAGGATAAACTCAAGGATTTTCATAATTTCATGAACACTCAGAACTCACATCTAGAATTCACCATGGCTCATGACCCCTCCCAAATGAATTTTTTAGATATACTCATCATCAATAATGGCAACCTCAGCACCAGTTTATACAGAAAACCTACTGATAGGAACTCACTACTGCATGGACAATCATATCACCCCATACCTCTCAAAAAAGGCATCCCGCTTTCACAATTCAACAGAATACGCCACATTTGTAGTTGTGGTTAGGACTATAACTCTAAGTTTAGAAAATCAATGCAACTAGAAGGTAAAAGTATTAGGAAAGGTTTATTTACAAAAACAAAGTCTCACACAGACACTGTGGTTCACCCCCCTCTCCTGCTCCTGGGGAATGACCCCCTCTTCCTGTTAGTCACTTCCTTTTATAGACTTCTTCTGAAGTCCCACAACAAAGAGTAGCTTTATGCACTTAGCGCCCCCCTACGGCTAGGAGGGGTATTACAACAACATCTAAATTCTCTCTACATAGTTCAGACTGTGACTTCAACAAATACAGTACAGACCTACAAAATAGATTCCTCACCAGAGGTTACAAAAAGGAGTGGGTGAAACAAGCTTCAGACCGGTTTGCTCAGCGCCCACAAGCTGAATGCCTACATCACACCAAACCCATCGCCAGAGAAAACAGGATTACATGTGCGTTTCAGTACTCACCTCTGGCTAAAGACATGTCTGCTGTAATTAATAAACATTGGCATATTATTTCCACAGACCCAGCTCTCAGGGGACATTTGGACCACCCATCTCGGATCGTCTACAAACGACCCCCCAATCTCCGGAACATGTTGGTGAGGGCTGACTGCCCACCCAACCCTCCTCCCACTCCACTCACGTTGCTGCCGCCTGTTGAACCAGGGAATTACATGTGTGGTAACTGCCAACAATGCAACTTCACTCGAAAAACCAACAAATTCTATCACCCACACACAGGCAAAACCTTTAATATTAAGGGGATTATTTCATGCAAAACCAGTAATGTGATCTACATGCTAAAATGCCCCTGTGGCCTGATGTACATAGGTAAAACCTCTAGACCTCTGAAGAACAGAATCTCAGAGCATAGAAGCAATATCAGAAACCATGATCCCAAGAGCCCTGTTGCTAACCACTTCAATCATATGCACCATTCTGTTGCCTCTCTCAGCTACACTGAGAGCATGTGCAACTCCCACGGAGGGGGGGTGACATTAACAATCTTCTTCTAAGACGCAAGCTCTTCTGGATTTACACTCTGGACACTCTGGCGCCCACGGGCCTCAATGAGGAGATGGACATTCGTCCTTTCCTATAACTGAACTTTTTTGTGTGTCGCATTTGGAAGATCTCTCTTGTTCTCTCTTTGTAACTTTAAGTACTCGTGGTCCTGTTTTTTGCTATTTTTACACAGATTTTAAGACATATAGAGGCGCCTCTCTAGCGTACCCACACCTTATGACGGCCCACTAGCCTGATGGTGGTGTTGGGCCACACTATTGAGCTTTTTTCCTCCTATTACTGTATGTACATATATTCACACATACATTATATATCTCCTTCACATATGCAGATTTCCCCCTCAGGAATTAATACCACTTTGGAACTAATTTAAATTAGCAGCACAATGCATATGTGAGTGGTCCTGCTTTATCTGCTACTTATATATTACCTGTACTTTTCTATTTTTGTATACTGTCCTTCTGGGCAGCTTTAGTATATGCCCAGGCCCACTTTATGTGGGAGATGTGTTTTTCTCTGTGGTCACAGACTTGGCTCTGTCCACATAAAAGTTGGGAGTATAGCCAATTTACCACTAACTGTGCTAACTTCACTTTTGATAATTTTGTTTTCATAATGTGTAACTGTATTTGTATGCAACTTTCTTCATTTAAAGCTTTTCCTGTCACATGACCGAGTTGACCCACTTGACTGCGTCATGTGACTGCTTCATGCATGTATTTAAAGATGGCGTCTTCCTATGTCACACTGTCTGAGGAAGGGCAGGGTGCTGCTGAAACCTTACCTGTCGGTGTAAAATAAATACACTCAACTGGAGCCTTGCAGTGTGCAAGCTTTATTCTTTCCTCTACAGTACCAGTTCCTGCCTCGAGCTCTGCACCTGCCCTATTCAGGCTTGGATGTGCGTGTCTCGCCTTTTTTTCAAGGCTGCCTGATAAATAATCTAGTTGTCTGAATGCTCTTCTTTAAAACATAATACAGACATCCTTGCAGGAGGAGAGGATAAACTAAATCAAGAGAGTATCATGACTTCTTTCCTCTGTTCAGTAGAATCAAATAATAACAAAATCATCTGTTTTCAGTTCTTCCCTCTGCTCACTAGACTGCTGTCCATCTTTGAACACAGGAGGATGATCCATAGACCAGTCAGTCTTCCTGGACACACAGCTGGGCTCAGGGAAGTCTGATCTCTCCTGCTGGATCCTGATAGAAATAGGATTGACAAACTAACTAGAGCCAATCAGGATTTGGACCAGGTCAGTTAAAATTCCAGAAGCAGATAGAATAATGTTAATATCTTGGTCATCAGCGGGACACCCCCCCCCACACACTTAAATGCTTTGCTACTTTTAAAGTCGAGCTGAAATGAAAAAATGACAATCACAGCTGTCAATCTTCATGGCTAGAAGGAAATTCCAAGAATGCTTGCAACATGGCTAAATGTGCAAACTTTGCCATAAATGTTAATATAACAAATAAACATGTACAAAAAAACTAAGGGTTCATTTAATGTAGATTCAAAGGATATGTAATTGGCTCATTAACTTACATTCCACATTCCATCACTATTATACTATGTTGAGGGTGGATTGGAGGCGGGAGAGAAGAATGGTGTGATTGATGGTGTCGAAGGCTGCGGTGAGGTCCTATTGTATTCCTTTATCTTAAATAAATATCCCAAAGAACAATTGGGATATTTTTAAGGAAAATGACCTGGGAAAGGAGACAGAACAATGGCTACATCAGGTCAGGTTCTTTGATTGCCTTGTCTGTTTCACTATATGTGAATTTGTATTCCTCTTGCCTTTAGTGTTGTCATTCAATTCATGTTTTTGTGGTTGTCCTCCAACCAAATGGGGTGATGCCCCTAGAGGCCCCCAAAAATCGTGCATACAATCTCACCTGGCACACCTGTGGTGAATCCATATAATTACCCTGTTTGTTTCATTTTATCATTACACCCTGAAGAAGGCAGAAGCCGATACGCGTTGGTGTATTTTAATTGTTAGCCCATCCAAATAAAGGCTTTTTATATTCAAAACCTCCTTGAGTGCCTGGACCTGGATCATTCATGCTCTAAGTTTTCCTCTTCTTTTGAAACTCTGGATATTTATTGACACGATTTTTGCCAAGCTGGATGCGCTACGGGGGTTTAGGGTTAAAATCGCTAAACCGGAAGTCAAACTGTGGGAGATTGTTGCTCACTTCACTGAGATCAACGGGCTACAGTATGTTGTGTCTGTGTCAGCAACGTAACCGGGGGCTAGGATGATTACACCGGAAGAAGCACCCATATTTCACGTAAGGCATCATGGCATCTAGAAATAAGGTGGATATGCTTTTATTCAGCAGTGTAACTACCATATATGCAGGGAACGCGACTGCATCGGGGCCCGGCGTGCTTGGGGCCCGGTCGCCCAGCTCGTGTGTGGCCGAGCGTCGGCCGGGCCCCTGCTGTATATTGCAGCGCGTGCACCGGGTCCCGCCCAGCTTTTTAAAAAATAAATATATATAGTAATCCAATTTCACCGGCCCAGCGCTGCACTGGGTCGGCCTATTTTTATAGAGGGGTTCTCCCCCTACTGGCAAGTGATTATAGCATGGTGTGAGAGATGGACCTCCCCTCTGCTCTGCTCAAAGTGGCCTGTTCCATCTCAAACACCGCGGAAGTTCAAACAATGTCCTTGCACGTCAATATCTACAGGTAAAATGGACATAAAACAAAGGTCTTAACGTTAGTCTAACGCGCCTTTATATTTATAAAGCCTTTATGTTGATGGCATCACAAAGGTCTTAACGTTAGTCTAATGCGCCTTTATATTTATAAAGCCTTTATGTTGATGGCATCACAAAGGTCTTAAGGTTAGTCTAACGCACCTTTATATTTATAAAGCCTTTATGTTGATGGCATCACAAAGGAGAGACTTTATTTTTCATTGGACATGGACTGCATCATTGAGAACAACGCACTGATGTGACTATGGAGGGTGGATCGTGCCTAAATCAAATACAATACACACATTGAAATACTATGCACACATTGAAATACAATACACATATTGAAAATACAATACACATCTGAAGAATACAATACATGTGTAACAATAAATACAATACCAAAATGCTTAAATACAATACACCTTATTCGATTGACGTCACTCACGTACGGGCACACCCACCGCCGCCATATAGTCGACATAGCGCTGCAGCTTTAAGTGACAACCTATGTGAGAGCAGCGTTTATAGGAAGCTATATATAGTGTATATATACATATGTATAACATACTGTATGTTCTTCTTCTTCCTCGTGTCCGACTTTATCGCCATTGACTATATCGTATCCTTCCAATGGTTGGCACATGCGAGCGCGGCAATGTTCGGCTCGGCCAGATCAACTCCAGTGCATTGTGGAGCAGAGCTGCAACTCATGAGATGTTCCATGGTTTGGGGGTCGCCACACACACATGCATCCAAGCTTGTCACTCTCCATTTCTTCATGGACACTTTGCAGCGTCCCTCCCCAACCCGCAGGCAATTTAGGGTTTTCCAGATAACCCAAGGTTGGTCATGGCCGGTAGCCGCCGTTAGCGTTACCTGTATCGTTCCAATTGTGTTCGGATGGTGACCTGCGTTAGGCATGGCTGTAGTAATGACAGCAATTAAGTCCCCGTGGTTTGTTTCTATCTCTATCGTCCACAGACGTGAAGGGAGCGAGACGGAGGATACGTCAGCAGCACAGGAGATGTGTGGATAGTTAGGAGAGACAGGTGAAACTTTCTGACAGCTCCTCACAGCAAAGTCTGTTCACCTCGTTTTTTCTTTTGTTTATTATATTATTACAGGCATCGGCAGCATACAAACAACAACTGTGGGGTTTTTATTGCTGTCATCACTATCGCTATTTTGTAATGGAACAGAAACGACAATAAGGCTGTTACTATAGTGCAGCTGCAGGACGGTATGTCAACAATATGGCGCCGTCCGGGGTTAGCGAATAAGGTCTATACACATATTGAAAATACAATACACATCTTGAAAATACAACTGTATTGTATTTTCGATATGTGTATTGTATTTTCAATATGTGTATTGTATTTCGATATGTGTATTGTATTTCAGCCTTGAAAAAATTTGGGCGTTTTTTTTTTTCTTTTGCAGTTTGAAGACAGATTTTAACAACATACAAACAAAACAAAAGCTCAGACACAGCTGGAAAACAAAGCAAAGCATACTATTGATTGACAATTATAATATGGTGCTACCACCCATATAAGGGTGCTTACATGCTTATAATCAATCAATCAATCAATCAATCAATCTTTATTAGCAGACACAAGGTCCAATAAAAAACACACAGTAAAAAAACAACAACAACAACACAACATCAAACAATTACACAATTAACATCAGCACATCAAAAAATACTACAATAAGAGCCTGTACCAATGAGCCCAAGTGCTGGACTGATACTTAATTGCACTAAGACTGGGCTGAGTCAGAAGCAAGATTATGATATTCTGAGAAACATTCAGACGACAAATAAATGTATAGGTCAGGTTTCTCAGTAGGGCATGAAAGGTATTGACCCCTACATCACAAAACATTTCACTGGCACTACAACACCTTGGCCTCCCAAGCAGTATTCTCATACAGTCATTGTAGGCCACCTCCAGTTTCTGAATGCTAGCCTGCTTAAACTTGACCCACAAGGGGGCAGTATAAAGCGATGTACAATAGGCTTTGAACAGGGTTATCTTAATCTCTGCAGAGCAGAAATAAAACTTATTTCTCAGCATATTTGCTTGTGCATACAACATACATCGCTGTCTATACATGTCATCGTCATCACTCATATGATCATTAATGATGTGGCCCAGATATTTAGTACTGCTACACACATCCAGCACATGTCCTGACAGATAAAAGGATGGGAAGGAGAGATCCCTATCATCTCTTGTCCTGAAGATCATAATGACACTCTTTTTAGCATTGTACTTTACATCAAACTGTACACCATAGTCAGAACAAATATTTAGCAGCTGTTGGAAACCCGCACTGCTTGGCGACAGTATGGCCAGGTCGTCAGCATACATAAAGTGATTAATGACAGTGTTACCAAGCACACATCCAGTTCTACAGCTACTGAGCTGCACAGAAAGGTCATTCATATAAAAATTAAAGAGCACAGGAGAAAGAAGCCCTCCCTGACGGACACCATTCCCAACGCCAAAAGGAGCAGAGACCACGTTGCCCCACTTGATCTGCATAGTCTGGTTTGCATACCAGTATGCCAGGATTCTAATCAAATTGCAAGGCACTCCCCTCTCCCTCAGCTTAATAAACAATTTCTGGTGGTTTACATGGTCAAATGCCTTAGAAGCATCAATGAAACTCACTAGGACCGAGGAGTTTTTACCTTTATACATGTCAATAACTTCTTTCAGTCCATAGATGCAAAGGTCAGTACCATGCTTGGCTTTAAACCCAAACTGATTATCAACAGTGCCTAAATATGGATTTAAACGAGATAGTAAAATTTTCTCTAAAACTTTGGAGAGTACACTAGCAAGTGCAATTGGTCGGTAATTGTCCAGGCTACCCACCTTGCCTGTCTTATCCTTGATGACTTGCACCAAGGTAACAGACAACATGGAGTTTGGCAGCAGCCCATGTGACATGAGGCCTGTAAAACATATGGCGAGCAGAACAGACACCCTAGGGCTTGTATACTTTAAATGCTCTGCAGTGATATTATCTGGACCGGCTGCTTTATGATTAGCCAGCTGAGTATAAAAGCATATGGGTTCCCATACAAGGGGCCAAGACAAACCAGCTGAGCAAGTCACCCACCGCCCCTAACCTCATCAAGGTAGGCCAGAAACGGGTCCCAAATATGTCACTCCTACAGTATACCCTAATGTAATCTCAATAGCAGCACCAGTCTCCTTCAAGGAAACAAGATCAATAGAAATCATTAGGCTACAGACCGCTTTATAGATCCACACTGTTACAGCAGGCAACATCAAACTTAATTTCAGTTTAATTCAATCACACAAATTACACCACGCACCCCCATATAGATAAGATTTTGTTCCAGGGTCCCCCATCTGATAAGAGTTTTGCTTTTAGATGTTTTATCACAGACATTATATGAAACCCATGACCAAAATAGTCATACATTCTGTGATTGTGTTACTTATGGATGGAAGTATAGTGAACATAGATTAATCCCCCCTTTTTGCTGGGGACCCCACTTTGAAAACCACTAGCTTAGGCTACAACTGTTGCAAGAAGGTGAATTTTCACACATTTTCAATGCAGATTGAGGACAAATAAGATGGATTGTCATCTGGTGCATTTTAACGTTAGGCGCACCCAGGAGAAAGAGAGTTGAAGTGGGAATAATTTCTGGCTGAGCAATGTAATGCACCTCAAAATAAAGTAAGATATTTAGGCTACAGTTAGTCTGTCAGTAAAAGGTTTGATGGATTAACAAATCAATCAAAAACACTTCACTACGTCCAACATAGGCTACAAGTTTCGTTTCATTCCATTGAATTTGGCAGCGCGGAACGAAACATGGAACGAAACGCGGAACGAAACATGCAAATTTCATGTTTCGTTCAGCGTTTCGTTCCATGTTTCGTTCCACGCTGCCAAATTCAATTAAAAAATGTGCGAGTTTAACATCGCCAAATGGCGGGCTATTCAGCATAAAACAATATAATACGAAAAAGTAGCACTGCTTGGTGGACGCCGAATTTAGTAGAAGACCCGGATAACTCGAACTTAATTGACTTACTTGAATATCCATGCTGTCTGTAGCCGGTGCGAGTGCAGCCGATGAGGTTAAATTATCCCAGTGTTTGCTTCTGAGCCTCTGTGAGCCTCCGTGTACCACGCTGCCCTCTCTAAACTCAGCGTAATACAATGCAACGACTGTCTGGCTTGTGAGCTAACTTACTGCTTGATAATATAAAACATAGGAAAAGAGAAAGGGGGAAATATAGGTGCTACTGTCTGTAAATCTATCTATTAGCCTGTCAGGTCTTCATTTCCTCCATTTCCAATGGAGCGGATTCAACAAGATTTTCAGACGTAGGCCTATTCAGCATTGGACAATACAGAATGTCAATCTTAGCAATCTATCCAACAACAACCAATTAGGTTTCACCTGGTTTCACCAGGCTAAGGGCGTGTTCCGCTCCAGCTCAATCTGATTGGTTGGAAAACACATCACTCTCATGTGTTCTCTGTGAATTGCAAGTGTTTTTCAACCAATCATATTTTTCTAAATATAATAATAAAAGATAAATTACCAAATAAATAAACGCCCACAGGGCGAATGTTTTTTTAACTACCGGTACCTACTCCAGGCTGGGACCAGGGCCAGAGTGACTCGTCTGCATGGAGCTCTCCTTTCCATCAGTCCCTTACAGGTCACTGTTGTTGAAGCATTTTAAGAATATAATGAATGAAAAAATGAGCGTCTGCACATAAGAAAGAACACATTTGATTGATATTTTATTATAAAAAAAATATGAAAAATGAAAAATGAAAAATAAAAATAAATATTTTTTTTTAATATAAAATCCCCAATCTAATAGAGGACCATCCTCCTATGCCTCACTGGAAAAACCTCCTCTGATATATACATACTGTGTGTATATATATATATATATATATATATATATATATATATATAGCTATCTATCTATCTATCTATCTATTATTATTATTATTATTATTATTATTATTATTATTATTATTATTATTATTATTATCATCATTATTATTTTAAGCTAAGTAAAATGAAGTGGCTTGTCTTAAGCACATGGCACACCAATCAAACATTCTCCAACAAACACCAACAAACACCAACAGACGATTGTCTGTGAATGTTGGCAGATGTTGGAGATTGTTTGAAAGCATGGCACACCGACCAAACATATTCAGCACAACAGTTGTTCTAATTTCAGCGAAATGGTGGCGGTAATGCAACAATAAATATGCCAACTGCCGTAAAACACCAAAGAAGAAGAAGCTGACCAAATAATCGTGCATTCCTTTATAACTGGGGACTGGTAATCTTACGACTTCAAAGGTCATGAGCTGGGCGGTGACGTCATCAGAGCTGGTATTTCCCATTCCAAACTTGTAGGAGCTTCAGCAGCCCCAACCTAAAAAAATCCAAGATGGCTGCGCCGCGCAACAACAGTAGTAGTAATCGTAGTAATGTTGTTTAGCACTTCTGTTTTGTTTGTGTCTCATTAAATCAGCTGTACACACAACACTGCCTAACTTCTATCTGTGTGGACATGAGGCTGCAGTGTTTATATGCGCAAAATGCAGCGAAATGCCATGTTGTCAATTGTTATTGCTAACAATGGCTAGCCTGGCTAGCGACTGGATCTGACCAATGAATAGTGAACTTCCCAGCTCAAGTTTTCTGCAAATGGAACGCTAACAAAACGGATGTGATGTCATTTAGCCTCCACATCCCAGTTATTTTGCGATAAAGGAACGTACAATAACTTACGTGTTTACTTCGACCTAGACTGCTGATGCTGACAATAGTGCTGCACGATTTGGGGGAAAGGTGCGATTAGCGATTATGGTGGACAATATTGCGATTTGCGATTGTGATTGCGATATAATAAACAAGAGATCTAGGGATGTGCCGGCATGAGTTTTTGACGGTATGATAACCTTGGACAAAAATACCACGGTTTCACGTATCACAGACTAAAATACATGAAATATGTTACAATTTAAAATATATTCAAACTAAATAAATAAAACAATTGAAATAAAATTATCTTTACAAAAAAAATCAAACATTTTGAGACATTTGCCTGTCCCAAACATGTAAAAAAGAAACACCAGAAAAATAGAAACTGCACTGTGTTACACATAGAAGATGACTCAGGCTGGCAAAGTTAGTTACATGTCTGTCGAGTAATACAATGATACACCCCGTTTATTTATTTTGTAGCGACAGATGGCCTTAAACGCCACACTCACGTGACGCTTCTTGAGAGAGTGGTGAGGTAACGTGCATCTTTCTGCAGACTTTATCGAGGGACCATGAAGGCGTCATGTGACAGGCAACGCTAGTTGAAGCCTGGAGATGCTGCTGATGGCAGCTGCAACAGTGTTTTCTCTGCTATCAACCTTGTTAATCTCGCTATATTCTTCATCACAGCGGGTCATTACCCACTGTGCACTTAATCGTGCACTAGTTCTGCATAAGCACCTGCAGCTCTCTCCTTATTTTACTGACGTCCTCACTAATCACACGGCTGTTTACATGTGTTTCTGAACGGCTAGCTAGCTATTAGCATAGCTCGCTGTTAGCGATCATGGATGTTCTCTCTCTCCCTCTCAGTAAGATGTTATGTTTGTGAACCTTGCTGCGCATAACATTACTTATTTGCGGGAGTGCATGGGTCTCCCGCTAGTGTTGATGCCCAGTGTGATGGCACATGGCAGAGAAACGTGTTTGCTGCGTCACGTGTAACATTAGTTTAGAGGAGGCTCTGACCAAACTGACCAGACAACACCGAACACCGAACAAGCACGGATTGAACATGTTGAATCCGGGTGAACATCACCGAACATCGCCGAACACACGTGTGTTCGTGTTCGTTCGTGTTTGTTGGAGAATGTTGGATTGGTGTGCCATGGGCTTTAGACCTGCCGGGCCATCATGAGGGCCAGTTCTGACCCCCAGGCCATATAATAAAGGATTCTTTTTTAATAATAGGTTATTTTCAGAACAGCTAGATAACATCAAACTCATCAGTTATAAATGCTTACCTTGGCTCAGCAGAGGGCTGTCCATCTTTGAAGTTGAAAGGTGGATGCATAGACCAGTCACTCTTCATAGACACACAGCTGGGTACAGGGAAGTCTGCTCTCTGCTGCTGGATCCTGATAGAAGTAGGAATGACAAAAGAAGAGCAGTTTGAACTTCAAGAAAATCTGCATTTGGACCAGAATGTCACCAGTTCAAATTCCATAACCAGATCAGTGATCTGTGAGGAGAGTGAATGAGTAACGTTCTCTGCTGTTGCTACAAAACGTTCTCTACACAAAAAAGGATACAAAAAAAGAGCAGTGTTATGAATTATTGTTAAAATATTGATCATCTTCAGAGGGAATGTGTTCATTAAAATGCTTTGTTACTTTAAACATTATCTATAGTGACATTTTGTTGACTTTGTTTCAGAAGAAGGTTGCCTTTTAAAATAAGTGGATCCATAGACTGGATTTCTAACTGGTCTTCTTACTTATTTTCAGGAGAGCTAGATAACAAACTCATCTGTTTTAAATGCTTACCTTGGCTCAGCAGAGTGCTGTCCATCTTTGAAGTTAAGAGGTGGACCCATAGACTGGTCACTCTTCATGGACACACAGCTGGGCTCAGGGGAGTCTGCTCTCTGCTGCTGGATCCTGATAGAAACATTAGAATACAGTCAATATATCTGTGTCTTTATGAACACAATAATGCTAACATACTGAAATAACAATAACTTACATATTTTCAGAAGGATGTTTATCTTTAAAGTATGGAGGATAAACCATAGACTGGTCACTCTTCATAGACACACAGCTGGGTACAGGGGAGTCTGCTCTCTGCTGCTGGGTCCTGATAGAAACATTAGAACACAGTGATGATAACTGCTGAGCTGTAATGATGTCACTGCTGAGGTGTAATGATGTCACTGCTGAGCTGTAATGATGTCACTGCTGAGCTGTGATGTCACTGCTGAGCTGTGATGATGTCACTACTGAGCTGTGAGATGAGAACAGTAATGAACAGTTAGAGATCCTATCTTACCTCTTAGCTTTGGTCCGGCTGTCATGTTCTCCAAACAGAGAGAGACCCTCCTCTCTCTCCTCACACTGACTCATAGAGGAGCCAACACCTTGACACAAACACATCAACATGCTGTTAGCTGGACTCAGTCATGACTACAAGCTTTTCTTACAGGATAGATCACTTCTGCTGTGGGGAGGGATCACTCCTGACTGTAAAATGACTGACCTTTCTGCTCTGGCTTTAAAATGTCTTAAAGGAACAAACCAACATTTTGGGAGATTTGTCTATTTCTCTTTTTCCCGATAGTAAGACAGATAAGATAGATGCCTTTCCCAAAATGTTGCTTTAAAACATTTTAATTTTTACTCTTTAATTTTACAGATACTGTAGTCACCCTGTTTATGATTTGCACTTTTGTTTTTCTTCAGAAATAAAAATGTGTTTTACCTTGGAAGATGTTCCCCTGTTGAATTCAAAGCATCCAGATTAAGTCACAGAGACTGTCAGCTGTAGAGACAGAGACACATAGAGAATATGCTGTTTATTCTCCTTTGTCAGTTCTCAAAAACAGTTCATACGTCAATATTCCTAATTCAAGATAGAAGAAAAGTGTATTACAGAAGCACCATAACTTCCCAAAATCTTTAAAAAATCTCTCTTAACTTTAAGTTACCCGCTAGGTCTTGTCTCATGCAGACTGTCACACATTTTATTTCTGTTGACAAAATGTACTATTTGAAGAAGGAATACGTTACAAAATACATTTGAGGGCATGTATTCAGTATTCTGTAGTGGCATACATTTTAAAAGTAACCCTCCCAACATTGCCCACGGCTCTTTCTTTCTTTTTTTGTCTTGGGAGCGGACGTTAACCATTTTTTAAGAGTTGTGTTCCAGACGTAGATGTATTTATCTACGGCTGGCTACTGTGAGACTGAGGCAGAGTACCACAAGTTCTACTTTGTGTCCACTAGATGGAGACATTCATCACATCATCTACAGTGAACTAAACAGCAGACCAATAGTAGCCTACCTCTCTGCAACATTACAGATGTAATGCATGGATGAGCCATTTATAGAGTATGGCTTGTATTTACAGTTCAACGACAGAGTGAGAATGAGAGTGTGGATCTAAAATCTGTCTGATGTCACAGTCTGCAATATCAAAAAGGTTTCTGACTGAGGTGCAACATGTGACAGGAAGTTAACTCTTCCATTTTACTAACAAGAGATGTTACTGTCCTGTGATTACATTGTTTTACTTTGCACTTTATTTAGTCATTTATTGTATTTGAACATATTGCTTCATGGTGTTGGTTGTAATAATAACATCCTTGCTAACTCATGTCTTATAAGCTAGTTGAAAACAGGACACCAGTGAAACCTGGTTAAGTAAGTAAATATATTACATTAAAATATAGTTTCCACAATATTGTTGATGAAGCATCTTTAATGTTGAACTTGTGTTTTTGAGAAATAGTAAAGACATCATCTAAACCTAAATAGGGCATGTGCAGAGCAAGAGGTAAAAACTGTAAAGAAAAAGAAAGTTTGCACACTGCAGGGCTCCAAAGTAGAGTGTTTTATTCAGACCGGTGGTAACGTTTCGGTCAGCACCCTGCCCTTGCTCAGACAAAATTACATTAGACAGACGCCATCTTAAGCACCCACATGATGCAGTCACATGACACAGCAAGTGGGTCAGCTCGCTCATGTGACAGGAAAGGTTTAGAATTGAAAAATTGTATATAAATACAAATACTGTACATAGTGAAACCAAAATAACCATCACAAGTGAAGTTAACACTGTTAATGGTAACAAAGCCATACTTACAAAATCATGTGGACAGAGCTAAGTCTGTAACCACAAAAACACACATCCCCACATAAAGTGGGCCTGTATGCAATACTGCCCAGAATGACAGTAGTGCAGTAATAGAAATATACAGAGCAATAAACATATAGCAGATAAACACCACTCACAAATGCATTGAGCTGCTAATTTAAGTGAGTTCCAAAGTTCCTGAGGAAGATATCTGCATATGTGAAAGGAAATATATATATATATATATATATATATATATGTCAATATGTGTACATACAATAATAGGAGGAAAACACTCAATAATAGTGTAGCCTAACACCACCGTCAGGTTAGTGGGCCGTCATAAAGTATGGGGACGCTAGAGAAGCGCCTCTATCACAACAGAGAACAGGATCACATGTGCCTTTCAGTACTGACCACTGGCTAAAGAGATGTCTGTTGTGATGAACAAACACTGGCATTATCTCCACAGACCTCCACAGCTCTCAGGGGACACTTGGACCATCCACCTTGGATCGTCTACAAACGACCCCCCAACCTCTCAGGAACATGCTGGTGAGGGCTGACTGCCCACCCAACCCCTCACCTACACTCACGTTCCTCCCACCTGTTGAACCAGGGAACTACAAGTGTGGTAACTGCCAACAGTGCAACTTCACTAGAAATACCAATACATTATATCACCCACACACAGGCAAAGCCCACACCATCAAGGGCATAATTTCATGTCAAACCAGTCATGTGATAGATAAAACCTCTAGGCCTCTGAAGAACACAATTTCAGAACATAGAAGCAATATCAGAAACCATGATCCCAAGAGCCCTGTGGTTAACCACTTCCAGCTCAGTGGCCTTGTGGTTTGAGTGTCCGCCCTGAGACTGGGAGGTTGTGAGTTCGATCCCCGGCCGAGTCAAACCAAAGACTATGAAAATGGGACCCATGTGCCTCCCTGCTTGGCACTCAGCATCAAAGGGTTGGAATTGGGGGGTTAGATCACTAAATGATTCCCGAGTGCGGCGCTACTGCCGCTCACCGCTCCCCCAGGGGATGGGTCAAATGCGGAGAACAAATTTCGCACACTCAGGTGTGTGACAATCGTTGGGACTTTACCTTTACCTTTCAATCATATGCACCATACTGTTGCCTCTCTCAGCTGCTGGGGATGAGCCGTACCATAGTGTAATTCCCCTTTACGCCATTGGTCAACAAAATGAAGAAAAAAGCATTGCAGCCTGCAGGGAAGGTGGAGTTTCATCTCCACCTTGCCCACATCCTGTGCTGCCTTTACAACACATGCAAAGTGGAGGATTAAACATGCTGTCTATCATTTGGAGGGAGGTCAGTGCAGTAAGAATAATGACATGAACTATAGCATTTGTATAGCATACACAATACACTTGAGACTGTGTGTTGTAGGAGCATTCTGCATTGGCTTCAAGAGGAATCACAACCGTTTCTGCAGCATTTCTGCTCGCAGTGGCTGGGAACATAAATGCGTTTTTTTTACGTGATTTCTATAAAACGCTTCAAAAGGCATAACAGTGACTAATGTTTGTGATGATTATCCTGCTGAACCAAAATGTGCACTCCTATAAACTTTTGTTAACAGACAGACCTTATTTGATGTATTTAAGTGAAATCCCCATTCTAAAACCCCATAGACTTTTCCACTGACACACCAAAATGGCAGCGATTACTGATTAAGCCTATGAAACATATCATCCCTGCGGTGCTCTATTCTCCTCTGAGAGAGAGCCTGGAGGTGACGCACGGTTAGTGTCAAGTGTAAACTGAGGGAAACCCTCTTTATTATTTTTTACTGTGGTCAGTTGTAAGTTTTAAAAGTATAAGTGCACAGATTTATCTTGATAATGTGCCCAAGTCACAGGTACGCCTGCCCACGCAGTTGATACAGGCCGCACGTGGTTATGGGTCGAATTTGTCCTTGTTAGTCTAAAAATAAGATAATGATATCTAAGTGCTAACAGTCTCACTAAAGAGTCAGTAGAGTAAAATTGTCGGTAAACTGCTGTTACAATACCTTTAGCTGGAGAGGATAATCTGCGCCACACCAAACAAGAGACAGAGAGAGAGAGAGAGAGAATAATCTGCGCCACACTGAACAAGGAAACGATGAACCCTGGGGGTAGAGAGAGAGAGAGAGACAGAGGAGAGATAGAGAGAGAGAGAGAGAGAGAGAGAGAGAGAGAGAGAGAGAGAGAGAGAGAGACACAGACTGTTTGAATCAGGATGCATCTGTTCTGTCAGCTGGTCTGCTGTCAGTTTGAAATGTGACTGAGAGGGATTGCTAACATTTCATTGCTTTGAGTAAACATTACATACATTAGGGTGACTTCAGGTATTATGGGACACTTTTTGACTTCAGGTATTATGGGACACTTTAGCTATATAGGGTATATTTTCATGCCTGATGAGTGAAAATAATGTTTTTTTTAGCTGAGCTCTACCTGTAGTTTCATAGGGCTCAGCAAAAAAAGACGCTGCTACAACAATTGGTTGGCAGTTGTGGTAGAATGTTTGATTGGTGTGCTATGGGCTTTACAGACATTGATAGAAACACTGCTTATCCAACAATGTGTTCTCTGATCGCATGTCATCTAAATACATTTACACACAAGAAGACGATGATGGGAGTGAAAAATAGTGGTTAAAATTTGTTATATTTTCTAATGCAACTTTAGTCTCGCTGGCCAGCCTCCCCTCCCTACCGTGAGATGAGTCTGGCGGCGCAGGTCTCCATAGTGGGATTGCGATGGGCGGTGCTTGGGGGCAGTGCCCTTGAAAAATAGTTTCCAACAATCCAATTTGCCATTTTCAGCGTGTAGCAATGAGCTAGCGTGTAGGTTTCTGCCGTTAGCTTGCTATCTAGTTAGCACTGTTGTTTTCACTGCGGGGCAGGGCACTATTTACAGCGACACACAGGGAGGAGGGAGCGGAAGCCGCTCTGATTGACATGGTCTGAGCCAATGACAGAGCTTGTAATAAGCGGCGAGCAGACATCCGGCAGCTACTGAAATAGTCGCTCCAATGGGAGAGCAGCTGTAGAGCAGGGGAGGGTTTATCCCAGTAGCCTGTTTCCGTGCAGCCAGACGACTCTCACGGAAGGGAGGGGAGGCTGGCCAGCGAGACTAATGCAACTTTGACCTCCTTTTTGTTAAAGGAGCTAAATGCTAGCCTGGTAAACCGTACAGTCAAGTGAACTCGTTCTGCGTTTCCGTCTGCCTCCAGCCCTGGGTGGGCGTTTTCAGAAATTACAAAGTGCTCTAGTCAATCAGGGACCTGCCTCGTATTTAATATAACCGGCCAATCAGGAACGCCGCTGGCAAAACAGTAATGGCTGCCTCCATAGCTCTCCCGCTTGAGCAGTAACGTATTGCAGAAATAGACTAACAGCAATTAAACAAGAACAAGAGTACGCAACAGCACCAAGATTCAAGATTCAAGATTCAAGATTCAAGATTTTTATTGTCACTCCATGGTACAAGTATCACGTGTGAAATTCTTGTGCTGTGGACTCCGTTTACAACATAGTACAAATATAACGGGGCATATGAGTGCAAAAACAACAAGAGACACAACAAGCAATAAGGCAGTATAGTGATAAGACAAGTCAGAGACAGTGGCATATTCACTGCACATAGGTGCACATGTCGTGTGCATGTGCCAAATTCTGCGTATTTGACATACAGGTGCAAATAGCATATTCCTTATTAAACATACAATTAAACTCGGCATTTTAAATTTGGCGTATTTGACATACAGGTGCAAATAGCATATTCCTTATTAAACATACAATTAAACGTTAGACATACGTAATGGTAGCAGCTACAGTATGGTACAGTGCGGCTACTACACTATTTGTGTATGTTAACTCATTCATGGCCAGTTTAGGACTGCCAATATTTAGCACAGGCCAAAGATTTTCATAATTGTTGGTCATCTTTCAAGACCCACAGTAAATTATCTATTAGCACCAGAGTGATTTGCAATACCTCAAAATGAAGATGTAAGTCTCTGGGTTCACCAGGGAAAAAAAAGTGAGCTTTTAGCATGTTCTGTACTCTACTTATATCCATTTATATACACCCTGTTTTCACCCAAAAGGTCTCTCTGAGATGACAAACAGGAGAAAAGGCAATTTCTGTAAAATACACATTCTCAGGCAGAACTCGCTCTCAATTATTTTATTTTGAACTGTATTGACATCAGACATGTAAATACTATTCGTTATGACACAAATGAAAAAAAAAAAATATATATATATATATATACACATGAAGTGCTTTTTTTTTACATTCAACAATACAGCAGTGTGAGTGAGTGTGCAGACAGACACACACACAGACAGACAGACAGACAGACAGACAGACAGACACACCGACAGACAGACAGACAGACAGACACACACACACACACACACACACACACGATCCCCCTTCGTTGCGTGATTTCTAACCCCACATAGGATAAGCAATAACCACGCCCTGTGGCGCCGGGATTGGCCAGGAGCAACACTGGAGGGCACGCAGCCCAGCGATTTCATGAACCAACTGAATAGCTCTTGAGAACGGACAGCGGGCTGCTGTGACTGCCGCTTCTGCCTGCTGTTCGTGTGTTTATTTTGTTTTGTTCTGGTCCACCCGTCCTCGTCCATGTCTCCCTGTCCTATCCTCCCTGCTATTTGAACGTTCCCGTTTTCCCCTCGGCTATTCAACATGTCCTCACCGCCCTCTGATCGATCATTTCCTCATTCCCCCGATGATCAAACGCATCTCTGGATTACTTTCTCCCGTTTTCTCCCGGCTGGCACACAGGAAAGCGACCAGCTCCTGCAGCGCGCCGAGGGGCGTTTCAATGGCGTTTCTCCTGTCTGCACAAGGAAGCGTTTATACGTTTTCTGCTTTTCCTCCTGCTCGATTTCAAAACAACAGCTGCGGTATGTGTTTGTTCACGTGTTGTCTTAGATGCTAGGGACCTGATACTATGTCACAGGCTGAGGAAGTGTTTGAACTACGCGCTGCAGTAATAAAAACAAAAACACGTCAAACACGTCATTGGCCCTCTGGGCTATTCCTGATAACACGTCAAAGACGTCATTGGCCCTGAATGAGTTAAGGAGTCTCGTGGCCTGCGGGAAGAAACTGTTCCTCAAGCGATTTGTGCGTGCTTTCGGGACCCTGTATCTTCTCCCTGAGGGTAGCAGGGAGAACAGGCTGTTGTGGGGATGGTTTGTGTCTTTGATGATCTTCAGGGACCTCCTGAGGCACCGCTGTTTATACAGTTCATGCAGATCTGGCAACTCACATTCTGTTATGTGCTGGGCCGCGCGTCTCACTCTCCGTAGCGCCCTGCGGTCCATGGTGGTACAGTTCCCGTGGTGAAGCCGCCAGTCAGCAGGCTTTCAATGGTGCCTCTGTAGAAGTCCCTGAGGATTTCTTTCCTTAGCCCAAATTTCTTCAGGCGCTTGAGTCCGTGTATTCGCTGTTGGGCCTTTTTGACGACAGTGGCGGTGTGGCCGGCCCAAGTCAGGTCCTGGTGGATATTGACTCCCAGGTACTTGAAGCTGTCCACCCTTTCCACCACTGTGCCGTTGATGGTGATTGGGGGGTGTGCCCCCCCCCCTCCTGTAGTCCACAATGATCTCCTTGGTCTTGGAGACGTTCAGAGAGAGGTGGTTGTCCTGGCACCATTGTTCCAGGGCCCCCACCTCCTCTCTGTAGGCCGTCTCGTCGCTCCCCGAGATCGAGACACTGCTGTGTCGTCTGCAAACTTCACGATGGTGTTAGAGGTTTGAGTCGCCACGCAGTCGTGGGTGTAGAGGTCGTACCAGAAGGGGCTGGAGACGCACCCCTGGGGCGCTCCTATGCTGATGGTCAGTGGGAAGGAGGTGAGGTTGCCAGCAGAGTTTCTCGGCGTAAAATACATTTCCGACTGGATTTGGATTTGACTGGATCCGATGCTGATTGGCTGAAGGACTGGCTACTTCCACGAACTGACTGAAATGACAGCGCCGAGTGCAGACCGATCCACGAGATGAAGCAAAATGTGAGTTCACGTCTCCGGATGGTTTTAACCAGGCTAAATGTGATATTGGGCCCTAATAGTTGTCATCAGAACAGTAGCTGCTATCTATGTGGTGAGACAGTGGAGTTCTACTGTGCTGAGCAGTGAAGGAAGTCGCTCCCCCTCTGTGTGTTTTGAAACCCCAGGTGTGTCTTTGGTTGGTTGTGAGTGTGGTGTGCGTGTTGTTGTTGTACATGTCAGTCCCTGCTTCTGAACCCCCATCACCCCCCCCCCCCCCCATGCACGCACGTTTATAAATGGACAGAGAGCCACCCAGCAGCGTCACTTCCTGCTTCAGCACTGTACCAGAGATTTTCACCCGCCATTTATTTTCCCATAGACATTTCCTAAAATGCTTATAAAAATAGTTTTACTTGTTCAAACGGTTCAGATATATTTAGAAACAGGAGAGATCGCATAACATTTCACTCAGAGCAAAACGTAAAAAAAATTAGGTTTAAAGAAAATATTTTTTCAATGTTTTTTTAAGTTTTGGTCTGAGTGAAATCTTCTATGGCCCCTCCTGATTCTAAATATAGCTGAACAGTTTGGTTTGACCAAGTAAAACTATTTTTTATAAGCATTTTTACGAAATGTCCTTGGGAAAATAAATGGCGGAAGAAAATCTCTGGTACAGTGCTGAAGCAGGAAGTGACGTTCACTTTGCCTCTCTATACTTAGGGCAAGCCATGACTGCGATTGGAAAAAGCGGCTGTGCCTACAGTATGAAAATAAGGTTAGTCTCTGTTGGGACCGTGTATTTCCTGGGTTTTTTTTTCAGTGCGAGCGGTTCGGCTGTGTGGCTCGCTCTGCATGTCTCCACAGCACAGCCTGCTCAGACTGCCTAGACAGCAGACAGTTATAGCAGAGCGCATATGGTGTCCTAATTATACATTTTCCTCTAGATTTTTTCTGCACCTTAAAGTTCAAACTTCACCTATGCTTTTCACAGCAACTGGTTTTGAGGTGAAATCAATAATGAGGGCCCTGGCACTGAAACACCTAAAGGAATGGAACCATCATTAATGGCATTGGTTACACCTGCTTTACTTCCTGCTACCACCTCAAATGGTTGCTGTGAAACGGGTCTATACGCAGCAGCAGTCTCTGTAGGCCCCAGTCCTCTCATGTCTCTCACGCATCTTTTGAAATTGTCGAGGGGACTCCCAGCATTGGGGCCCCAGGTAGTCAGGCCAACCCCCCCCCCCCCCCCCCCCCCCCCCACACACACACACACACACACACGCACACACACACACACACAACACCCCTGCTCATGTAGCACTTCCTGTGTTGGGTAAGCATAAAATGTGGTTTCCTCTGTAGCTCCAGAGCAATCTAGTAAGAGAGTGGAGCCAGCGGAGGTCCAAAATGCGTGACATAGTAGCCAATGAATAGCCAGGAAGGGGGGTTGCGCTACTTTTGAATCCACTAAATAATGCTGATAATTTACAATGTGATTCTTTAAATGTCTGACCCTTTCAAAGTACATCACAAACTGTCCACTTTGCTGCAACTCAACAGTGCTGCTTAATCCAGAACCTTACTTCCGGGAACTTTTGTGAGGTAAAAAAAAAAGGTCCATTGGAGTGAATGGAGATGTCACAACTCATCTATTATACAGCTCTGTACAGTAGCTCCAAACAACTCGATACTCACATACTAAGAAGTGAAACTGTCAGTTTGCTCCTCTTCACGTCTCTCAGATTCAAACCTTAGCTGAACTCACTTTACAGTTTTACATCCTGTATCTTAAAGGAGAATTTGCATTTCTTTTACACCCCGGACCTTATTTCCAGCTTAAAATATGATGTTTTACTCACCCAGATAACTTTGGTATCATTCGGATCCCCATAGGCCAAAATGGGCGAAAACGGGGCATACAAATTACACACTGTAACTAACATATTTTCTGCAACATAGGTAGCGGTTCATATCCTCATTTGTCAATACATTTGTATGTATAGCTTTACTCTTGTGGTTTTATATTTGATTATGTTTCTTTTTGGGTATGTCCTTTTGGATTTGTTTTGATGTAGGAGTTGCCTGTGGACATGTGTTGAAGATTAGCGTTCCGCTAGAAACACTTAACACTGTTGTTGTGCATACATGTATGTTACATCTCCAACGCTCTGTGATGTCAATATCAAATCAACTGAACCTAACCTAATAATATCTCGACGTGAATCTGTCTATTCTCCTCATTGTATTTGTATGCAGATACACAACAGTTCGCCCTCCCTCCCTCTCTTGCTCTGTCCCTCCCTATCTCACTTTCTCATTTCAGCTCTCCCCATCTCCTCCCCTCCCTCTCTCTCTCCTCTTCCTCTTCCTCTCTCCACCGGAATACTAATAGACGTGTCGCTCTCCTCATCACCCCTCCCTGGCATGACTCAAACAACCCTCCCTCCTCTCTCTATTCCCAACTCTGTGTTTGGAAGCTGGTGTTTCCCATACATTCCTCTGCTTGAAATCTTCAGCATGACTTTTCCTCTGTCTCTCCTTCTCTTTTTCTCTCCATCTGCCCTCCCTCCCTCCCTCCCTCCCTCTCTCTCTTACAGACTCTCTCATCCAGCTGCAGACGATGCAGATGCACTCAGAGGGAAACCTCACACTTGCCCAAAGTCAACTTTGAATTACAACAAAGAACTTTATCGTCATCAAAAATACCTGTAAGTGTCTCCTTTTCTTTGACATTGTGCTGTCATGGTGGCGTCTGCCTGTCTGTGGAAACACTCTTATAAACACAATAGTAAGTTGAAAACATACATCATACTTGCAAAACCTGAACATGTAGCCACTGCATTCATTCGATTCTGCTTTACCAGCTAATTTTTAGGATAGAATATACAACCTCCAAACAGTAGCTTTGCTCACCTGGCTGTTTGGGCAGCAGAACTTAGAAAGAATGTAGAAGAATGTAGCTGAAAACATTTGGTGGAATCAGTGAAGAGAAGCATGTGTGATCGTCAAGTCTTTACAGACACCTCAAGCTTGCTGGGTGGGGGTTCTTCCTTCTGAAGTTTAGCCAATCTCACCAGCGAGAGCAAAAATTCAGTTTTGATTTCCCAGTCGGACATTGGTTCCCCCTATAGAGTCCAGTCCATAACCTGGGTAGATTTGGAGCACCTAAATTTGCATTTAGATGAGGAAAAACTGATTGGAACAACTCTAACTCCTCGACGGCATAAAATACAGAGCTCTATATACTACAGTATAGTTACTATACTGTAGTATATAGTATATCTGCCCGTGTGTTATGAGAAGTGTTGTCATATATTCACTAATTAATGCATCAATTAACGTACTTAATGACCTCCTTTTGCATGGCTGGTTGTGTTTAATATGTCATGGTGATTATGGCAGCTCAAGTGCCTCTTGCTTGATTTAGTCCAGAGGTTCTCAAAGTGGGAGGCGGGCCTCCCCAGGGGGCTCCAAGCAGATTCAGGGGAGGCTCAGTGAATGGAAGTGAAACAATATTCCATTAGTTAAAGATCAACATAGAATAGCCTAAATGTGTGTGATTCCCAGAGTCAGAAACAAATAAATGCAGAGCTTTATAAGTAAGTTGATGTAGTCTGAAGTCAAACAGCAATATCAGGCCCTTAGGCCCTTCCTGCCCCCGCCTCGCAGGAACCGTGAACCACGTCTTAAAGGGATACACACACAAATGCTGCATCAGGTATCAATGGGTTAAAGCTAGAGTGAAGATCCTGGGCTCATATGAAACTAGAAAAGCTAAGGATGATGATTTCTGTGAAGCGCTTTGGGTGTCTAGAAAAGCGCTATATAAATCCAATCATTATTATTATTATTATTAAGGAATGCCACAACGCTCCAAAATTAGGCACATTTTTGGCGAGGGATTTTTTTTTTTTGCATGGCCATTTTCAAATTGCCCCCTCACCATTTTTAACACGCGCCCTCAGTCACTTCATCCTGGAGCAGGTACGTCCTGATACGATACCATAGGTTGAGGCCACGTCTCGTCATAGACGCTGGCTTAGCTGGCTCAGCCTGGCTGGGGGCGTGGTCAGGGTGGGGTAAAAACCCCCGTTCTATCCATTCAGCAAAGTTAGAATCTAGCTGATAGCCCAGCCCAGGCAGACACGATCGGGGATTTAACCAGCGCAGTAAACGCACATCTGAGCAGACGTCTTGTGTTCTGCCCTAGAACCCCCAAAGCTGTAGCTTAGAGCCGCAGTCTTTTGGTGAGTCAGCCCATGAGATATATGGGCGGATTTACCCCACTCGCGCGCCAGCAGTTTAACATTTTGTGGGCGTTCCCACACATGCAGACTGTGTCTATAGGCATCGGTCCAGGGGTCCACCAATAAAGGCCAAAACCAATGACACACATGTCCATTTTCTTGGAATCAAAATGGACAAACAACACATTTCTGCCTGACTCATCCTGCACTTATGGGCATAATCAATATTTCACCCAATGACATTTTGAAAACTGTTGGAATCAACCGCACCCTCCCCCCATAACCCCCCCCACCCCCCATCCCTAACTTTCTGCCATTTGAAATACGTCAATAGACTGAAACAGCCACTTCAGCCAGTCTAATGGAGTCTGCTGATGGTTCTTGGCTGCAACTCACCGTTGTACCCATATACCCACAGGACAGGACG